>NC_056033.1:15442982-15761869 GCF_004379255.2 Salvia splendens
CATTTGTTGCTGTACGAAAAAATTGATATTTTTTGAATTTTTTTCAAATTTTGACATCCGAACATATGCAAGTGAGATCTCGTTAGAATTTTTATGAAATTATCTTTAATTTGATATATGTTCCGCGAACAAATAATTTAAATCGAGAAAGTTATATGCGTTTTAAAGTTATGTTATATTTTTCAAAATTTAGTTCCAACTAATTTGTTGTAAATTGACATTAATACTTTATTAACGTTTTTTGTTGATTGTATTGATACTTCGGAGCTGAGAGCATCCGCAGCGGTGGCGAAAGACGCCACCGCCGTCCGCGCCGTTGGCAAGGCGCAGGACCGCCGCCGCTGCAGCCGCGCCGCTGGCACGGCGCTGCTCGATGTATCGAGCACGTCCGTGCCAGCGGACGCACACGTGGCGCGCTCCCATTCGTCAACGGCATAGCCGTTGTGTTTAAACTTTTTTTTATTTTTTTTTTAAAAATCGGTATTTAATTATAAATAATGCTAAAAAATAAAAAAAATATTTTCCAAATCCCAAAAATATGGCCGTTTTTTTCCCGTTTTTTCTGAATTTTTTTGATTTTTTTTTATTTTTTTTTTCCCCAAAATCATCTATAAATACACACATTCATCATCCATTTATCACATCAAATCATCTCTCATTCATCTCTCATTCATAATTCTCATACAAACTATCAACACATTCATCACCCACTCAAAATCTCAAATGGATTTCACCCATATTATGGCGGAAGCGGAACGCGAAGAACAAGAATACTACGAACAACATCGTGCCGCTTACGAAGCATATGTCGCGGCGAATACCCCTGCTCCTCCTCCTCAACGAACCAGATCAAATCGACGGTACATCCATCGTGACCGGGAGGGAGAGCATACGACGGTTGGCCAGAGGATCGAGACAAGACACACAATGCGCGATACTCGAATCCACAATCAACTACAAGAAGACCTAATCAACCACATGTGGGCGAAATTCGGCAACGAGTAGTGTCATTTTTAATTTTTAGGATTTTAATTATGTAATTTTTAATTTTTAGGATTTTAATTATGTAATTTTTAATTTTTAGGATTTTAATTATGCAATGTTTAATTATATTTGTCATTTGTAATATTTATTGTGGGTTTTAAATGAATTTTAATATTATGGAAATGTTTTTGTGTAATTGAATTTTATATTAATTGTGCTCGTCCTTGCGGAAGAGCACAGTTGTGGGTGTTGTGCTCTTGCCAGAGAGCAGGCATGAATAGTACCGCCCGGGCCCACAACCGTGCCGCTGGCAAGAGCACGGTTGTGGATGCTCTGATGATCTAGGCCATTGATTTAAATATCTAATGGCTATTATTTAATTATAGTTACCAATTAAGTATTGAGTTAATAATATAACACTCCCCATCTACCAAGAATGGTCTTATAGTTATAATTGTATCCACAGTGGCGTGATATGATGGGCTCAGTGGTGGAGACACATGGGAATAAGGGGGTACCACTGTACCCCCAAATATTTTGGTCTTAATTATTGAAGTAATATTTCATAAAAGCTCTTGTGGTCGAGTGGTTTAGCGTTCAGTATTCCTACTTGTTGGCCAGTGTTCGATTCCTCGTTATGCGTATATTTTACTTCTACGTTATGCGTTCAGAAAATTTAATTTATTTTGTGTGAATAATCTTATTTGATTTTATTTATATCTCTATATAGTTTTTTAATGCATTTTACTTTAATTTGAATTATACTCTTAATGTGCTATAAAAATTGAAAATTCAATCAGCCTAGAATATTTATAAATGATTTATTGCAGTCTATTTTTATCTCTTTGTAGTTTTTTTATTGCATTTTTACTATAATCTGAAATATAGTTGAAATTCAGTTAGTATATTTTCTTTTTTCAAAGATTAGGCATATATTGCATTTTATATTTTTATTTTAATTATATTCTTAATAGTAGTTCTGTCAATTTGAGTTTCTTTCAAAAATTAGGTATATATATATTTTTTATTTCAGTTATATTTTCAATGTTTAGGTATGAATTTCAAAGTTCAAAATTAAATAATTTGCTATTTTTCTTATTTTGTTTTGTGTTTTTTTACAAATACAAAGTAGTAGAAGTATTAGTTTAGTTATACTACTATTTTTTATACTATTATTTTTAATATATAATATAATTATTTGTCATATAATTCGTACTCCCATATAGTTTTGGATCCGCCACTGGATGGGCTTGAGTTTTAGTACTTATTGTTCCCATAAAACTAGAGATTTTTAAAATGGTATGATTTAATTGTGTAATTATAAAATAAGAGAGAAAATTAAAAATTATAGTTAAAATAGTGTAAATAAAAAGTGGACCTTATATTGATAAAATTGTTAAAGGAAATTATTTTTAGGGGATGAAGGAGTTTTAAGTCAAAAGTTTTATAGATTCTACTAACAAGTATTTTCTCAGTCCATCAATAATGCTTAATTTTGCTATTTTTATCCATCCACCAATAAATGTTTCATTTATTTTTTTATTATTATTTATAATAAACTTCACATTACACTAATTTTATCTCATTCATATTTTATTATAAAACTAAATATAAAAGTATAACTCGTATTCTAATATTTTTTTCATCACTTTCTATTAAGTATATTTTTAAAACGTTAAACTAGGTCTTGTATCTCAATCATATTTTATTATAAAATTAATATATAAAAATATAACTCGTATTCAAATTTTTTTTTCATTCACTTTCTATTATGTATATTTTTAAAACATTAAACTAGGTCTTGTATCTCGCTCATATTTTATTATAAAATTAATATATAAAAGTAAAATTTGTATTTTAATATTTTTTTTCATTCACTTTCTATAAACTATTAAGTATATTTTTTAAACATTAAAATAGATGATGGACTAAGATGGTAAAAGTAAATAATAAAATGCTGACTAAAGTCCAAATCAAAATTGGTTTCATCCATTTGACTAACTTGTAATCCTGAAATTAATGGTCAACCCTATGCATTTTACATGAATGATGAATTAAATATAAATAAAAACAATACCTAAGATCAAAAGCTAACACGTTTAAAACACTCGTTGATCATTAATTTTTCATGAAATTGTTAAATATGGATAAAAATTTTGGACTATAGTCTAAAATGTTTATAGTTCGAAATATGAAGAGTGACAAAATATATAGACTATATGATGATTAAAGAAGAAACCATATTATAGATCCGTTGAATTTCAACTCCGCTTCAATGGCTGCACTTGGCATCTTCACTTTGCCTCTCGCAACCCTAATTTTGGCGTTAATCCTAAGAATTGCCTTGGTTGTAGTTTATCACCGGCGAAGGCGTAGCAATTCCGTCGCTTTCTTTCATCCCTACACCAACGACGGCGGTGGCGGCGAGCGAGTACTATGGTGCGCCATCAAAGCCGTCCAAGAAGAGTCTCCGCACCTCGATTGTGTCGTATACACCGGCGATCATGACGCTTCGCCTGAATCTCTTTCCGCTCGAGCGATTGATAGATTCGGCGTCAAGCTGATCCGCCCCCCGAAGGTACATTCGATTTGTATAACTGCTATTTTAATTATATATCTTTCTAGGCGGCAATTCTGATTGATTCTACTTTAGAAATTAGTTTTGTTACGGTTTAGTAAATGTGGACTGCAGTGGAAATCGAGTATTTGTTTTATGCTCATCAAAATATACCAATGTTTTCATTCTGTGTATGGTGGTTTCTAGTCAGGATTTGAGATTTACCTGGTTTTTGGTATATTGGAATTGATTTTATTGCACTCCTTGAGGAAATCACTTTACATTTCTACTGCTTTGTTTTGATAAATAGCAGATGATTATGCAAGTAGAGTTCCTAATTCAGAGGTGGGAAATTTGTGGAGGGTGATTTGGATTGTGTCATTTTACCTTGGCTTTGAGAACTTAAATTAGAAGACTAGCAATATCTTGCTTGATAGGGTTTCTGGTTATGTTTTGCTTTGACAGGTGTTGCATCTTTATAAAAGGAAATGGATTGAAGAAGCTACATATCCTCGATTCACTATGATTGGTCAGAGCCTTGGTTCAATGTATCTTTCATGGGAAGCCTTATGCGCATTCACTCCTCTGTATTATATTGATACCAGTGGATATGCATTCACATATCCAGTTGCATGGATGTTTGGATGTAAAATCATTTGCTACACACATTATCCAACAATTAGTTTAGACATGCTATCCAGGGTTAATGCACGGAACTCTATGTATAACAATGACGCCGTGATTGCTAAAAGGTACAGTTCTTACCGTAATCTCGTTCACATTTCAGCGTATTTTTCTATCCAGGTTTCTATGATATTATGTTGGTTACATGAATTGAGAAGAAAAAAAATACTCCCTTCGTCCCATAAAAATATGTGCACTTTCCATTTTCGTCCGTCCCACAAAAATATGTGTATTCCATTTTTGAAAAGTTATATCAATTTAATAATGTAGGTCCCACTATCCACTAGCTCTACTTTAACTACCATTCTCCTCCTCTCTCTTACTTTACCATATCATTCTTCTCCTCTCTCTTACTTTTCCAATTTATCTTAATTCCCGTGCCATCTCTTCCGCCCATATTTTTATGGGACGGAGGGAGTATATTTTATCTAATTCTGTTTTTGCGTTGGACCCAGAAAATGAAAACAAAAGCGGGAGAATGGGTAAAATAATGCATTCTGGGGTTTTATGGTAAATGATGCAATAATGCCATTTCTGAAAGAAACCGAATGGTACTTTGTTTGTCGCACCTCACAAAACGCGTAAGGATTATTTTATGGTTGCAAGAAATTTTAAAAATATAACGCTGATTCCACCAGGCAAATTCAACTTGGCCATTAGTTTTGGCAGCTAGGCACAGTAACCCCAAAATAATGGAAGAGGACTGAAACTTATTTGCATCCCTTCAAAGGTTTCCTTTTGTGAAATCTCAGAATAAAAGTAGAGGAATGCCCTAGGTCCAACTGTCCAAGCTCTGTTATATCTTCCTGCTGCTGAAAACATGGTGAATATATGATGATATGCTATTTATCTCCCTCTTAGTTTGTTATTTATCTGCCCCAGATCTACTAATGAATTTAATATGTATCTTTGCACCTCATTAAAGGTCATGGCATGTGCATGAAATATCTTAAGAAACGGATAAATTCCTGAAAATCCCTGTGTGTTCATGAAGCTAACTCTACTTTCTCTTGCCAGTGCCTTTTTCTCGCAGTGTAAAGTTATCTATTATAAGCTATTCAGCTTGATGTACGGAATTGTAGGCTCTCATGCACATCTTGCAATGGTTAATTCCTCATGGACACAAACTCATATTCAAAAGCTTTGGGGGATTCCAGATCGTATTAGGAGAGTTTATCCTCCTTGTGACACTTCTGGTCTTCAGGTGTGTATCTTATATCTCATCTTAGCCATGCTATCAATTATCTACACAGATCTTCTTTCACTTGCTGAAATGAATTAATGATTCTTGCTTTCGATTGCTCTGTATAAGTTGAACATGTCTACCTAGTGGTTTATGAAATGGATTTGATCTTGTTGCTCACATGTTAGGTGTGAGTGAGATTCATATTGTATGTCTGCTTCTATAAATCCTGATAATTGGCTCTAAACAGATACTGGCGTTAGAAAGGTCAGTGGAGCCAATAAAGATTATTTCTGTGGCCCAATTTCGTCCAGAGAAGGTGGGCATTTTTTCAGACCAAGGTACCCATGCTTATGGAATCATTCATTTCATGGTCCATTGCACTGGTGAACTTCAACTTAGATTTCGATTCCTTATGAAACAGGCACATTTGCTTCAACTTGAGGCATTTGCTGCTGCCATCAAGATTTTGGATGCAGACCTGCCAAGACCTAAGCTACAATTTGTTGGTAGCTGCAGGAATGAAGCTGATGAGAAAAGATTGCAATACTTGAAGGAGCGAGCCAAAGAGCTTAAATTGGATAATGATGTGGAGTTCCAGAAAAATGTAACCTACAGGTCTGCAATACTTTCTATATGCATGCCTTTATTCCACCTTATATTACTGTACTGATCATAGACATTTCCAGTGATTTTAAGTTATCGTGCAGTCTAAAGTCTAAACACTGAGGTGATAGTCGTCCAGTGCAACTGTGTTTTTATCATTGGAGTGTTTAGTGTAGCAACTGCTTAAGTAGTGCTCTAATTGCCTATGTCCTCGAGCCTGAAGTACATTTTATCTGCCTATAGCTTCTATAGCTTGTTTACTTCCATATCCGTTACGACTATAAGCTTGATACTCGTTCTCTTAATCCTGATCAGCGAGCTGGTGAGTCTTTTGGGTGGTGCTTCAGTAGGAATTCATTCCATGGTGGATGAGCATTTTGGCATCAGCGTAGTGGAATATATGGCTGCCGGTGCCATACCAATTGGTTCGTATTTTGTACATTTAGGTTATGTAAAGCGCCTTCACCTCACGGTTTCTCTTATTCCTCTTTTCAGCACATAACTCAGCAGGCCCTAAGATGGACATTGTGTTACCCGAAGAAGGAAAGCAAACAGGATTTCTTGCCCAAAATTTGGAAGAATATGCAGATGCCATCGTTAACGTTATTAGAATGCCGGCATATCAACGGCTTGAGATGGCTGCTGCTGCGAGGAAACGAGCCTCACACTTCTCAGAACAAAGATTTTATCAAGATTTCAAGTCTGCAGTTCGACCAGTTATGTCAAATACCACACCATGACACAATTTTAGCTAATCTTCAACAGGAGAATTTGTTCAACTTACTTAAACGGATGAGGATGACTTAATTTTCCTCCATTTGCACTCAGAATATAACTTGTTCTTTTTTCTCTTTATTTTATTGTTGAGCATCCCCACAGATAAATGGACTAATATATTATCATAGTACTATTAGGTACTCTCCTATCGTTGCACTAAAAATGACTTACTTTTTCTTTTATTTGTCCAAATTATAATGACCCATTATTAAAAATAGAAATATATTTATTCTTTTCACTTAACAAAAAAAAAAGTAAAAGTTGTATTAAAATAGTAGCACTAGGTTTAAGACGATTTAATCATAATTCATGCTCCACCAGTTTCCTAAAAATATAAATTCTTTTTTTTAGTCCGTTCCTGAAAATAAATATTCTCCATTTCAGAAAATGGGCCCCAATCCATTAATACTAATTTCATTACTCCCTCCGGCCCAACTAAGTTGAATCAAAGTTTTTGGGCACGAGATTAAGAAATTTTGTTGAAAAGTAGGAGAGAGAAATAAAGTACTCCCTCCGTCCCAACTAAGTTGAGTCGTATTCCTTTTTAGGATGTCCCAACTAAGTTGAGTCATTTCCTTTCTTGACTAAAAACCAAACATCCCATCACTTACTTTACTCTCTCTTCATCTCTCCTACTGTTCAACACAATTTCTTAATCTCTGTGCCCAAAAGTTTTGTATCAACTTAGTTGGGACGGAGGAGTACAAAAGATAAAGAGAGAGTAAAGTAGGTGATGAAATAAAGTAAAAGTGATTGAATATTTTGTTCTTTATCAAAAAAGAAAATGACTAAACTTAGTTGGGACATCTTAATAAGGAAAACGACTCAACTTAGTTGTGTCGGAGGAAGTACTTTTTATCTTCCTCTCTCTTACTTTACCTATTTTTTCTCTTATTATACCAATTTTATATTAAAATTTGTACCGTTTTCAATGTTCTTATTTTGAGAAACAAAGAGATTTCTCTTATTTTACCAATTTTACATTAAAATCTGTATCGTTTTCAAAGCTCTTATTTTAGGAAACAAAGGGAGTAGGAAATATGGATGAGAATAGGACACGGGCAATATCGTTCTTATTTTAGTAGTGACAAAGTAACCTAACCTAGACTACTTGTGCTATAAAACCTCAACCACCCCTCTCTTTTATACCAAATCAAATGGATTTTGAATTAAACAAAAAGGATTATCAATTGCAATGTAGATGGATAAGCAGAGGCAAAGACGGAAGGAAGCATGCAAAAGCAAAAACAAAAACAGAGTGATAAATATATTTCATCTCTCCCGCGTCACAGCAAGAGGAGCTGAGGAGGCAGAGGTTATTTTTACTAATAATTATACTGCAATGTTTTTGTATGTTGGAAGATCACGAAGAATATCCTGCACAATCAAGGAGAAGATTATATGGAATCAAGGAAGAAATCAGAGGAAATCAATCACAAGAAATTAGGAAGATTTTATACACATTTTACCTTATTTACGTTGTTACCTTGTATAGTCTCTTCCTAAGTCTATATAAACATGTACAATGCAGTGTGAATAATATATCAGAAATTATCCCAATTCTTAATTTCTACATGGCATCCGAGCAGGTTAGGCTCAGAAAACCTTCATCATAGCCCCCAAAAATATACCTCTCTCGGCCAAAACGGCGAGAAGAACAACTCAGCTAGAAACATGGCAGAAGATAAACCAGAAACAACCGAACCTGTTGCAGAGAAAATCAGATCAAGCAAGAGTGTTACCGTAGCCTTCAAACTGAATGGCTCAAACTATTCACTGTGGACACGATTAATGAAAGTGTCTATAGGCGGCCGAGGAGTCTACCGCCATATATCAGGAGTCCCGTCTCCACCACAGCCGGGGGAGAAAGGATATACCGATTGGGAGGAGATAGACCTAATAGTCTTCTCCTAGATTATCAACAACATGGAAACCAACATCATCGCCGACTTCGCACATCACCAAACGGCGAAGGCACTGTGGGATACACTCGCCGTAACTTTTGCAAGTTCGGCGGACTCGTATCTCATATATGACCTGCGAGACAAGGCGAGCAGAATTATACAAGGAGATTCAACATTGGAGGCTTACTGGAGCAGGCTCCACGGGCTATGGATCGACATCGATCGATGCCCACACAAGACAGTTGATTGCTGTGACAAAGGAATATCACAATACCGGGACATCAAATCCGAACTACGATTATTCAAATTTCTCACCGGATTAAACGAGAAGTACGACTCGGTCCGACGCGAGATCCTCAAGGAGGATCCCTGCCCCTCAGCCGACGTCGCGTATGGATGGGTGAAACGGGAGGCGGCTCGACTCAAGATCATGTCGCCGGCATCCGATTCGACCTCTATCACCGTCGGGAACGAAACATCATCGGGGGTCGGATTCGGATTTGGAGCTCGAGAGTACCGCCCATCACAGCCGCAAAACAGAGGACAACCACCGATACACCGCCCCGCCGCCAACCGCCGGGGAAACAACAGACCGGATAGATCCAAACTCTGGTGCTCCCATTGTGGAATGCACAAGCATACAAAAGAAACATGCTTCCAATTAGTGGGGTATCCAGAATGGTGGGAGGAAGAGAAAGCCGGAAAGGCGAAAGTCGTCATCAGAACCAACGGCGGAGGCCGAAACCAGACAGATGGAAGCCAAGAGGCGGTGGCATTCCAAGAGAAGAGACCAGATACCGGTGGTCTCCCAACCGGCGGTGGCGGGCGAGGCGAGAACAGCGGCGGTGGGGGAAAGACGGCAGAGGCGATGATCGCCTCTCTCAGACTCGACGGCGGAGGTGAAGTTGGAGGTAAAGGGTTGGGGATTTCATGCCCTAACCCTAATAAATCCGATTTTGCTATTAAATCTAAACATGTTAAGTATTATGGAAAAGAACCCCATCCTGATAATTATGTTAGGAATCGCCTCCCGCCTATCGAAAATTGCAGAAATGACCCCATTATTTGCAAAAATTCCTTTGCACCCTTAGAGAATTTATCATATGCTTTTGAGACCCAAAATTGTGATATTGTTAATGACACGGGATGGATCTTTGACTGTGGGGCGACCGACACGATGTCCTATGACAGAAATGAATTTTTGGAAATTCATAAGACTCCTGAGTCACATATAAAAACTGCAAATGGAGGGGTTACACCAGTCGAAGGGGCGGGAACTATAGAACTTTTTCCTAATGTTCATATTCCCAATTGCCTCTATGTGCCTAGATTATCTCAGAAGTTAATGTCGATTAGTCATGTGACTAAGGATTTAAATTGTTCTCTACTGATGCACCCAAACTTCTGTATGTTACAGGATATCCGGACAGGGAAGATTATTGGACGTGGCACTGAGCGTCGTGGGCTCTACTTTGTGGATGAGATTGCTCGACGAGATGGTGCGGCGATGCTTGCTCACGGATCCACTAATCAAGATACTTGGCTCTGGCACCGTCGGATGGGCCATACCTCTTCGGGTTATTTGAAATCCTTATTTCCTAAACTTTTTGTTCCTAAGAACTTCTCTTGTGAAGCATGTGTTTTGGCCAAGAGCCACCGAAACTCGTTTAAACCAAATGATACTCGTGTTGACACTGTTTTTTCCCTGATTCATTCTGATGTGTGGAGCCCAGCGCCTATAGGAACAAGTTTTGGTTTTAAATACTTTGTGATATTTGTTGAGGATTGCAGTAGAGCTACTTGGGTTTATTTTATGAAACATAAATATGAAGTATATGACAAATTCATGTTGTTTTATAAAATTATTCAAACTCAATTTCAGAAGTCTATCAAAATCCTACGATCTGATAATGGGGGGGAATTTTTAAACAGTTCCATGACAAAAAATTTTGCCAAAAATGGGTTAGTACACCAGACTTCTTGTTCCTACACACCAGAACAAAACGGGGTAGCAGAACGAAAAAATCAAATCATCCTTGAAATGACCCGAGCCCTCCTATTTGACTCAAAAGTACCTCCATCCTTTTGGCCTGAAGCCGTTGCCACCTCAGTTTACCTTCTCAATCGACTTCCCACAAAAATCCTAAACCGCAAAACCCCTCTAAATCACCTTTCCACCTTAACCAAAATCCCCTCAGCCTTATCCTTACCACCCAAAACCTTTGGCTGTTCTGTTTATGTCCATGTTCCCAAGCATGAAAGAAATAAATTTTCCCGTGTGCAATTAAGTGTGTTTTTATGGGATATGGGATTAACCAGAAGGGTTATAGATGTTATGACCCCAAAACCAAATGGGTTATTACCACTATGAACTGCAACTTCCTTGAAACCGAATTCTTCTACCACCTTGGGACTCAGGGGGAGAGTGTGAGATAGGGGGAGACCCAAGAAAATGACTCCCTACGGTGGTATGTGCCAAGTAACTTGATTCGGATCCAACAGAACAAGCTGGCACTATTCCTGAGCCGATCCCGTCTGCAGAGACGATCCCGACAACGCTTCCGCCGCGCTCCTCTGATCCAACTGTAACGGAATCTGAGGTAATATCTAGTCCGAATCATGAAAGTTCCGATATTATTCCTGACCCACTTGGTACAGAAGTAGAAGAGGAAGAAGATACTACTATTGATCAGGACACAGGGCAGTACGTGCTTCCTCCACAAAGTACGAGAGGAATTCCGCCCAAGAAATACTCTCCGGAACGGATAGGGAGGAAAAGCAGATACTCTGTGGCCAACTTCGTCGAAGCCAACATATCCAAAATGGCAAGGGCATTCCATGCAGCCCTGTGTGAAGAAGAGATCCCGAGAACCTTTGAAGAAGCCTTCAAAATCAAGGACTAGAGGGAGGCAATGCTCGTCGAGATGAGAGCACTGAAACGAAACGGTACTTGGGAAGTAGACTCATTGCCCGATGGGAAACATACAGTCGGCTGCAGATGGGTCTTCACAATCAAACGGAGACCAGATGAGAGTATTGAGAGATACAAGGCTCGATTGGTGGCAAAGGGGTATACGCAGACTCAGGGAGTTGACTATTCAGAGACATTCTCCCCGGTCGCAAAAATGAACACTGTAAGAGTTTTACTGTCTATTGCAGCAAACAAAGACTGGCCACTTCATCAGTATGATGTCACAAATGCATTTCTTCATGGAGAATTGAAGGATCCTATCTATATGGAGGCCCCACCAGGATTCACAGAGGAATTTGGACAAGGCAAGGTATGCAAGTTAAAGAAAACTCTATATGGGTTGAAACAGTCCCCGAGAGCTTGGTTCAGGAGATTCACGGAAATAATGAAACGATACGGCTATCGGCAGAGTAACTCAGATCACACCCTGTTCATCAAACGAAGAGGATAGAAGGTCACCTGTCTGATAATTTATGTGGATGATATGATCATTACAGGGGATGATGCAGAGGAAATAAACGATCTCAAGGGGCATTTGGCTGCAGAGTTTGAGATGAAGAATCTAGGAGATCTCAAATATTTCCTTGGGATCGAAGTGCTCAGATCTGGAAAAGGAATCTTCATTAGTCAACGAAAGTATGTTCTTGACCTCTTGACGGAAATAGGAATGCTCGAGTGCAAACCAGCAGATACTCCCATGGTGCAGAATCATGGCCTTCAAATAATCAAAGGAGCAGCGTCAACTGATCGGGGAAGATACCAGAGGCTAGTAGGGAAACCCATCTATCTATCCCACACTCGGCCTGATATTGCATATGCACTTGGGGTACTTAGTCAGTTTATGCATAATCCACAAGACGAACATTGGGAGGCAGCACTTAGAGTAGTGCGGTACCTAAAGGGAACCGCCGGACATGGAGTACTGTTCCGGAAAAATGGACATCTCGACATTCATGGATACACTGATGCAGATTGGGCAGGGAATCCGGTTGATAGATGGTCGACAGGAGGGTACTTCACGTTTGTGGGTGGCAATTTGGTCACTTGGAGGAGCAAGAAGCAGAAAGTAGTGGCTCTGTCAAGTGCAGAAGCAGAATTCCGAGGCATCAAAAGTGGACTCACTGAAATCCTTTGGCTTAGGAGGGTAATGAAGGAACTAAATCTTGAATCACAAAAGACGTGCAAATTACTCTGTGACAATAAGGCCACGATTAGTATTTCAGAAAATCCGGTGCAACACGATAGAACCAAACACGTCGAGATTGATCGACATTTCATAAAGGAGAACCTTGAAGAGAAGATAGTAGAAATCCCATATGTGAAGCCCGAAGACCAACTAGCGGACATCTTGACCAAAGCCGTATCTGTAAAGAACTTTCAAGAAGTTTTGAGCAACTTAAGTTTCGGGAATCCCGTCACTTAACTTGAGGGGGAGTGTTGGAAGATCACGAAGAATATCCTGCACAATCAAGAAGAAGATTATATGGAATCAAGGAAGAAATCAGAGGAAATCAATCACAAGAAATTAGGAAGATTTTATACACGTTTTACCTTATTTACGTTGTTACCTTGTATAGTCTCTTCCTAAGTCTATATAAACATGTACAATGCAGTGTGAATAATATATCAGAAATTATCCCAATTCTTAATTTCTACATTGTAGACTACTACTCCCTCCGTCCCTCTGTAGTAGAGGCATTTCTTTTCAATGCGGGATTTAAGAAAAATTAATTTAAATGAGTTAAGTAAAAATAGAATAAAGTAGAAAGAAAAAAGGTAGAGAGAGTAAAATACTTTTTGCCGAAAAAGGAAATGACTCAGCTATAATGGGACAACCATAAAAGGAATACGACTCAGCTACATAGGGACGGATGGAGTATTATTTTTAGTGTACAACCTCAACTTCATGAAAAAATTGTCACACATTTCAAATCTTGTTTAAACCATTTCGTTAAAACACGCATCGCCTTTTTTTTATATTACGTAACCATGGAGACGTGTCTGTTGTTTATAGTGAGCTCGATAAAATGGGATTGAGTGAAGTTGGCTAATAATTGTGAGGATAACTACTTGGGTAAAGAAGATTTATGCAAACTTTTCTATAATAGGGGTGAAATGAAATTGGTCACGCTAAGGCAGAGAAAAATGAAATATTTGTCGCAATTGACAATTCTACTTATTTTGATAACTTATAAAAAAAATGGGGCTATGAATTCGACAATTTTCAATTTTCTTGTTTTTCCATTTGATAATGTGAAAAAGAGTCTAACCTTGGACAAAGTTTTTGGTTTAGCAATTAGGAGTAGTAAAATTGATAAGTGATGGAGTACGTACTAAACAAGCCGCATTACCAAAGAGTTCGGCCCCAGCCTACAGCTCGGTAAAAGCCGACCAATCAAGCTCTACTCTCAGATCGGCAAAAGCTGCTCGGTCATAGTTCAGAAGTTCGGTCTCAGTATTCGACCGAACTGGGAGATAGTGGACTCATGCAGAACCTCCACGACCTCCACTACACGATCTATTTAGTGGTGTCAACTCATGCAGGATCTCATGCAGGATAGCGGACCAAACAAAGAGATAGTGGACCCATGCAGGATCTCATGACCTCCACGACATCCACTACCTAGTTAGTGGTGATGCAAGCCACGACCTAGTTAGTGGTGATGCAAGCCACGATCTTAGTTCAATGTATAAATAGAACTTAGATCAGATAGAAAAGAGCTCTCTAGACATCAAAGATCATATAGCAAGTCTGTATTTGTAAGCTGGTAAACCAGATCAAGCAATACAATCTTGCCCTCCTTTCTTCCCGTGGATGTAGATTTACCTCAGTAAATCGAACCACGTAATCCCTTGTGTCGTGATCTATATTTTCTTTTACCTGCATTTACTACTATCAAAAATTCGCCCAACCATCACTGGCGCCGTCTGTGGGAAACAGAGAACCAAATCTGTTATAAAAGCGAGTTTTTGATCCTCTTCCACCAAAAAAAAAAAATGCATACCAGATCACATAATACCCGTGCTTCCGTCCGTGATAACCATGAGGAAGCTAGTCCAGCCCGCAGGTCTAGAAAACAGCCTCGGGAGAAATCTACTTCCAGTTCTCACGGAGAAGGAACAAGCCGCTCAAAGACTCATCGCACCGAGTCTTCCCAGCAGCCTGATTTGAACGAGGCTGTCAAGTTGTTTTTGGCCGAGAAGCAGGAAGAGTTCTTAATTTTCCTGCAAAAGGGCCAAAAGCCGGAGACGAAAACGGTGGATTCTCCCTCCTCATCCAGACATGAAAGTCACTACCGCAGTAGTGCCGTGTCTTCCAGGAAAAAGAATCCTCAACCCCGACATGTTCCTGTTCCTCCTCGGTACCGGAATCACAGGAGAACTCCATCTCCTCCATACCGAAGAGATGTCGGGTTCGCCATGTACGGAGCATTGAAGACTCCGTTCTCGGACGATATCACCCGAACTCCCTTGCCACAGAACTACCGAACTCCGTCGATGACTTATGACGGGTTAGTGAATCCTCATGACTTCCTGGGACGCTATCAGTATAACATGGCGAACCAAGGTCTCAATGAGGTCCATATGTGCAAGCTGTTTCCCGAGCTGCTTATCGGGAACGCAAGAAGGTGGTTCGATAGCCTCCCCAAAGGCAGCATTAGATCTTACCGAGATCTAATGGATGCTTTCCACAGGAGGTTCTTTCAGAAAGCGGAAGCCCGAATCACTTCGGCTCAGCTGCTTTCTATACGTCAAGGTCGCGACGAAAAGATCAGCGACTTTATGACGAGGTTCCACAAGGAATGCCTACAAGTAGATGATCTCAATGATCTACTTGTCATTTCGGCATTCCAAAATGGAATCCTGCCCGGAGCTCTCTACAGAAAGCTCGTGGAATGCAGTCCGCAAACAGCTCAAGAGATGTGGGACATTGCGGACCAGTTTTCTCGTGCCGATGAGGCAGACCGTCGAAAACGGTCTTTAGACAGCTCATCTAGAGAAGACAAAAAGAAGCCCGATCATAGCGATCAGAGGCTCCCTCGCCGAACTCCTTCCCCACTAAAGGAGGGATAGCGGTCATCCGAGGTGATCAAAAAAGAGCAAGTGTTTGCAGATTGCGCTTAAAAGTGCCGAGCAATCAGATCGGCACCATCAAGCATAGCAATCACAGCAGCCGGAGTCAGAGGCAGGCGAAATGACCGAAGTCACAACGGAGCCGAACTCGATGGTGTACGGCACTGAAGCCGTGATTCCGGTTGAGATCGGCATACCCAGTCCCCGAACTCTTAATTTCTCAGCAGAACTGAATGATGACGGACTGAGAGCCGAACTAGATCTTGCCGAAGAAAGAAGAGAATTGGCCTGCATAAAAGCAGCCAAGTACAAGGAGCAAGTAGCCCGGTATTATAACCAAAGGGTGAAAAAGCTGCAATTTCAAGTGGGAGATCTCGTCTTGAGAAACAACGAAGTAAGCCGAGCAGAAAAGCTGGGCAAACTCGAACCCACATGGGAAGGTCCATATCGGGTGTCAGAAGTCCTCGGCAAAGGGTCTTATAAATTGACTCACATGTCAGGAGAACAAGCACCCCGAACATGGTACATTTCCAACCTCATGAAGTTCCATTTGTAAGAGACAGTCCGGTCAGTCAGTCTTGTGTCTAGTTCGGTCCTAGGGGTATGTGCTTTCTTTGTTTTTTACTTGCGTTTTGTTTGTCTATATGCGTTTTGTTTGTCTATGTGCGTTTTGTCTGTCTATGTGCGTGTCGTCTCTTACAAATGTTACTGAGGTATCTTGTTCTTCGAAGGCTGATCCCCTTTTTAGAACATATATAAGCCAACGATTGTGAGTCCAAGCTTCTAAGGAGGATACAAGACCACAATTCAGCTTAAGAAACAAGCAGTCCGTCTGAAACGAACTGCAACAAAGGGAAAGTCCGATCCACGCGATAAAACTCGCCGAATTAGGACAAGGGAAAGTCCGATCCACGCGATAAAACTCGCCGAATTAGGACAAGGGAAAGTCCGATCCGAGCGATAAAACTCGCCAAATTAGGACACAAGCTTAGTCCGGTCAAAGAAATTTACTTCATAAGACCAAAGACGAGTCCGGTCAAAGAAGTTTACTTCATAAGACCAAAGACGAGTCCGGTCAAAGAAGTTTATTTCATAAGACCGAGGACCAAGTCCAGTCAAAGAAATTTACTTCATAAGACCAAAGACGAGTCCGGTCAAAGAAGTTTACTTCATAAGACCAAAGACGAGTCCGGTCAAAGAAGTTTATTTCATACGACCGAGGACCAAGTCCGGTCAAAGAAGTTTACTTCATAAGACCAAAGACGAGTCCGGTCAAAGAAGCTTACTTCATAAGACCGAGGACGAGTCCGGTCAAAGAAGTTTACTTCATAAGACCGAGGACGAGCACGATGAAATTTTTTCGCTGAGCTGTAAATACGCAGTGATAGAAGCGAAATGAAGATTTCATTTATTAAATCTTGTTCGGCATATAATCCTGCTGCCCTACGAGAAGGCGTTACGCCATTACAAAGGACTATTCTACTGTCCCTGGTTGCTAAAGTTGAGCCATCTATTCACAAAATCCTCGTGAAGCCGAGTTCGGGCGTTCTCGGCAGCTGAAGAATAAGCAGGTCGACGAGATGCTCTAATCGACCTACCGCCTCTTCCCTGAGCCCGGGAAGCTCTAGCACCTCGGCGGCGAAGAGTCTCTTCACGAAGCATTTGTTGATCTTGCTCACTCATAATCACAGCTCCTCTACGAACTTCAGTCCGTCCTTGTCTTGACATTTCCGGTTGCTCCTGAGTCCGTTCTCGTCTTGACGTTTCCGGCTGTTCCTGAGTTCGTTGCTGACTTGGAGTAGGGTCGTTTTGAGCAAGTGAATCAGGGGTTTGAGCTGGAGTGTGACCATCTGTTGGCGGGAAATGCCTAAGGAATCTCTCGATTGAGGGACGCCGGGAAAGAATGATGTCGTACCGAGAAGCCCAGCGCCGCAATAATTTCACGACTTGTTGGCAAGCCGAGCTCTCCAGCGCATTGTTCCTCCGGAGTACATGATATTCCTCCCACAGTTCGTCAACTCGTTCCTGAACTTCAGAGATGGTCATTCCCCCGCGCCTACAGATGAAATCCTCATACGCAGTCCTCTCAGCGACGGCAGTGTTCAGCTCGGCCTCCAGATCTTTCTTTTCGGACTCTAAGTCCTTATTGTCGGCCTCCAGCTTCACTAAACAAGCCAAGAGTTCGTCATTCTTCATCTGGTCAGCTATGGCTTTTTTCTCAGCTTCGTCTAAAGCGGAAGAGTACAGCCGCTTCCAGTGAAGTACCTCCAGCTCCTTAAGAGTTAAGAATACAAAGCAGCTATGTCAGTTCGGCATTTCAGTTTACTGAGCAGGTAGTAAACCACAACAGGAGTAAAAGAGAGTACGAAAAGCTATACGAAGACACAAGTGCAGAAAGAAGAATTTTTTCATTCATAAGAAAAAATTTTTTACACAAGGAGGGCTTCAAAGCCATTTTACAACAAGGAAGAAACTAAACTAAGAGAAGGGAGACGAAATCATACTCCGCCAGCTTCGTCTCCGGCTCCTCGGTGAGGTTCAGCTTCCTTCTCCTTGTCTGCCTCAGCTTCAGCCTCGGCCTCCCTGCTCCTCCCAGCCTGCTCGGTGCCCCCATCACCGATCAGCAGCACCTCTTGCTCGGCCTGCCTGTCTCCGGTCTGCTGATCAGGCTGCTCGGTCTCACCCTCTCCGTGGAAAATTGGAGCGGGTGAAACTGACCCTAAGGAGGCAAAGATAGCCTCCATATTCTCGTCCCGGTCAGCTCGGCAACTACGAACTCGGTCAGCAGAAAGCAGGACCGAGGACGAAGCAAGCTCCTCAAGGAGCGGCAGACTCTGGAGACGAGCTGCTATCTCTCGGCCGTACAGCGGCAGAACGACTTCGGGCCCCTGCTCGGCATTATCGGTCATCAGTTTCAGCAGATCACCGACAAAGGCCGAAAATTGATTGCTCAGAAAGAGTTTCTCCGCGAAAGCACGGAGAACCTCCCCTTGGGCAACCACGGCGGCAGCATCCCTCCGTTTCGTCTGCTCTCGCTGGATGACGAGCTGGTTTTTGGCAAACTGGGCTTCATCCTGGGCCGAGATCCTAGCAGCTCTGGCCTTCTCAAAGTCTGCCTTAGCCTGTTCGGCCTGGTGACGAGCAGCCGCCAACTTCCTCTGCATCTCAGCATAATCGTTGGACGCTTTGGAGAGTTCAACGGCGACGAGCTTGGAGAGCATATCGTTCCTCTGAAAATGGAAAAAGGAAAGAGTCAACAGAGGGGCCACCAAAAAAATACAGGAAAAAAGCAAGGCCAGAAAATCAAGAAGAGAATTCACCTCGGCAAAATCCGTGGGCCATAAAAATGGCTCACAGATATGTTCCGAAGGAGGCGCCAAGACCACGTCTTTCTCTGGCGCTCTTGGGGGCTTCTGGGTCTTCCCCTTCCCCTTTGCCGAAGTCGACTCCGGCTTTTTTGGATCCGAAGAAGAGGTCTTTTGCCTCTTCGGATTCTTCTCGGCATCAGGCGCCGAGCTGGTAGCCTTCTCTTTCTCCGGCTTCTTAAGCTCGGAGGATTTGCGACCAAGCTTGTTTAGCAAGTTCACTGCCAAAAAGCAAGAAAACAAGGTTAGTTTTCGTCGTCAAGGCAGTAATGCATAAAAAAGAAATCCTCACCCTCAGTCTCTTCGTCCGAAGACGAGGAGTCGAACACGAAGTCGCCCTTGACGAGCTCAGACTCCGAGTACTGCTTCCTAATCATGGGAATCTTATTGAGCTCGGCCTCGAGCTCGTCCAACGGTTCTACCCGAGGATGAGGAATAACGGACTTCGGCCCTCTCCAGGAAAAGTCCGAAGCCGAAGTCCTATTATAAAAAAAGAAGCGATTTTGCCATTTCGGCCATTTGGTTTTACAAAAGGCTCTAAAGGGCTGTAAAGGGATCAAGTAAAACCAAGATCCCTTCCTCTTAAACTGGAAAAAATTAAGGATTGCCCGCAGAGACAGATCCTTATCTAGCCTACGGAGTTCGGCAGCAAAGGCCGATAAGTGCCTCCAAGAATTCGGAGTCACCTGACCTAAAGGGAGTTGAAAAAAATCTAGCAGCTCTACAAAGGCAGGGGGAAGAGGGAAACGAAGCCCGCATTCCAAGCCGGCTTCATAAACGGTGGCGTAACCCTCCGGCGGCGAGTCAGCCCTATGAAGGTCGTCGGGAATCGCAACCTTCCCCCCAGGAAAAAAATATTTTTCGTGTAAGGATATCACAGTATCCTTACTCAAGATGCTGTGAAAATACTCTACGGTCTTCTCCCCGGATTCTTTCCGGCTAGAAGACCCCTTACCCCCTTTCCTACCGCTACCTGACTCAGAAGAAGAAGAAGAAGACATGGTTCTTACTCTTTGAAAGTCTGAAGAAATTCTGAAGAAATTCTTCAAGTGGAAGGAAATTTTTGCGCAAAAGAGAGAGAAGGCAGAAGAAGCAATAGCAAAAGTGTTCAAATGATGAAGAAAGGACGTATTTATCAGATTCGGAGAAGATTTCAAAATCATCGCACCGTTTCGAATCCCACCTTTTCAGGATTCAACGGCCGGATTTTACTGTCGCATTTAATGCAGTCACGCGCAAGGCACGTCCCCTGACGTCAGCCTCCCCCGTACCTTTATCCAGAATGCCGAAGTGACTCGCTTCGCCGAAGTGATTCACTTCGCTTTTCGGGGGGGGTAGTGATGGAGTACGTACTAAACAAGCCGCATTACCAAAGAGTTCGGCCCCAGCCTACAGCTCGGTAAAAGCCGACCAATCAAGCTCTACTCTCAGATCGGCAAAAGCTGCTCGGTCATAGTTCAGAAGTTCGGTCTCAGTATTCGACCGAACTGGGAGATAGTGGACTCATGCAGAACCTCCACGACCTCCACTACACGATCTATTTAGTGGTGTCAACTCATGCAGGATCTCATGCAGGATAGCGGACCAAACAAAGAGATAGTGGACCCATGCAGGATCTCATGACCTCCACGACATCCACTACCTAGTTAGTGGTGATGCAAGCCACGACCTAGTTAGTGGTGATGCAAGCCACGATCTTAGTTCAATGTATAAATAGAACTTAGATCAGATAGAAAAGAGCTCTCTAGACATCAAAGATCATATAGCAAGTCTGTATTTGTAAGCTGGTAAACCAGATCAAGCAATACAATCTTGCCCTCCTTTCTTCCCGTGGATGTAGATTTACCTCAGTAAATCGAACCACGTAATCCCTTGTGTCGTGATCTATATTTTCTTTTACCTGCATTTACTACTATCAAAAATTCGCCCAACCATCAATAAACTAGACTTTACACAAGAGACCACATCTTCTTCATTATATTATATGCATTAGTATTAAACATCCTCAAGCTATCGAACTATTCAGTTGTGAATTTTTCTGTTTATATATCTCTACCATAACCATTCACGTTTCGAGATATTTTGGCCAAATTGTTTTTGAAATAAATATTAACTCATCATAAAAAAATATATTAACACAAGAACAATCGAAATGTTATCGTATTAGTATGATATTTGTCATAATATGGATATTTTTTAATGCGTACTAACTAAAATTTAGTGTTTATATATATATGAACACTTCAAATGCCTTTTTGAAATTAAAAACTAATTTCTGATTAATTAGACCAATCTATTATTTACGTCAAAATTATTTGTCATTAACATAAGCCTTAGAATTTTTTTAATCAACTAGAAGCATGATCAATTTAGATGCATTAATCCAAAAATAAGGAACATTATTTAGTTTATACCCAATATGACCTAAATATCAATATCTCTCAAATATTTATACCATATGATTCATGATATTATAGTATGATCAATTTTTTAATTGTCTGTTCAACATTATTAAGTTTTTATATAAATCCTATAAAAGTGAAATATATTTAATGGATAAGAAAATTAATTATATTTTCTCAAGAATAAAAATCTCACTAAAATTTTGTGTTGAAATGTTTATTGCCTTCAGTGACACAATATTAATGTTAAATGGTTTTATCAAAAAAAAAATCATATTGATAATAATTTGAATTTATTTTAATGAAAATTTGAACAATAAATAATGAATAAAATAAATCAATATCGAAATAAAATAAAAACGACTTATCATCATAGTATAAATTACTAATAAAAAATGTACTATAAAAATGACTTATCCACGAAGATGAGAGATGGTTTATGCGCGAGTTTGGGCCAACACTCCCAACTGCTTTTGCAAAATTGCAATTAAAAGTCAAATAGCCCAACAAAGTTTGATTGTTCGTGATTGTGTTGAAATGTTTTAGGTTGAAGACTAGAAGGTAAAATTCATTTTGAACTTAATTAAATATTTGGAGGTGAATATCGGACATCATTTATCAACAAGTTTGGAAAATGGAGAAGATGACTTTTTGGTAGAATATTCACTTGAGAGCTTGGAAACGGAAACAACGAAGTGGTGTTTGATTTACTAGATAAAATAGTATCAATATATAATACAGATTGAGTTGTAAGATAATTTTAGTTAGAGGGAATTGCCTATAACTAATTATCATATGATAATCCATCTATAATTAAGTTGTGAAGTTCAATTGTATGAACAAAACATATTATATATTTAATCTCGATATACAATCTTGCAAACCAAACATCTCTTTATAATATTATTTGTTGTTGACGATATGAAAACCCGAATTAACTTAATTTTGTTCTGTGCATCGATATTTGATCATGGACTATCTTTTGGATAATATATTTCTCGCTATTTTTTCATTTGATTCTATTGATATTGCTATAATAGTTTTTGTTCTTTGCATCGATATTGATCATGCATTATTTCTTTAATTATGTTGCTATAATAGTTTTTGTTCTTTGCATCGATATTGATCATGCATTATTTCTTTAATTATGAAAGATATACTACTTCCTCGATCCATCCCATTTAAGTGACATATCTCTTTTAAATATCACCAACTATATTTCATTCTCTCACAATTTAACATATAAAATAACATTGCATAAAATACATAATAGTACCCCCTCCGTCCTGATTAAGATGACACATTTTTAGGCCGGCACGAGATTTTTAGGAGTTATTTGTTAAAGTGTTAAATTGAAGTGAGAAAATGTGGGTGTAAGTATTAAAATAGAGAGAGAAAGAAAGATGAATAATTTAATAGGAGTGAAAAAAGTAGTTGGGTATATTAATTGGAGAGAAAAAATTCAAAAAAAAAAGAAATGTGTCATCTTAGTTGGGACAAACAAAAAAGGAAAATGTGTCATCTTGAGCGGGGCAGATGGAGTAATTTTTAATATTTTTATCAGTAATATCACTATTGCAAAAACACAAAAAAATAAACGTTCAATTATAATGATACGCAATAAAGTGGAGTACATTTATACTGGTTTCATAAAATCCAAATAGCAGTTTAAAGTAAATTGCCAAAATTGAAAATCATCCTAATTTGAAAAATATGTAATAACAAATGTCTATTATGACCACTCAATTTTATTCATATAATTGAAAGTTAGAAGGGATATTAATCGGACATGTGTACAATTTATAAAAAAAGAAAAAGAAAAAGAAAATAGAGGTGTGCGTGAGCTCCACCTTTAAGAATGAAAATGATACTCCAATTTTATATGGTCTCAGCATGTTAATCTTTTACTCTTCCAATATTTTTTAAATTTGTCACTAAATACTTATTTTTTTGAAAGATTTTACCGAATGCAAAGATACTGCAGATTTTTGTAATGTATTTTTCAAGATAAAAAACATTATTCAATTTATCAAAATTTCTATTTGGATGATGATTTAAATTTATAAATTAATGTCGTAACTCGTACGTTAGTGTCTTTTTCATCTTATTGTGAACCAATAGGATGCAATTTTATTAAAATCTCATAATAATGTTTTTAAATATAAAATGTAGGGGTATAATTTAAGTTTTTAATTTGTGTAATTTATCAACAAATTAGAAGAACGCGGAACAGGTAAATATAAAGCTACAGAAAGCAATCAATAATGTTTTAAGTTTTTTTTATTTGCCTATTTAAATTACACATATCCAATTAATATAGATAGGTGATATATTACTTAAAAGCATAAATTTAAATCTACAAAACTTAAACTATTAAATCCCCCCAATATCCATCCTACAAACTAAACATAATATACATACAAACACATACGCCTCTTCCCCTCTATCGGTCCTCCACAGTCCCCCAAATCAGAACATACAGATCTCTCCGCCTATGATCTGTACTAAGCGGTTCAGCTCCTCCCCCGTTCGCCGATCTTCTCTTTCTTCGGTATCTCTCTCCCATGCTTTCTTCTCTCCTCAAATTAAAGACCCTCTAAACATCACACCCTCTAACTCCTCGCCCGTTCAGTTCGCTGACAATAAGAGCCGTCGTCACCTCCCTCTCGTCACCGATCCACCACCGCTACTGACGTCGGACCGTCGCGAGCTGTTCGCCGTGGTTGAACTCCCTATTCGTCCATCTCCCCTTTTCTCTTGGCTCTATTCTTATCCGGCAATAGCGTCGCCGGACGGCTCTCGCTGGCGCTCCTTCCTCACAGCCTCGTCGCCATGCCTCCTACCTCGCCAGTTCCTTCCGCACAGCTTAGCTGCCATTCCTCCCGCCTGCACCTGCTCTGCTGCCTTCAGTGGTGGTGTGCTCCGGCAGATTTCTTAGTTGATTCAAGTATTGATTTGGTTTCTAAGTTAATGCTCTTTTTTTGTTTTTCTGTGTAATTCATGGAACTTGTAAATGATAATTTTACAGAGGTTTAAACTTCTGTGAAACGCTATCATCTGTTTGGACAACCATATTGACTAATAGTTACTTTTCTTTTTTCAATTAATTATTTATTTAATGAATACATTTCAACCAATGAACAATTTTCTTACCAAAACTGTGCCACATGGCATCCTAAAAAACTCTCCATTTATATATTGATAGACGTGTAAATCATGCGGTTCCATTTATCTTTTAGGATTGGGAGTAGAACTGTAGAAAATCTGAGAAGGAACTTGTAAGACGTTCTTACAATAGAGTAAACAATATCTAAATAAGAACATAGTAGAGTCTTCAAATCAAGACACTATATATCTGAATTGGTAAATCAATTATTCCCGCCATCCCAAAAAAATAAAATAATTTTACCAGTTTGAGTCGTACTTCAAAACTAGATAAAATCTAAATATAAAAAGTTTTAATCAATTACGCACTATTAATAATTGTTGATCTCACAATCCACTAACACTACTTTTACTATATTTTTTCCTTCTTTCTTACTTTTCTCAATCTCTCTTACTTAAACCAATTACACATCAAAACTGGTGTTATATATACAAGTTGTCTATTTTTTGGGAATATAGGAAGTACATTATACTCCCCTATGTACCCCAATAATAAGAAATTTTGAAATGATATGAGTTTTAATTCAAATTTGATAAAGTAAGAGACAGAAAGAAAGAAATGTGTGTTAGTGGGAAATGGTACCCACCTAATTAGAGAGAAAATTAAAAAAAAACTTCCTTCCTACACAAGAATATGCACTCTTCCCTTTTAATCCGTCCTACAAGAATATGCACTTTCTAAATTTGGAAACGTTTTTTTTTCTCTAAAGAGGTAAGACATATTCTCCACTAACAATACTTTAATTACTTTTTTTCTACTTCTCTCTTACTTTACCAATTATGCATTAAAACTGGTATCCAACCAAAAGTGCATATTCTTGTGGGACGAGAGAGTATTAATTTAACTACTCCCTCTGTCTACCAAAATGTCTCATTTTGCCATTTTTGTCCATCTACCAATAAATATCTAATTTGCTTTTTTGCTACTATTTGTAATGGATCTTACATTCCATTGACTTTATTTCACTCAAATTTCATTATAAAACTAATATATAAAAATATGACTCAACTTTTACTAATTTTTTCTACTCACTTTCTACTACATTTCTTAAAACATGTGCCCGATAATTTGCTTTGTATTGATGGATAGAGAGAGTGATTAATAAAAATTAAATGGTATATTAATATGTGCCAGACAACTAATTATAACTAACCAAATATTAATAGAATTAAATTAGATTATTATTTCATATCTTCTTTTCCAGGTTATTATTTCATATCTTCTTTTCCACAACACTGCTTTCTTCCTATAAAATTTTCCGTTCTTTATATTTTAATTTCCCTTCCTTTCCTATTTTATTTTGATAAATATAATTTGATTTAGACTTAGAATACACTAAATCAAAAACCTACTAATATAATTGACTTTACAAGACTGTTAGAGGTATTATTCCCTCTCGGTGATAGTCTAATAAGTGTATCAATTTCCGAAACTAGATCTCATCAGCAATTAGGAGCACCCAGTTACTCATATAATTAAAAACATTAAAAATCAAGAATGCGGGAAAATTCCATATTCCATACAAAATGTTTTATATGTGTTTCAATTTAGTACAACAAGTATTAAGTTCACATATTTTATACAAAAAATTTACTTAGTGTTTAAAATTAATACATTCAGTTAAATATTTTAAACATTGTTAGTTAGTTTCTAATTTGTCCAACTTATAAGCATAATAATAGAATAACTAGAGATTTAATACAATTAATCACTCTAAAAAAATACTACTAACAGTCAATATCAATTCTTCTAGCAATTTTGTGGTTTAAAAAAATATGTCTCTCATTATACTCTATTTCTTTTTATTGTATTCTTTATAGAACATGGTATAAAATAAGTCCATATTCATCTTTACAAAATGACTAATTTGAGCTTCGAATGGTCAATAAGTCAGTATTTAATTTTTACAAAAAAGAGTCATATTTTTTTAGTTGTATTCTCCATTATTACATGAGAAAGCTTCGACAATAAAATGCAATTTGCTAATTTGATGGTGAAGAGTGGTGATTATTTTTCTATGTATTTTTCATTATTGTGAGTAATAAAAAATGTGTTTGAAATAATTAATGGAATGTTTGAATTTAAATTTTTTGTATAAATCTAAAACATTGGTGAAACTTTTTGTATGTATGATATAATTAGAAGTAACGATGTAGTATGAACTTGATGGAATGTATTATGTTGAACACTAAGTAAATTTTTTATATAAAATATATAAACTTAATACTTTTTATACTAAATTGAAACAAATGTAAAACATTTCATAATACTAAATTGAAATAAATGTAAAACATTTTGCATGAAAGGTGTAATTAGCAAGAATGCATACTTGAAAAACTCAAGAATTTTAAAATTCAAGTGTTCTTGCTATTCAAGCTTACACGACCGTTCTTTATTAATTCCATCATCACACGTGGTGCATAGTGGAGAAATTTGTGAAAGATGATTCATAAAAACTACACGATGCTCACTAACCATTATTGCAATAATTAATGATCCAACCTTTAAATTTAAATTAAGTTAATTCATAAAAAAAATAAAACAAATATGATATGATACTCGATTATTTGACATATTTTCGTAGATTTTTTTCTCTAAAATATACTTCAAAAACTTAATAAATATCAGTGAATTTCTACATGTCACTATTCATGAAAGAAGCCTAAATTCCCTACTTGAAGAATTTATCAAATCCATCAGATTGCATATGGTAAAGAAACATATGAAAGGCTTAATATTGAAAATGTGAGAACATAAAACTTACTCTATAAGACCATCTGTTTAATTACACATTAAATAACATGATACCCTAATAAAACAAAGAAAAAAGGAACAATAAATCAAGAATTGAAGACATAATTCTGAAACATATTCCCCTCCTCCAAATCCTAAAACACATATAATTAATATGCAGGAAAATCAAGAAATCACCCCTCCATGCAACTTACCTCATCATATACATACAATCATATATATCTTCCAAATCTTCGCCACCTCACCTCAATGTATCACTAGCACTCTTTGCAATTTTGCATGCAATGATGAAAACCTAATTTTCAGATACTATCGAAGAAGAAGGGATCGCCGTAGTCCCAAATGCTCATCGCCGGGTACTCCTCCTCCTGCGCCATCAATGGCCACGACGGCGACGGCTCGCACCCGTTCAGAACCGCCGTCAGATCCGATAGCGCTGGCACCGGCGCAGGATCCGACAGCAGCGAACCGGTCGAGCACACGAGCGAGCTGATCGCATCGTAACCAATCGCATTCTGATTATTATTCTGGTTTTGATTCTGATTTTGTTGGCAATCGTGATTGTTAGGGTTTGGATAGGAAGGGTTTGTAACTGCATTTGAAGAAACCCTAATTTGGGAATTGGACTCAGAAATCCCCAAATCAGGGATTCCGGACGGCTGGTGCGGAGCTAATTGGGGCAAAATGTTAGGGTATTGTACGCTGGGGTACAACCCGTACTGCAAGAAATTGGGCGCTGGATACGTGAGGCCGAAGCCGGACGGCCGCGGCAGGAGGGGGCGGAGCGTCTGCGCGGAGGAGGAGGAGGAGGAGCTGCTCCGTGACGAGGACTGGGAGGAGGCGCCGCCGCCTTCGCCATTGGCAGCGGAGGGCTGGAGATTGAGCTGCGCGCGGGAGCCGTAGAGGATGACGGCGGCGCGGTCGTAGGCGCGGGCGGCGTCCTCGGCGGTGGCGAAGGTGCCGAGCCAGCGGCGCGTGCGTTTCCTCGGCTCGCGGATCTCGGCCACCCACTTCCCCCAGCTGCGCTGGCGGACGCCGCGGTAGCGGAACTTGGCGTTGTCGGGGCCGCCCTTGCCCTTGCCCTTTTTGGAGGCGGCGGGAGAGGGGTTGATGATGTTGGGGTGATCGTCTTGGGGAGGGTGATGATTAGGGTCTGAAATTGCAGCACCGCTCATGGTGAGTGGACGCCGAGAGAGGTGGGAAATTAAAATTAAAGAAATATTAAAGCGAGAGAGAGAGAGATGGGTTTGCCTCGTTCTGTGTTTACCCAATTGAGAAGACTGGGTGTGTTTATGCCTCTGTTCAAAGGGGTTCCACTGTAAATGGTGGAAGAGGGCGGTGCTCATGTGCTTATATATGTGTTCTATTTTCTACCTATATTTCTAAATTCTACCTATTCTCTTACATTTATGTATACGACTTGCTCTATCCCGAAGATAAAAAAAAAGTTTCATTTTTTACAATTGGAATTGATACTATACATGGGATGAAGTTAAGTAGTTTTTGGAACCAATAATTGTAAATGGATGACGGTTCACTTAATTGAAGATATTGTGACTAGGGATGGTAGCGTTTTCTTTTGATTTTTCATACGTGAATATGCTTAATTTGTCATGTTATACTTTGCGAAACAGTTTAATTGTTAAATTTTCGATCAAGATTTTATTGTATCATGCATGCTACAAGTTTGGTAGGATGGGTTTTAATGCAGCTTCACAGATATATTGAGTTTGACAAAAAAGGGAACTATAGATCAGTAATTCTTCTAGCGCTCCCTTGTTTTTACATTACTGTTCACAATTAAAAAAAACAAACAATTATTTCAATAGTCACTGTTTGTCTCAAATAAGACAACCCCACTAGATTAGTAATAAAAGCAGTTTTAGTTGATCAAGTGCTAAGAGCATCTCAACCCCATCCCAGATTCAGGCCCAACTCTCCTCTATGTCATCATTCTCCTAAATTTGAGTCACAGGTCACAACTTCTTTAATCCTGCAGGCCCCAACCCGGGCTACAACTATTATATTGCACTATTCACAACTCCAACCTATTTTACTCGTAAAATAGAATACGTTGAACAATTAAAACCGAGAAAATTCATTTTTCAGTAGAAAAAAGAAAATTACAAATCCTATAAATTTTTAAAAACTACTTCTTCTTCATTTGTGTGCGAAGGTATCCGATCGTCTAATGGTGCAACTCGAGCTCGAACTCCGACATTGTCGATGTATCCCTCGATGTCAACTCCGCCAGCTGGCCCATCCGCAAAGTAATACTCATATTTGACAAAGAGTCGGATATCTTATCTAGGGAAGGATTGGGCGGCGGCCAAGGAGTAGCTCGCAGTTGCCTTCCCCTTCGCTTTCCTCTTTGCCGCCTTTGTGCCCTTCGCTTCACTTGACATCTATTCATCCCCAATAATAGGCTTTTTTTATTATTTTGATTTTATAAAATTAGTCTATTTTTATTTTTAATAAAATTTTCTCTATTAGAGCATCCTCATCCGTGCTCTTGCCAACGAGCACGGATGTGGGCCCGGACCCACTTTTACTCCATGCTCTTAGACAACAGCACAACACCCACATCCATGCTCTTCCGCAAGGACAAGCTCAAGGGTCCCATAATTCTATTATTCAATTTAAATAAAAACATTTCCACAAAATTAAAATGCATTAAAAATATGTGGAATACTATTACAAATTACAAAAAAATTAAAAATTACATAATTAAAATCCTAAAAATTTTAAAGTACATAATTAAAATCTTAAAAATGAAAAATTATATAATTAAATTCATAAAATTAAAAAACCCATTACTCATGGCCGAATTTCGCCCAAATGTGTTTGATTAGGTCTTCTTGTAGCTCAATGTGGGCTCGGGTATCGCGCATTGTGTTCCTTGTTTCGATCCTCTTGCCCACCGTCGTATGCACACCTCGGCTTGGGGGAGACCTTGCGGTTGAGCTTCCGGCTTCCTCCTCATCGTAAAAGCTATCCGCCATCGGTCCTTCGTCAGCTATAATCATGTTGTGCAAGATAATACACGTGTACATGATGTCGGCGATATTTTTCACGTACCACAGCCGAGACGGGGCCTTCACAATGTTGAATCGGGCTTGAAGGACCCAAAAAGCTCTTTCGACGTCTTTCCGAGCGGACTCTTGACGCTGCGCAAAAAGAACCTGTCTCGGGTCTTGCGGGTTGCTGAGCGTCTTCACGAAAGTCGACCACCTTGGGTAGATACCATCGGCGAGATAGTAACCCATGTGGTATGCATTTCCGTTGACAGTGAAGTCGATCGTCGGTGCTACACCATTCAAAACATCATTGAAGAGTGGTGAAAAATAGAGCACGTTCAAGTCGTTGTTGGATCCAGCAATACCAAAATATGCATGCCAAATCCATAGGCGGTAGTCGGCGACCGCTTCAAGGATAAGTGTTGGGCCACCGCCTTTGTGGCCGCTTAAGTGTTGCCCCCTCCAAGCAGTCGGGCAATGCTTCCACCTCCAATGCATGCAGTCAATGCTGCCAAGCATACCCGGAAAACCATGGACTGTTTCGTGAAGACAAAGCAACCGTTGGCAATCATCGGTGGTGGGTGCCCGAAGGAAATCATCCCCGAAAGCTAAACGAACGCCGTCGGAAAAATTTTTAAGGCAAAGGATTCCAGTTGACTCGCCGACATGCAAATACTCATCGAAAAGGTCAGCCGTTTGCCCAGTAGCAAGTTGTCGGATGGCACACGTACACTTCTGCAACGCCGAGAGACTTTGCCGACCGGTTGCGTCTGTACTTGTTTGAAAGTATTCAACACGGGCGGATAATGTGTTGATAATACGCATAAACAAGCGTTTTGACATGAGAAAACGGCGCCGAAAGTAATCTTCCAGAAACCGCGGCTGGTCGGAAAAATAGTTGGCAACGAGTCTTTCGTTGGCTCCCTCCAGGTCACGATGGATGTAGCGGCGAGTTGATCTAGTTGGTCGAGGAGGAGGGGTGGGGGTATTTGCGGTGACATAGGTTTCATAAGCGGCACGATATTGTTCATAGTATTCTTGTTCTTCGCGCTCCGCTTCCGCAATGAGATTGGTGAAATCCATTTGAGAGGGTTTGAGTGAGAGATGAAGATGTAGATAAGTTGTATAAAAAATATGAATGAGAGATGAATGGGAGATGATTTGATGTGAAAAATCGATGATAAATGTGTGTATTTATAGATGATTTTGGGAATAAAAAATTTAAAAAATCAAAAAAATTCCAGGTTAAAAAACGGCCATATTTTTGGGAAGTTGATTTTTTTTTTTAAATTTGGTATTATTTTCGATTTAAAAAAATGAATTTCCAACGGAAATGCCGTTGGCCAATCAGAACGCGCCACGTCAGCTGCTCGCTGGCACGGACCTGCTCGATGCATCGTGCAGCGCCGCGCCAGCGGCAAGAGCGCAGCGTCGAGAAGGTGGTGCCGCGCCGCTGGCACGGACGGACGAATGTCCACTCACCGCTGCGAATGCTCTTATAAAATAGGTCATTTTCTAATAATAATACTTTAATAATTTGTTTTTTTAATCTTTATATTACTTTATTAATTTCAATTAAAATTATATTATATCCAAAATCGTTAAATTGAGGGGAAAGAGGGAGTATAATGACGCAAGTCGTTTTAACATACACATACATGAATCTTAGGCCATCCACAGTGGGGCGGACGATAGCACGCCCGATGCATCGGGCGCTATCGTCTGCCACTGTGGCTCCGCGGACGACGGACGATGCGTCGTCCGCGCCCGACGCTTAGTTCGCGGACGAAGCGCTTACGATAGGGCATCGTCCGCGCCATCATCCCCCAGCTGTGGGCGACGCGGACGATGCAACGCGTTTTAGTTTTTTTTAAAAAAATTCAAAAATTTTGTTATATATATACCCCAGCTTCACTTTTCATTTGTAACTTTTCGATTAACTTTTATACTCTCAAATTACGCTATAAAATGGATTCCGGTGGATACTTAAGTCCTAGTAGCCCGATGTTTGGAGTTGGCGCACGGTGGCCGGGTACACAACCTAGCGAATATCGGTCGTTCGACGCCAACACGCAGTACGATCCGGACTTCAGTACGGATTCATACGGTCTCTCCGACATGGAGTCGTCTCCAATTCGCCCTGCCGCCGCTTCCCGTCGCGCCGCCGCCACCGCCGCCGCCCCCGCCCCGGCCAGAAAGAAGCGGACCAAGCACCGGGCGCACAAGTTGCCACCTCCGACAACTTGTGAAGAGTACGCCCCCGGCCGTATGAACTATCAGCCGGATTAAACCCTCGTCTTGGCGAGGTGTTGGGTGGATATATCGGAGGACCTGATATTCGCAAACAACAAAGGCAGCTCGCGTACTGGGAGTGCATCGCCGAGCGCTACAATGAGGCAAAGCCGCCGAGCGCGTACAAGCGCCAACGGGAGTAGCTCCGCAAGCACTGGGATGAGGTGAAAAAGCAAGTCAACCTGTTCGCGGCGGAGTACGAGAAGTGCTCGAGGGATCAGGGAAGCGGCGAGAGCTTGAGCGACGTGCGCGATAGAGCGCTGTTGTTGTACCAGTCCATGTACGGCGACTTCAAGCATTTCAACATCTGGGCGCTCTTGAGGGAAAAACAGAAGTTCCAAGGCGGGATTCTGCACACCGGTGCGGCGAAGAGGACGAAGACCACCGACTCTGGTGGTTACACGACCAGCGAAAGCGGAACTCGTCCGGTGGACCTCAACAGACGTGCATTGAGGAAGAGACTTCCGACACACCGATGTCCTCCCGGCGGCGTCCCATAGGCGTCAAGGCTGTGAAGAACAAGGGGAAGGCGAAGGCGACATCCTCCTCGGCTGCCGCCCCCCCATCGCCGATCCCGACCCCGACCCCGGCGACAGTTGCTTACGCGGATTTGGCAACGGCCTCGATGGCACGGACGTTGTTGGATATGCACAACGCCCTATGAAGTATACGGATCCGGCCGGAAGTTGGGGCTTTTGTAGGATAGTCAATTTTTTTTTATTTTTAACCCATGTAACTTTTTTTTATAATCAATGATTTTTTTGCCGTTCTTAGTTAATCGTTGTGTTTTTTCTAAGTTTGCATTTATATATTTGAAAACATTTAAATTAATTAACAAAACAATAGTAAAATGCTTAGACTGCAGGTGGAAGGGGAGGAGGATAAAATGCTGACGTGGCGGTGCATAGGGCGGGCTTTAGGGCCCGCCACTGTGGATGCTCTTATAGTTTCCACTTCCCGTAATCCACTATAGTACTACTTATGTCTGTCCTTCATGTTCTAACTTTTTTTATTTTAGAATGTTCATTTTCAATCGTCTTATTTTGGTTTTATTGTTCTAATAATAAACTTCATATAATATACACTTTTTAAATTTAAATTTGATTATAATATATTAGTATATGAATATAAGGTTCATGTTCAACTAACTTTCCAATTTCTCAATATTTCTTAATTTCACACCGGATCATAGAGAGAAATGTAATAAGATACCGAAGAAGACAATGAAACGAAACTCAATTGGTAAAACCCTTCATCGTTAACATATAGCTAGGTAAAAAGTTCGAGTCAACGTATAGATTAAATAGAACCATTATTGAATCTCTTTATAAAAGAATAAGATAATTTATTCCAGGCGACTAAGATAAAATAATCTATCACTGGAAATAATTGATAACTACTTCTATTGAAATTTTAGTTAAAAATTGATTGTAGTTGGTGAATTGCTCATTGTGTATCAATAAATTGCATTTACATATGTTGTTCATGGCATAAAATCTATTGTGATGTATAGTGACTAACATCTCTAACTAATTTCGGGAGCAACATTTATACTTCAAATTAATCATCTATGGTCTTACTTCTTAATTTGCTATTTGTGCTTCATTATATTTTAAGAGTGAGAGCCATTAATTTTTTTTTTAAAAAAGTATATATGTATAGGAGATGGATCATGGCAAAACTTTCGGTTATGATACATAACTATATTAGTTCACAAACACATTGATATCAGTCGACATCACAAAATATATCAGTTTTTAACTCAATATCAGTTTGATAATTCTTAAATACTAACGACTCTTTATCAGTTTCTGACTCAATATAAATAACTAATATGTTTTGTAATGCAATTGATATTAACGTATTAGAGAACTGATTTGGTTTTCAGTTCTCAAAGTTCCCATTTCAAAAAAGTTCTCACTGGTGCATTAGGGTGCATCCTTCCTTAAAGTGACAACATACTTTCAATCTCGTGTTGCCACGTAACACGTAACACGTAACATGCAAAATTGTAAACGTAATACAAATTAGTGGATGTTGTAGATGACTGCAACATAAATTTAGGCGAATTTGCATTATAAATTGATTAGTTTTGTATTATGAATATAAGTTGTCCATAATGTAAAACAAACTATCTATAAATACAATAAATGTACATCCATAATGCAAATTAAATAGTCTATAGTTATAATATAAAAATAAAACTAGCTACAGTTATGCAAATCCGTATATGAAATATAAGTTTATCATACTAGTTTACCATTTTATAATGGAGTCGATCGGATTTATTATTTCATTTTCCAAATCACTTTTCTTGTATAGAAAAACATACTCCCTCCGTTCCACATAAGATGACACGTTTTCCTTTTTAGTTTGCCTCAACTAAGACGACATATTTCTTTTTCTGGAAACTTTCTCTCTCCAATTAATATACCCAACCACTTTTTCTCACTCCTATTAAATTATTCATCTTTCATTCCCTCTCTATTTTAATACTTACGCTCATATTTTTTCTCTCCAATTAAATATATTAACCCATAACTCCTAAAATCTCATGCCGGCTAAGGAATGTGTCATCTTAGTCGGGACAAAAGGAGTAGTATTTTGATATCAACTCATAGGAAAGGAACACAAAATCTTGAAGTTGATGGTGTTTTAAATAATCTTGGACGAGGAACGCTTCGCAATTCTTATCATTCCTAGGAATTCGGTCATCATTTATGGTACATATGCTTGACTTGATGACAATCGTGCATTAAATAGCTTGGGATGAATATGGCATAAAGATTGTTTTGCTTTTCATTTTGACTGAAGTACAATTTTGGTACTTTATTTTTGCCTTAAAATTCTTTTTAGTTCATAGATTAAGTTTGTAATCTTTTAGTCCTTAACATATTATTTTAGTACCTTTTAGTCTCAAATATATTATTTTGGTCCAAAATAACCATTTTCTGTTAAAATTAACAGTCAAAATGTTTGATCAATTTAAAAACTTAATTATAATCTAGGACTAAAGCCCAATTTTAGTCCAGTACATTTTCCATAAAATTCTTTTCGGGTCTCATACATTAAGTTTGTGGCCCTGTTTGGGATCATAATGTACTAAAACAATATGTTAAGGATCAAAAAGTCACAAACTTAATGTATGAGACCAAAAGAATTTTAGAGAAAATGTAAGGGATCAAAATTGGACTTTAATCTTTTATTTATAATTTTGGCATTAATTATCTTTTAAAGTTATGAACATAACTAAAAGTTTTTGCTTCCTCTCTAATAGTACTAAAATTTATAGTCTTACATGAAAAATAATCAGATCATTATCAAAGTAAATTTCTATATATTTATGAATTTTTTTATTTAATTATACTGATTTTTTTATAATTTATATATATGTGATCGCAATATAAGATTATTTTTGTAGATAGAGAGTATAACCATGGATTCGTTTAGTGATAGTCATAAATTCCAAACTTCTACTTCAATAAACTTTGAAATTGTGATATAAGTTATAATATTTTATTTTATTTTATTATAATAACATAAAGTTATGGATGAAATAAGCAATCCACAACACTGTCTCTTATCCATCTCTTAACCGTCTCATCTCTTAACTATTCATGAGCCCCACTGTACTTTTCACTCCATCTCTTAACTAAGAGACAACACCTGCAACCCTCCATTTCTTATCCGTCTCTTAACCATCTCATCCCTTAACTATTCATTCAATTTCATTTTTTATTTTTATTTCCAACAAATTCAATTAATAAAAACACACTTCATTAAATAAAATAAAATAAAATTACAACTTCAAATTCTAAAAAAATTTAAAAAACACATAATTAAAATCCTAAAAAAACATTTAAAATACATAATTTAATTTCTTCCGCGCACTCTACTGTTTGCCAAAGTTTGCCCAAATGTGCTCCATTAGATCATCTTGGAGTTGGGCGTGGGCGGTAGAATCATGTGTCGTTGCCCGAATAGACAACCGATCTTGCATAGACGGATGCACTCCACTGCGAAGCGGACTACTTGCGGTAGAGCTTCCCGAGGTTTCAGGGTCGAACCAATTTCCCGCCTCAGGTCCTTCGTCGGCGACAATCATGTTGTGCAAGATTATGCACGTATACATGATGTAGACCATATTCTCTATAAACCACGTACGAGCCTGGGCTTTGATAATGTTGAAGCGCGCTTGGAGAACCCCGAACGCCCTCTCCACATCCTTGCGAGCAACCTCTTGCTTCTGCGCAAAAAGAGTCTGTTTTTCGTTCACCGGCCTGTTGAACGTCTTCACGAAGCTTCGCCACTTCGGGTAGATGTCGTCGGCAAGATAGTACCCCATTTTATACTGTCGGTTGTTAGCGATGAAGTTGATGACCGACGCTTTACCATCCAAAACTTCGGCGAAGAGGTCAGATTGGTTGAGCACGTTGACGTCGTTGTTCGATCCGGGGACCCCGAAGTACGCATGTCAAATCCATAGCCGGTAATCGGCAACGGCCTCGAGTATAACGGTGGGGTGGGTGCCTTTGCGGCCGCTCGTGTATGACCCCCTCCACGCCACATGACAATTCTTCCATTCGTAATGCATTCGTGTATGACCCCCTCCGTGCACTTCTTCGTGAAGGTGGAGCAGAAACTAACAATCTGCCGTGCTTGGCTTCCTGAGAAATTCGTCGGTGAAGGCTGCCCGGACGCCTTTGCAGAAGTTCATCAAACACATTCTCCCAGTGCTTTCTCCAATGTGGAGGTATTCGTCGAACAAATCCGTCGTTTGTCCAGTAGCAAGCTGACGGATTGCTGCAGTACATTTCTGCAGAGTCGTGTGGCTGGGACGGCCAACGACGTCGAACCCTTCTTGGAAGAACTCTTCCTGGGCTGCCAATGTATTTGCGATGTGCAGAAATAGCGGTTTCCGCATGCGGAAACGGCGACGGAAGTAGGTCTCTCCTCATATCGGGTTATCACAGAAGTAGTCGCGTACTAATCTTGCGGCGGCTTCCTCCCGGTTACGATGGATGTAAGTCCGGGATCGTCGTTGGGGCGGCGCGGCTTCCTCCGCCTCCCTACGTCGATCTTCTTCAAGCGATTCTTCCATTATTCGAAGCATTTGCTCAAATGGATCCATGAATGGATTAAATTTGGGAGAAGAATAAAATAGATGATTTGAGATGAAAATTCGAGAGAAAAGAGAGACGATTTGAGAAGAATAGATGTGTGTTTGTGTGTGTGAAAGAGGAGTATTTATAGAATAAAAAAAGAAAAAAATATTTTTTTAAAAAAAATGACCGTTGAACGGTCATATTACCGTTTTTTAATTTCTATTTTTTTTATTAAATTTGAATTTTTTTAAAAAATGATTTATTGCGTCAGTGTGACGAAGCCCACTCTCGGGCCGGCGAGTGGACGTCACGCGGGCGCGTGACAGTCGTCTCGGTGAGACGGGCGTCTCAGCGAGACAGGGACGAGACGGGACGCTGCAACTCGTCTCGCGTCCGTCTCGTTTCGGAGGGACGAGATAAGAGACACCCGCGAAACGCGTTGCGGGTGCTCTCATGCTCCACTTTTCACAGATAAAAATACACACTCACAATGACCATGTTTATTTGTGAGGATTCTATTAATGAAAGTAATCCGATTTTCTTTAATTTTTAGAATTCAATGTTGCTTTGATTTTTAATTAAACTGAAAAACAATTAGAATCTTAAAAATAAAGAAAATAGTACTCCTTCCGTCCTAAGGAAAATGACTACTTCTTTGAGCGACACATGATTTTATTGAATTTTATTTTGTGTGTTATTTGCAGAGAATAAACAAAGAGAGGAGGAATAAAGTATAAATAAAAAGTTTATATTTCTAGTAATGAGTCATTTTAGGTGGGAAAAAACTAAAAATGAAATTGAGTCATCTTCAGTGGGACGTGGGGAGTACGATTTTCCAGAATTATGATTTCCAGCTTTTTTACTACCTCCGTCGCGTTAAAAATAAAACTAAATCTATTTTGGTCCGGCCTTTAAAAATAGAAAATTTCCGAACTTTCTATTTTAGAAAGTGACCCCACAGTCCACTAATAGGAGTACTATTTTAATAGTACTTTTTCTCCTTATTTCTCTTATTTTACTTATTTTTCTCTTCTCTTATCTATTAGTACTTTTACAATTGTTTATTAAAACCTTTGCATTTCAAAAGTTTCTATTTTCTATGGACGGTGGTAGTAATAACCAATAATATAAAAATAGTAATAACAATAATGATGATAATAATATTAAATATTATTATTATTATTATTATGATTTTACTTTTAATATTACTAATATAATAATAATAATAATTATTATTATTATTATTATTATTATTATCATTTTATGATAAATTAATAAATAATCAAGCCAGACTTAATGAAATTTTAAAATTATAAATTTCAAAGTACTAATAAGTAACTATAATTATAATAGTAATTATGTTATTATTATATCATTTATATTATGATGTTATAAATTAATAATTTATTAACAAATATCTAATTATTTGAATTATGCTCATAATAATAAAAAATAAAATTATTGATCATTTTTAAATTTAGTGTTTAAATTAAATATAAAATTTAAAATATTAATAGAATTTTAAATACAGGAAATTAAATTTACTAGACATCATATTGTAGGAATTATTTTTCCCTCCAACTTTACTTTATTGTCAATTAAACATGGCCTATATGTTTCGTGAATCTTGTGATATTTGAACGATCCTTCGAGTTATACTAAAATATTTTTGCATAAGGAGTGAGTTGTCTGAATTCTAGTGCTTATTACATTTTGTCTATATAAAAATCGGATGTTTATGTCACTCTAATTTATTCAATTCTGTACTTAATAATATTTTCATTTTCCTCTCGAAGTTCCAAATAATTCAAATCATCACATTATAATTGAGTGAAGCATTCTTCATTTCTATCTACAATAAAAATCAACGCTTTTTTATGAATAAAGTGGACTTCAAATTTAGTCACTGAAAATATTTTGCATTTTTCAGGTCTATAAACTTGAAACGATATTGCTATAATTCTCTGGATCGGCTTAATTAAAACTTGAATATCAAAATTAATTCATATCCATTTATGAACACTTTTTCTCATTTACTTTTGCTTTACTCATTTATGTCCCTCACTATCTATTACACTATTTCATCTACTTTTTTAAAAAAAATCTTTTTTTCTTTTTATATTACTTTACCAATTACCCATTAAAATTCATATGATTTACAAATCATCAATTGTGGTGCAATCAATCAAACCGATTAAACAACTAGTCAAAATGCAATACTATAATAAATACACACATATATGAGGTACTTAAATGGTAAATTGATCATTGGCAAGGTCATTCGCAATAGGACCGATAAACTTGCCAACGTTGGGACTCGACAGTCGTTGCGGCGTGGGAATATCCTTCAGCTGAGGTGGCAGCGCTATTGCGACGCGATTTCCGCCGTCGATTAAAATATTTATAAATTTTCTTAATAAAATATCATATATATAATTTTTGCTTTTCAATATTAATACATTATTCGATCTTTAAATATCTTCATTGTTCTCGTATCTTTTTCGTATTTCAATTGACGTTAATTTTTTTAATCAAAAATTAAAATAATAAAATATTAAAATTGGTAAAATATTAAGTTGTGGCGGAAATTGGGGCGGACACTATTACATGTTTTGGGACTGAAATTCAAAATACTGATGGAGAAAAATGAGTTATGACTGATTTTAAGGACAAGTTTTAAGGGCACTTTTGCAAGCATCCACAGTAGCGGACGTCCACACGGACTAACCATAGGCTAGTGTGAAAGGTGTGGTGGACGTCCGCTATTGCGTTAGGCTAACGCGACTGACGAGCTTTCATCCGCGGACAATAGGCGTTAGCCGATTGCTAGCCTACTGCGCGACGAGCGCTAGGCTAACCGATTTTTTTTTTAATTTTTTTATTTATACTCTATATTTACAACTCATTGCACTTCATTTTTTTAATATTTAATAAACACAAACAGTTAAAATGAATTAGTCGTATTTGTAAATTTATTTGCTTGGCTAGGGCGTTGGCAAGTCTATGGCTAGTCAATGGCCTATTTTGCTAGTCTCGATTATCTATTCTGAACCAATAACCGTTCAATAACAAAAGTAAATGATTGACAATAATCATAAATTAAACTTATTTAATTTAAGTTAAACAAATTTTCAAAATTATGGTACATTTGTTCGTACTCGCGTAGAGCCGGCCCCTTCTCCTTTAGAGCATCTCCAATGGCGGCGAGCGGACAGGCTAGTCGATTCCCGGCGCTGGCCGATCCGCTAGCCGATTTTCGGGCGCTGGCGATCCGCTCGCCGGTCGGCTGGCCGCCATTGCAGGCTCCCGATCGGCTAGCGATCGACCAGCTCAAATTTTATTTTAATTTTTCGAAACACTATATATACGCGATTTGCACGTCATTTTCATTCGCACCACTTGTTTTAACGAGTTTTCTCTCCATCTTAATTTCTGTACAAGAGCAACAACGTGAAATTAGTAACGCGGGTGGTAGTAGTGGTGGTGATGCTGAGGAGTACGAACGACAAATGAACTAAGAGTTGGAGGCCTATACGTCCCGCGAGATAAACCGGTTGATACAAAGGGCCTTGCAGCCGGCGGTACCTCGACCTCCACCCGTTGTCCACCGACGAGCAGTGATTGATCGGGATCACGTAGCTGCACATCAGCGGCTATATGAAGACTATTTTGTGGAGGAGCCGCGGTTTGGGGCGCCTCTTTTCAGGCGGCCTGTATTATCCTGCACAACATGATTGTCGAAGATGAAGGTGTACAACTGATTAGTTGGGCCAATGACGATGCTAATGAAGTCGGCCCAAGCCACGGCGTGGCCGCCCCCAACGTACGAAGGAGGGTACCTCACGATGAAGTCGGCCGCCTCAAGGCACATGTCGACATACGCTAAGTGGATGCTCATATTCGACTCCAAAAGGATTTAATTGAAGAGTTGTGGGTGCGGAGGACTGCACGTCGTTAGATTTTTTTTAATTAATGTAATTTTTTTAATTAATGTATTTTTTAATTAAAATATTATTATTGAATTTTCTCGTATCTGTGTCGTAAATTTAATTCCGTATTTTGTGTGATTGTTAATTATTTGTTTTTTATATTTTGTTTATCGTGCCTAGTCTATTGTTAGCCTATTGCTTGTCTAATTGCTTGTCATGATGATGTGATAGAAGAAGTTTTTAGTATTGATGACGTGACAGGAGGAGTTTATGGCTAGCCTAGGACTAACGTATTATCATTGGAGATGCTCTCAGCGCCGGCGTCGTTTAACTCCAAGTAAAAATTCTTTTATTCTCCACTTTCAGTTTGCTTTTCAAATTATATTTTGTTTCTGTTTATAACCATTCTGTAAAAAGCAATTTCTTTCAATTATTTATAAGCCTACAAACTGAATTCTGTATATATGCAATTCGATCCAAATTGCATTATGCATATTTGTGGAGCCATGGAGGGTTATTTATTTCGATTGGAATTTTGTGTTGTGACTTAAAAGATGACGAATGCTGCAGTCTTTGTGAAAAAATAGTGAAAGGATGGAGTCAATAGTGAAAAAATATCAGAGACAATTCCGGAAAATTAAGGGCGAAATTAGCCGATGTGAAGAGCTCCAGTCTCGGCTTATTTCCCAATTCTCTAACGCATCTTCCATAATCCAGAGGCTGCAGGTGTTACTCTCTATAATTTCGAGTGTTTAATTGTTTGATTTCTGGAAATGTTTATTGATTTAATTGATATTTTAGGCGTTTCAAATTTTGCAAAACTATGAAGCTTTGAGATGTGTTGAGGGAGTTGAAGATGTTGTGTTGGAAAAGCAGATGGATTCCCTTCAAACTATCATCATCACCATCAACAACACTATGTAGTGTGTTCTACTTTTTGTTGCTGCTTTCTGTTTTATTTTATTTGCAAGCTGTTTTTGTATGTTTGTGTTTCGTGTAACTTTTGAATTATTATATATATCTATGTTTATTTGAAAATTGAAACCACTCGATAAGAAACAAAGCTTTGCCAAAATGTACTAGAATGTGTATTGTTATGTATTGAAGAAATATATGCATGAATTTGTTTGCAGATGCTTGTTGATTATAATAACTTTTAGGAGTACTTAGGTTCATGCGTTGCTTGTTGTAATTCTTTATTAGCATTGCAATTTTCCTTGACAAGTGGACTGAGGAAGTTTTGAAATTGGAATATTGGAATTTTTGCCTTTAAGAGTAAATTTTTTTTCAGGAAAGAATTCGGTGGGATTGTTTCTTTCCTTGAGAATGTAGTTCGTGATAGCAAGCAGCTTGCGAAAGTGGGGTCTGCCCAGATGACTGGAAAACAACTGAAGCTACAGGTTGGAGTAAAACCAACTCTTGCAGATTGCATAGAAGGACTTAGACTTCTTGAAGAAATGCATCAATCAGAGTAAGGATGTCACAATTCTATCTACCGGCAACGTTGTTTTATTCGTTTACCTTGATTGGTGCTTGTTCCAGAAAATGGAACATTAGGCAAGCCTGGTCCTGGATCGTACATGGATAAATTTCTTATGCTTTGAATTTAAGTTAGTTGCATTGAAAGTTTGAAATTTCTGTTGTGGTTAAAGACTTGAAGTTGTGTTCTGTTATAATTATTTCGAGTATTGGACATGTTGTGTGAGATTAATGCTATCAATAGTTAGCTTTAGTATTATAGACTAATTTCAGATGCTATCCTGTACAATCTTTATGTAATTATAGTTGAAGTTAAAATTTTTGTTTTGAAAATTATTAAGGTAGGCGCAGATTTTTCTCATGACGCCCTGTCTTATGTTTAGGGAATGTATTTCGTGATTTAGAGATTCGACATATTAATTGTAACTCATTATTTTTCGTCAGGTACCTTCTCAAATTATGTATGATGTCAGCGCTTCCTGCCCTTGCAGTGAAACCCAGCTTAACACACTTCTTAATATAATCTAGCTAAAACCTCCGCCTCCTTTAATGGCCTTCTGGAAAGATGGGCACAATATTATTTAGTGTGGAGTATCCGAGTATGTCATGGTAAACAATCAGACCAAGCATCCTTTTTCGTAACTCTATGATTCCGGACCCATCATTAATTCGTTCAGACAAGCTAAAAACTTGATTTATGCAAATGAAGAATGAACTAAAATCAAATCTTCGGATTACCATCATGCTTTATTGACGCTTCTTGTAACTATTAATACTTGTACGGTTTAGTAAGGGTAATTCCTTGTTCATACAAGTTGACTTGAGGAAGTTTGCACCTGGTTGCTATTTTATTTCTAAGAATCATACTGTATTTTCTTTGTTCATGTCATGTGCTTGCTTTCAGTTTTCATGAGTTCATTGTTGGATTTGTCTTTTCAGTGCAAGTGCTGACTTAGGGGCACTTCAACAGCTTTTAGTAGATCAACTTAATATCCCCCAAGAAGAAGGTAACAGAACTTTCTCTCAGAAGCATTAGTATATTCCTAAAATTAGAATTCTTATAACAGGATTGTTCAAATGTTCATCAAGTTTAACTAATATGACAAGAATGCTAGTTGGCTCAGCTTTGCAATTTGAACAACAAAAATTTCTTGATTCTATCAAATATGGCTAAATGTCAACAAATATTTTAGTTTGACAGTATCTGCTTTTGCTCGTGCAGTGCAATATATATATGACATTATATTTGCTGAAGAAATTTCTTGAAGTGTTTGTTGTACATGGTAATGTCGAATTGTGAAGAAGGAAAGTTTGATGGCCTTGAGCATTCATTACTGAACGGAAATGGTGAAAGAAGCATTAACCATGAACTGAATCGGGAGTTTTGATTTTGCTTAATAGAATATCTGTATTTACTTATACAAGGTTAGAAATTTTTCTTCCCAGCAAGCGTTGGAAAATTCCAAGTAAGGTACAGTTTTTGAAGTGATGATGTGTTGTTTTGGACCTTCAGTTGCATGCTTAAAGAGATCCTTCGTATGAAAATGTGCATAAGTAGTTGTTGATCAAAGTTGTCAGCTTGAGAATTTATTGTTTGTCCGTCGATAAAAAATGGTTGCGGTTTGGAACAGTGGATGATGATTTTGGACCAAAAATTGTTGGCCACTGTAATGACTTTGGATTCTGGTTCTGGTTGTGCATCCAATGATTTGGACTCCATATAAAGTTAAGTAACAAAAAAGAGAAAGAAACCGCCTTCCTATGACAAGTCCCATCACTAATTAATTGAAATACAGCTAAGTTAAAATTGATCCAAGTGAATGATGAGGGTAGTCGCATGAAATATTATGGCAAATTTGAAGCAATAATCATAGTTATGTTATCCCATAAGTATGGTGGCCGTTAATGTAGCACATGGGAAGGAGAAACTCCATTATGGATGCCAAAACCCAAAATACCTCAACTTTTCCATCATGCCATTTCAATTATTAACATTCAAACTTGACCATAAAGTTAAACACTAAAACAACCGCTTTTGTTTTCATCTTTCATTACTATCTCTTTATTTTTTCCTAATTTTTAGTAAGGCCTTAATCAATTAATTGAAACAAGATCGAGTTGCAACCTAGCTAACACTTGATCATCTCATATAAATCACATATCACAAAATTTAATTTTTATTTCTTTTTAATCAGAAAATGACGAACAATAAAAACACCTTTGTGAATGTGATGTCAACATACTGTACTTACCTAGTCTAAGCTTGATGTTAACTTGTTTCATGAAAATAGTGAGCCTCAAATGCCCAAAAACCCAGCCAATTCTCAAAAGATAGAGAGAAAGCTAACTTTATTATCCACATGGTTAAAAAAAAACTAATTCTCAAGTTACAACACATAGCACACTAGATGACTCGAACCTAAGATCTATTGATTGAAGGAGAAGCGTCTTACCAATTAAATCATACTCGTAAAATCAAACTAATTCACCAACCACACAAAAAATGAAGCAAAACATTGCACCTTACATGATGGAAACACAATCGATCAAATTTGGCCTAGACAATAAACATAAAATTAATAGTACCTCGTAGTTAGCTAGATGTTTTCACATGTCCGTATCGATGAAAACGATAGCTCACTCAATTTTTCTCAGTTACACATAAATATTTGATGAGAGAGATCAAGTCAAGGGTAGTGGAACGGGGCAAAATGGTCCAAGGGGAGGGTGGGGTGGTCGAAGAGGTCGGGCACGGGGGGCTCGAAGAGAGGGGGCATGTCGTCGAAGAAGGGGCCCGGGGGCGGGGGCTGGTGGTCGAGGAAGCACGCGAGGCGGCTTCGCGCGAGGAAGAGGTCGTGCTGCAGCTCGACCATCTTGTGCTGCAGGGATGCGATGGCGCCAATGCACCCGTAGACCGGGTCCTGGAGGCGCACTTCGGCCTCAAACACGAGCGAGTTGACCGCGTCCTCCCGGTGCTCCTCCGGGACCTCGTTCAGGATCTTGCTCACGTTGCTCGCCCCGAACACCTTGTGCACCTTGGCGAACTTCTTGGGCTCGTCCGACCGGAAATAGGGTGCGAACTGGCAGTTCGGGGTGCACCTCCTCTTCAAGAACTTGCACGCCGCGCACGAAGAGCTCGACCTAGGCTCCTGGCTCTTCATCTCATCTATGTGTCTAGTGTTGTTGGGTATATATCAATTTATAGAGGAAAAGATTGTTTTTTTAGATTTGGGGTTGTTTTCATGAGGTTTTGATTAATTAGATGTATTAGTTGGTTTGTTAATTTTCATGAGGGTGGATATGCACTGTGGAACACATTTAAGTGATGTATAACAACTCTAATTATGTAGACATCTTGTAATTTAGGGGCACATTAGTAATGAATTAGAGGCACCTAGGCATATAGTGATGAATGATGAAAAATGTCTAAATCAGGTATGATGGGATATGATAGTTCAACAACAAAGCAGACGAAACAATTGTGGCTTCATGAGAATATATGGGGCCTATATGGACTCATCAACAAAGTTAGATGAGATGTTTCACATATCTATATAATTCAAGAAAAGTTATTTCACCAGAAAAGAAACCCTAGTTCAAATTTGATTTATCAACAAGCTTGGAAACCTCAAAGCCTATACTATATATGCACTCTGCTTTTATAAGTTTTGGAAATTCCAATATTCAATTCTACAAAATGGAGAGGCACTCTATATCATATCACCTTTCAATCAACAGAATATGTATCTGTAGCACAATTGAAAGTATCGTTCCTAATATTGTCGAACATTAGTACATCATTTGCTTTCGATTTGTCTTTTAATATAAATGGATAATAATTAAATTAAGTTTTGGCCAAATATTAACTCAATTTCCGTAGAAGTGTGATAATTTCCAGGCGCTTATTTGTTTCTAGCATACATGTGATGCATGCACTTCTAAATCTCATCACTTAACTTACACTTCTATTCATAGATCCTAATGTTGTGATTTTTAGGGTATGCATAATAACAATCAAATAATAAAACCCTAAAAATACTACCATCGGCAAAAGAATAAGCGTGCAATGCAGTATAATAGATATCGAACTCATAGAAAGGACAATCACCGTTAAAACTATAAAAGCATTAGAAAACAGTTAATTCATTTTGTTAGATTGATTCATTTTTTGAGTCAACAATTGCAAGTCAATACAACTACTGTCTACTTCTACTCCTAGGATTATTGTTTCAACAATTGTGGCTACTCATAAATAAGTTCTCATTGAAATGTCCAACAAGTTTTGCATAAGTTTTCCTATAAATAGAGACTCTTGCCTTGTGGAGAAACATCTCACATCCACAACAAGCACTCATTTCTAACTCCAGCTATAATTGCTCTCTCTAATCTCTACTTCTTACTTGGGTATTTTATCCATGTAGAGAATTTTTAGCTCTATTTACAGATGGTTCTTCCATATAAGAGAAAACTTTTTTCAATAAAGAAAATGTGACATCTTTTATGAAACAAACAAAAAAGAAAAGTGTGACATCTACTATGAGATATACAAAGTGTTATTTTTTTGCTAAAAAGGAAAATGACTCGTAGTAAGACACAAAAAAAAGGAAAGTGACTCGGTTGTAGTTTGTGGGATGGAGAGAGTACTTCATATCGAATGTAGAAGTTCCTTGGATCTCTAAATATTGAAGGTATATGGAATGTGGAGAAGGAGCTAATTCTATGGAGATTGGGGCCATGGACTAAAGGGTAGTGCCTAGAATTTCCTTATTTACAGGGGCAAATGAGTCAGAATTTGGCTGAAGTGAGAAGATGCTTGAGAGGCAGTCGCAACACGAAGCATACATCCAAAGACCATTGATGAGGTTTTGTTGATCCCTTGTCTCTTTTTCCCGCTACTTTTTTGGGTTCTTAATTATATGCGTTGTTGGAGGTCCTACTTTGGTGCTCGTGGTGTTGCAGGGTTTTGTCTTTTTCTAGTTTATAAGTAGTATTTAGGTGTGGTTCTCTGTTAGTTGGTGTCTCAGTTGCTTTGATTATTCTCTATTTCACCTTTGTTTGGTTTGGATTTTGTTGTAGTTATGATATCTATTATCGGACGTGGGGAATATTATTTTTTTGCTAAAAAAGAAAGTGACTCACTTATAATGGAACGGAGAGAGTACATATTAAATGTGAAGTTCATTGGATCTCTAATTAATGAAGGTATATGTATCTCTAATTAATGAAGGTATATGGTTGGTCAAAATTTGTGTATATTGTGCACTTAATTGAACAATACATTCATTTGGCATTTATTCTTTCATTAAAATTAAGTTTTTGTACAAAATGTTATTTTCGAAAAATGAGCCATCAATTTGTAAGAGAAATTTCTACATTCATATTTCGAAGAATCTCCTTCATTCATTCAAAACTTTGAGCGGCTTCTTTTGTGTGTGTGCGGCAATTTTTAGTTTTTTAATTATTCTATCCCAACCCATGTTAGAGGTTACAAACTCTTACGAAGGAATAAAATGACCAAATATATCATCAATGACTTTATTTCCACCACCCAAATTGCTTGACCACAATTTGAGTCACTAAGCATTAGTCAATCCAATAGAAAATTCTAGGGTCTCTTTGACATACATATATGCCTCAATAATAATTCATTAATGCCTCGGTACTACGAATTAATTGAAGCATAAATGTTGGGAAAATAATATTCAAATTTTACCCAAGTATGACTATTTACTAACATATATCATTATTATTAATTATTATTAGTTAATAATAATATTATTATTATAATAGTTCTCGTTCAATGTTTCGAAGGGTTAATGATAATGTATAAGTGGCTCATTGACTTGTTGGAAAATTAATAATATCATATCAAAATTGCCACCCCAAATCAAACCCCCCCTTTGAAATAATATTTTGTTGCATGTGATAAAAATCATATTTGTGGATGAGAAAAGGGATAATCCGTTGAAAAGAAAGTACAAACTGGCAAAACGTTAAATTAAATCAAATAGAAGGCCTGGCTAGGGTGGCTATGTATGTATAATTTTGTGTATCAAATCCTAGTGCACGATACAATAAGGACAATCCACGGCTCTATCTTTTTTTATGTATACACATATGAAATTATTATTCAAGAGAAAGGAATAGAAGAAAAGAACAGATGAAAGGACATTTCAAAATTTATTAAAGAGGAGAAGCAAAAAACACTGGTAATGGTAAGACTTGGGTGGTTTCCATGGATAATTATTGACAAGATGTACAATCTTAAAAGATGATACTTATATTGGCAAAAGATTTTATATAAAGAATGATACGATGAATAGGAAACACAACTCTCAAGAATTGCATTATATGTTATGATGCAACTTATATATGGATTAGTTGTTTGATTTAAGGAGTTGGTGCACTTTAATTTTAGTGAGTAGTCCCACCATGTAGGGTGATCAATAACACATTATATTGAAAAGGGTAGTTAACCCCAATTGTTTTTTAAAAAAAAAAGAATGAAAATTGTTGAGATACTAGAGGAAGCAGAGAACAAATGAGAAAGAACAAAGAAAATGAAAAAAGACAAAAGAAAAAAGATGGGAAACGGAACGGGAAAAATGGTGAGTTGAAAGGGGAGAGGGGATTGAATTTGACAAGCATAATGCAAACGCCCACTTGAAAGAATCAAAGTGTGTTGCCATAATCATTGTCGTTTCCCTTCCCCCCGCCGTGTCACCTCTACCATATATAAACTCATTTTCTTTTAAACCTCACTATATATATATATATATATATATATATATATATATAGGGTCTTGTTAGGTTGAGATTTTTTAGCTTAATTGAGAATTGAGATGCATTTTCAGCCACTCATTTTGAAATGTCAACTGCAAGTAGATTATGTCAACTAAGGGGTATTATCGTCATTTCATTTCAATAGCCAGAATATCAAATGTCAACAACTCGTATTAAAATGTCAACAACTAAAAAAAATTTAATTTTTTTAATTTTTTTTAATTTTTTTTTAATTTTTTTAATTTTTTTTTAAATTTTCGCGCGATATCAACTACTGAGACATTATGTCAACTACGATGTGTAGTCTGCACATCAAATGTCAATAGCTCTGCACATCAAATGTCAACAGCTTATAATTAACATTATATATGTGTAGTTGACATGAATTGTATATGTAGTTGACATTATATGTGTGTAGTTGACATGAATTGTATATGTAGTTGACATTACATGTGTGTAGTTGACATGAATTGTATATGTAGTTGACAAAAAAAAAAAAAAATAAAATAAAATAAATAAAAAAATAAAAAATCGAAAAAAAAATAATTTTTTTAAAAAAAAATAAAAAAAATATTTATTAAATAAAATATATGATGAAATTACAAATATGCCCTTTCACAATTAATTAATGTAAAAATATTTTCCATGTGGCAAATTCTGGACCACTCATTTAATAAAAATGAGTGGCTTATAATGCATCTCAATTCTCAATTAGGCTAAAAAATCTCAATTGATCACAACCCTATATATATATATATATTTGAGGGGCATCATAAGCATCTTAAAGACCTCTTATCTCACTTTAATTATGTTTGTTTGTCTTACTGAATGACATGTCTTATTTTTATTAGTCGGATCATTAAATTAAATGCATAGTTACAGAATTTTAATTTATAATATTACATATGTGAGGTGCTTATTATTTTAACTTTCTTAAAGCATTACTATATAACATCACCACCACATTCCAATCAATAATTGATTGGATTGGGCTGATTGTAAGATGTCACACTGAAAAGGAACATTATTATCCGTTTGCATAATTTTAAATTACACAATTTTTGGATCAGCTTCGTCATTTACAATTACATATATAACCAAGCCATACATACTATCCCCCTTTTCTGCGTTTCGAGTGGCAATTTCTTCGTGAAAATGATTTGACAATATAAATAATCTACCTTAAAGTCAAGCAATTATGATATCAAATTCGCAACTTTTAGATTTAGGTACAAAATTAAAAGAAAATTAGATTTGCGGGTAACTATAGGCTTCAAAAGCGCAATTTTATTAATATATTCCATACGTTCCATAAAAATACGTGCACTTTCTATTTTTATCCGTCCCACAAAAATATGTGCATTCCATTTTCAAAAAATTATCTCAATTTATTACCCATATATATCAACTTATTTATTACTTTAACTACCATCATACATTGTTAATAATATGAGTTCCATTATCCAATGACACTATTTTAACTATCATTTACATTATCTCTCTTACTTTACTAATTTTATCTTAATTCTCATGTTATATCATATGTTCATATTTTTATGGGACGGAGGGAGTAACATTTTTTTTTCTCTTTCTATCATAGAGATTCATGTGTCCATTGTAACATAATTATCTTATTATACACCCATATAAAGCATATCACTATTACTTTTAAAACAATCCCAAACTATACTTTGTATTTTAACCTAAGAAACTTACAACATATGTTAATGAGTACAAAACAATACACACATATTTGTAAACTACACATCAATTAGTTATTTTATTAAAACATATGTTGAGTCAAATGTGATATACTTTTCGTAAACGGAGAGGTATAAATTATTCTACTACTGAAAACATTATGTATTTATAAATTACAAATTAAATCATAAAATTATATCTATTTTGTTATTTTGGTCTCAATTTTAAAATATTTACAAAAGATACAAAATTTTCTTATTATTAAAGCAACAAAAATCAGTAGTAAGTTATGTGGTGTTTTGTACCTTCAAGAGGCAAGTAATAAATGTAGGAATATATTTGGCTTAGAAAAATATGTATAAAATATTTGTGTGTATATATGTAGAAAGCGGCCCACATTGATATGAAATGAAAGGCAGCAGCCCCACTTAGGTTGAGTGACTTGATTTTTCGCAGGCTTTGGAATTTTGTGTATTTTGTTAGTGAATCCACTGTAGACTGCACCAACATTCAACCTTACATCATCAATGTCGATATAAATTAGTAATCAATCAGATCGAATTGATCATAAATAAATGATTAATGTGAAGTTTTTATTTTCCCGAGTTAACTCTTGAGTCTTGACATTTTTCATAACGGAATTTGTGATTTTCAAATAATCTATTGACTACTATTATTAGGATTATAATTTATTTCCTAAAGAAAAATAATTGTTGGAGTGACAGTTTATATTTTGGTGAATTGAACTAAATCTTAATTGCTTATTGATAAAAGAAAATCCAATTAATGCAATTTGATAAATTAATATAAAATCTAATCTGCTCCTACGTATTAACTTTGATGCTAAAGTTAAATTATTAGTAATTAACACAATCCTTCACACACAAAAAAAAGTACTCCAATTAAGATGAATTTCGTTGTCATTTTTATATTGAATCAGTGAATGCAAGTATAGATGTAACCGAGTTGAGTTAAATTATGTAATCTTGATTAATACTCCATATTATCAAGTACTACATGTTCGACCATTTTATTATCAATCACTTCAATGCTTGCAAGCCAAAGGCCCATAATTGACTTCGTAAATGTAGATGTAGATTTAAATTTAACGATTTGAACTTATTAGTAAATTGCAATTTATGTAATATACATCTTTGAAATTTCAATAATTAATCAAAACTCTAAAATATTGCTTAATTAGTCGCACTCTAAATAACACAAATTTTATTTCCGGTCGTCTCATTAACTAATGCCTTTAACTCTACTAAAGTGTTTTTAATAAAAGAAACAAGTTTAGTTCCTTTAATTTGTTTTAAGCCATGAGGAAATGTAATGTACTATCATGAAAAATATGAAAACTGCAAATCATAACATAGGGGGTCCATTAAGTAAAATATTTGGACTATTAAGCCCATTTGATATCTAAAGAAGTAAATAAAATAAAAAATTCTTGGTTTAAGCCCAATATTTGTAACCTCTAGTCGCTTACTTACGCTATACGATTCTTCCACATAATTAGGTTAAGTCTCTTATTTCATTATGTTTCTAATATGAATAATTCATTTCCGCTAAATATATAGAATTAATACAATTCACTTGTATTTAATTAATTAAACAACACATACACACAGTTTTGTTCAGACAAATTTGAGTAATGTTATATCAACTCATAATCGAATCTCTTGCATCAATATCAATTTTTTTTTCTTATAATCGCAAAACTCAAACAATCGATTTGTATACTTAGAGCTAGGATTATTAAATTTTACTTATCGCATCTTCCGACCACTAAAAAAAGAAAGATATATATGTCATGCAGTCTTATTTTAAAGCTGTCACATTTATTATATAAATTTCAATTATTTTGGATATTTAGTAAGGATGTCAACCCGAAATACGTGAGTCGGCCTGAATAATCGAATAAAATTAGCGGGTTAGGGCTGTGATTTCGCAACCCGAATACAAAAATAGGCTAAAAGGGTTTGCTCATTAGGATTGGCGGGTTAAATGGGTTGGTCCAACCAGGTTGTGGGTTGTCCCAATGGGTTGTTGTTTATAATTTTAGGGATTTTTTTGTACTTTTAGATTTCTTGCGTCGCAATTCTATAATCTTCTTAAATCTCCCTTCAAACCTTTCTACTCGGTTCCATACTACCAATTTCGAAGTTCCACCTCATCCCGTCATCCGTTGCTGCCTGACTTACCACAACAAAAGCCAAACATGACAAAATTGAGAATTAGCATGTCAAAATTTTAATGTATTAATCGTTTAACATTGATTCATGTAAGATACTATTTGAAAATTAGAATTTCTTATAACACTTCAAAAATAATAACACCAACACAAGCATTAATTAGAATTGATAGCTCTAATTTTAATTTATCTTTCTATATATTGTACTCCCACCGTCCACCAATACACAGGCACATTTGACTGGACACTGATTTTAAGAAATGTAGTAAAAAGTAAAAAGGTTAATGAAAGGTGGGTCCTACTTTTATATACTCCCTCCGTCAGCGAATAGGAGTCTCATTTCTTTCCGACATGAGTTTTAGGAAATATTAAGAAAAGTGGGTGAAAGAAAGTTAGTGGAATATGAAATTCACTTGTATATTAGTTTTAAATGATATGTGGGGGAATGCGTTGGTGAAATGTGAGACATTTTACCATTTATAGAAATAATGAATCGGGACTCCTAATCGCGGACGGACCAACGAGACTCCTATTCGTGGACATGGGGAGTATTAGTTTTATAATGAAATGTGAGTGAGTTAAAATTTATGAAATATGAAGTCCATTACCAAAAGTAGAAAAAAAATAAATTAGAGATTTATTGGTGGACGAAAGAAGTAGTTGATCCATCCCAATGTAGTTGGTGCATTTCTTTTGCACGAGATTTAAGAAATTAATGGATTAAAGATTAAAGAGGAGAGAGAAAAAGAAAGATGAAGAGAGATTAAGGTATGAGAGAGAATAAAACTTTTACCAAAAAAGAAAATGGCTTATCTACCTTGGGACGAAGGGAGTATGATTTTAAACTAAGAAAGAAAAAAGATAACGATTTATGTTACGATGGTGATCCAATCGGCACGCAGTAGTCGCCGAATGCTCTCGCCTGCACCTCTGGGTTGGGAGTTGTTGATCGGCGCCCTATTGCAAATGCTCATATAATCTGAAAATGTGTTACACTAAAATTCACCCAACAATTAAATAGAGCTCAATAGTTTACTTGTAGAAAACAAAAATCCGAAATTCCGGAGACAAAGATCTGCAATGCTCAAATTGTTTAATACAGTCGCATCCCCCAACGCAAAGATTCATATTAATTTAGTTACTCGATTTCAGATGATAACAATTAGTCTATACAATAAAAAATACTAATTTTAATCTCTGCATACAATTCAAGAATCAAGAAACAAACAAACCCCACATTACCTCGACAATTCAGATCTGTGCATTGGCAATGACACAACTACTTGAAAAAAATCTCACTCAGAAAACTGTCCCATTCCCATTCACAAACTCAAATCTAAACCAGCAGCCACCTCATCTCCATTCTTCCTCTCTTTCGAGAGAGACAAGCTGCTGCTGTCGACCTCTTCATGATCACACGCGGCCTTCTTCTTCTTCTTCTTCCCAATTGTCTTCAGAGAGAGAGTGAGGTCAAGGTTGAGCTCCGCGGGGGTTTGCTTTCTCTTCAACAGAGGAAATGCGCGAGCATTCGCTTGTTCTAGGCCAGTTTGCCAGAATCTTTGATTCAACATTATGTTTTTGTGATCAAGAAATCTCCAAGAATTTGTTGATATATACCCATTTTTGGCCTCATTTGATGGTGGTGGTGAAGGCACATAGAGTCCATTTTTGGTCATGTTTGGTGTTGCCCAACTAGTACTGCAAAAATTGAATTAGGGTTAAATCTTAGTTGATCAAGAAAAAATAGTGAATTATTTTAAATTATTTGTCACAAACCTCAAGATAGAAATTGATTTGTGATTGTTGTAAGTTTGTAGCATTGGGAGTTGGCTGAGGTTATAGACATGTCGATCTCCGGCATCAACTAGGATTCGTCTTTGTTGTGAAGTAACTATAATTTCCCCCAAATTAATCAATTTCAACACAAACCCTAATTTTTGTAACAAAAAAATGATTAGATATTTGGTTTACCTTCATTGGGATCATCAATCTTCTTGCTTCTGTACATCTGATTAACATCAACACAACTAATTAGTTGTTACAATGAAAATCAACCAAAAAAAAAATCAAATGATATAATTTTATAATTATACCTGAAGATGGCTCTTGACATGAGCAATGCTTAGCCCTTTAACGTTCATTAGTTGTAACACCAATTTTGGCGTTGCTTCTGCGAAGATCAAGATAAAAGATATAGTAATGATTTTTATAAAAAAGAAATTCATGAAATGATATGAGGGCTCACTTTCTTCTCCACCTGTTGCATGCATAATCCACGTACGTGCATGCAACAATTCGCGGAATAGCCGCGTTATGGAATGAAGGAATAAGGGTCGTATGCGGATAATAATAGGCCCACGTGGACGTCCGAGCTGGCATGGGAAGGGGAGTACGTGAGTTCGGCACCGAGCTGGCATGGGAAGGGGAGTACGTGAGTTCGGCACCGAGCTGGCATGGGAAGGGGAGTACGTGAGTTCGGCACCGAGCTGGCATGGGAAGGGGAGTACGTGAGTTCGGCACCGAGCTGGCATGGGAAGGGGAGTACGTGAGTTCGGCACCGAGCTGGCATGGGAAGGGGAGTACGTGAGTTCGGCACCGAGCTGACATGTGAAGGGGAGTACGTGAGTTCGGCACAGAGGAATATAGGTGGATGCGGTGTGCATTGCGTGAACTATAAGAAGGGGGACCACACTCTCATTTTGTTATGTTAGTTATGTGATTGTTGATTTGGGCTAGGATCCGTGATCCGTAGCAATTAGGAGTTTCATTCTCATTGTTATCGTTATTGTTTGTTGTTGCTATTTGTAATTCCTCTTTTGCAATTTACATTCGATTACCCAGATCTATCTATCTTAGCTCGGTTACTCTGCTACGTGAGGTGGTGTTGCTTGCTTTTGCTGTGTGACTTGCAGTGATCGTTGCGGTCTCGCTGGCTTCGAGCTCGAATCGCAACAAGTGGTATCCAGAGCTACCGATTCTCGGTGAAATGACGCCGGTGAACACGAGGGGATCGACGGAGGCGGAGAGGAAGGTGATGGAGTCGGAGAGGCGGGTGATGGAAATGATTGCGGAATTGGGTCAGAAACAGGAGAGAGCGGAGGCGAGAATGGAGGAGATGATGAAAGCGATTGTGGCGATAAACGTACGGAATCAAACGGCGGAAGTGAGAAAGGAACGGGAGGTCGTAGGCGATGGTGGATGTACGAACGAAGGCGGAAATGATCTCGGCCGATCTACTCGGTACGAATTTCCTAAGTTTGATGGAACTGGACTAGAAGGTTGGGTGATGAGATCGGAGTTCTTCTTCGAAATCGCGAAGGTGACAGAGGATAGGGAAAAGGTGAAAACAGCAGCGCTGCACCTAGAAGGGAAGGCATTGCAATGGCACCGGGGGTTTGTGAGTTTGCAAGGGGAAGGAGCCTACGCAGATTGGGGTGGATATGTGAAAGCTATGTCAGCGCGGTTTGGAACACACGCTTATGAAGATCCATTAGCTGATCTGAGAAATTTGAGGCAAACCAATTCGTTGCAGGAGTACATGGATGAATTTGATGAGTTATACCCGAGATCGAAGGTGTCGGGAGAGCAGGCGCTCAGTTTCTTCCTTTCCGGGCTTGTGGATGAGTTACAGATGCCCGTGAGGATGTTTAAGCCGCAGAGCTTAGACGATGCTTATGCCTTAGCTAAGCTGCAGGATCTCACTGTCAAGGCGATGCAGGGCAAGCCTAAAGTGAGCCAAGGGGGAGGTTCGCAGGGGAGCAGTTATAGTGCGAATAACAAATCATTGACGGTGACTACCACCAACTACAAGCCAAGTGGAAGTGCAGGCGGCTATGGGAGCAGTAAGGAGAATGATAGAGGGAATCCAACGAGACCACCACCTAGACTTCTAAGTAAGGAAATGGAGGAGAGAAAGGCTAAGAACCTCTGCTTTTGGTGCCCGGAGAAATTCACACCGAATCACCGCTGCTCTAAAAGGAAATCCTACGTGATGCAATTGCTTGAGGAATTGAAGCAAGAAGAGTCTGAGGAGCAGGAAGAGGAGGAAGATTGTGAAGTAGCCCAGGACTTACAGCTATCTTTGCATGCTATGTGGGGAATTAATGGGGAAAGAATTATGAGGATGAGGGGAGTTTGTCAGAAAAAATACCTTAGAGTTTTGGTGGATACAGGAAGCACACACAACTTTTTGAGCAGCCACATAGCTGATAAGATCAAATGCAAGTGGACACAAGTAGCAACCGCAGCAGTTGAGGTAGCCAACGGGCAGCTACTGCAGTGCACAAAAAAATGCAAGGAGTTCCAATGGGAAATGCAGGGTTCTAAATTCACTACTGAGGTTCATGTTATTAACTTGGAAACCTATGATTTGATATTGGGAGTGACTTGGCTATCTACATTGGGGAACATTGGCTGGAATTTTAACACACTCAGTATGGTGTTCAAGTTAGATGGTCAGTTGTATCAGCTGCAGGGAGAGAAGTGGAATTCTAAGGAGAAGCAGCTCAATTGCATCCAACTAATAACTCAAGAGGAGGTCTCTGGTCAACCAGTAAAAATGAGCCAAGTGGTGACAGCGGTGGAGGGAGTTACTTGGCAATGTAATGGAATAAGCAAGGAAGAAATGTGGCCTGAGTTGGAGCAGCTACTTGAGGAGTTTGCTGAGATTTTTGAAGAACCTAAAGGCCTACCACCACAAAGGGAGCTAGATCATAAGATCATTCTGAAGGAGGGAACTGAGCCTATCAATGTGAGGCCCTATAAGTATGCAGCTCATCAGAAAGATGCTATTGAAATAATGATTAAGGAAATGCTAGAAGCCGGGGTTATAAGGAACAGCAAGAGCTCTTATGCTAGCCCTATAGTATTGGTGAAGAAAAAGGATAATACCTGGAGAATGTGTGTAGATTACAGGGCTTTGAATGCAGCCACTGTGAAGGATAAATACCCTATTCCGGTGATTGAGGAGCTGTTAGATGAGCTAGGAGCGACTGGTTGGTTCACAAAAATTGATCTCAGATCAGGCTATTGGCAGGTTAGGATGAATCTGGAGGATGTGCACAAAACTGCTTTCAAATCCCATGAGGGCCACTATGAGTTTCTTGTCATGCCCTTCGGCTTGACAAACGCACCAGCTACTTTTCAGAACTTGATGAACACCATATTCAGGAAGTACTTGCGGAAGTTCGTGTTGGTATTCTTCGATGACATATTGGTATATAGCAGAAGCCAAGCTGAACATGTTGGGCATCTTAGGGTGGTGTTGGAATTAATGAGAGAGCATTCTCTTCTAGCTAAGAGGTCCAAGTGTGTTTTTGGGGGAAAGGAGGTGGAATACTTAGGCCATATAATATCAGAAAACGGGGTGGCTACAGATGAAGCTAAGATTGAGGCTGTCAAAAACTGGCCTCAGCCTAAAACGGTTAAACAGGTTCGGAGCTTCTTGGGTCTAACGGGGTATTACCGGCGATTTGTGCAGGGCTATGGTGTTATAGCAAAGCCTCTGGTGGAAGTTATCACAGGGTCGACCTTTGAATGGACAGAAGCAGCCCAGGCAGCCTTTGAAAAGTTGAAATTCTTGATGAGTTCAACCCCTGTTTTGGCCTTACCGGATTTCTCCAAGGACTTTGTGGTGGAAACTGATGCATCTGGGGTGGGAATAGGAGCAGTATTGATGCAAGAGGGGCATCCAATTGCCTTCATCAGCAAGGTATTATCTCCTAGGTATCAATCTCTATCAGTGTACGAGAAGGAATTATTGGCTATTCTCTTGGCGGTGAAAAAATGGTATCACTATTTGCAATGCAGAAAGTTTGTGATTGTGACTGATCATCAAAGTTTGAAGTACCTTTTGGAGCAGAAACTCACAACACCTACACAACAAGCTTGGATGGCTAAGTTGATGCACTTCGACTATGAAATTAAGTACAGAAGAGGGGTAGAGAACTCAGCAGCTGATGCCCTCTCAAGAGTTCCTGAAATTATGGTTCATGCTCTCACCTCTTACATCATTCCCCTGGAACTCATAGCTAAAATCAAATCTACATGGGAGAAGGATCCGCAGCTACAACAGATTATCTCAGAAAAACAGCAAAACCTTGAATCTCATCCGAAATTTAGTTGGCAGAAAGGGGAGTTGAGGAGATATGGGAAGTTAGTGGTGGGAAATGACATCCAATTGAAGGCACAGATATTGGCAGTATTTCATGAGTCTGCTCTAGGGGGGCATTCTGGGGCTCTGCCTACTTATAAGAGACTATCGGCCTTACTATATTGGCCCAAGATGATGAAGGAAGTAAGGGAGTTTGTGAGGCTTTGTGTCGTTTGTCAAAGATTCAAGGCAGGAAATTCTCCCCCCGCTGGGCTACTACAGCCATTGCCTACTCCAACTTCACTCTTTACTGACTTAACTATGGATTTTGTGGAGGCTTTGCCAACTTCTCAGGGGAAGGATGCCATACTGGTGGTAGTGGACCGGCTGAGCAAGTATGCTCATTTCATGGCAATGACTCATCCTTTTACCTCTAAACAAGTGGCTGAAACCTTTATGAATTCAGTCTTTAAGCTTCATGGGATGCCACTAAAGATAGTCAGTGACCGGGGTGCAACGTTCATGAGTGCTTTTTGGGCCGACTTCTTTGCCTTGTTGGGAGTTGATCTCTTGTACTCCACGGCCTATCATCCGGAGACAGATGGCCAGTCCGAAGTAGTTAACCGATGCTTGCAATGCTATTTAAGGTGTTCGGTTGGGGAGAAGCCACATTCTTGGCATCAATGGTTGGGTCTCGCCGAGTATTGGTATAATACTTCGTACCATTCGAGTATCAAAATGACTCCCTTCGAAGCTCTGTATGGGTATGCTCCACCTCTACATGTGCCGTATTTGCCCGGGGATTCACGGGTGGAGGCAGTAGATATTGCCTTACGGGACAGAGAGGAAATGATTTCAGTGCTCAAAATGAATATACAGAAGGCTGCGGACCGGATGCAAAGGCAAGCCAACAAGCATAGGGTGGATCGCGAGTATGAAATTGGTGATTGGGTGTGGCTGAAGCTGCAGGATTATCGACAAAAGTCCATCCGAGGCAAGCACCACAAATTTGAACCAAAGTTTTTTGGGCCCTACCAGATTCTGGACAAGATCGGCAAGGTGGCCTATAGGCTGAGTCTTCCCTCATCAGCCACCATCCATAATGTGTTCCACGTTTCTCTACTTAGGCCGGCTTCTCAGCCTACTGGTCCAGTGCCCAACCTACCTGCTATATCTCACATTAGGGATGCTCTGCCGCAAGCTATACTTGAGCGAAAAATGGTGAAGAGGCACAATCAAGCTGTTACTCAATGGCTCATACATTGGGATGGGTATTCACCCGCGGATGCTTCGTGGGAATATGCGGATGAAATCAAAGCACGTTTTCCCTGGTTCCTTGAGGACAAGGAACCTTAAGAGGGGGGTATTGTTGCATGCATAATCCACGTACGTGCATGCAACAATTCGCGGAATAGCCGCGTTATGGAATGAAGGAATAAGGGCCGTATGCGGATAATAATAGGCCCACGTGGACGTCCGAGCTGGCATGGGAAGGGGAGTACGTGAGTTCGGCACCGAGCTGGCATGGGAAGGGGAGTACGTGAGTTCGGCACCGAGCTGGCATGGGAAGGGGAGTACGTGAGTTCGGCACCGAGCTGGCATGGGAAGGGGAGTACGTGAGTTCGGCACCGAGCTGGCATGGGAAGGGGAGTACGTGAGTTCGGCACCGAGCTGGCATGGGAAGGGGAGTACGTGAGTTCGGCACCGAGCTGACATGGGAAGGGGAGTACGTGAGTTCGGCACAGAGGAATATAGGTGGATGCGGTGTGCATTGCGTGAACTATAAGAAGGGGGACCACACTCTCATTTTGTTATGTTAGTTATGTGATTGTTGATTTGGGCTAGGATCCGTGATCCGTAGCAATTAGGAGTTTCATTCTCATTGTTATCGTTATTGCTTGTTGTTGCTATTTGTAATTCCTCTTTTGCAATTTACATTCGATTACCCAGATCTATCTATCTTAGCTCGGTTACTCTGCTACGTGAGGTGGTGTTGCTTGCTTTTGCTGTGTGACTTGCAGTGATCGTTGCGGTCTCGCTGGCTTCGAGCTCGAATCGCAACACCACCAAGCCTCTCAACGGCGTGAACGAAGTAGAGGTGGAGCTCCAAGGTCCACCGGAGACGGGGATTTTTGGAGCGGATATACTGCCGTACGGATCCAGAGCTGGCCTTCTTCCCATTGTTCTCTTCAACTGTGCTGTTGCTTGAGCTGCACTTTGAATTCTCCATATCTTCAATTTTAAAATTTTCAAGATTTTTTAGCTACCTTCTTTAATTTGTGTATTGGTATGATTTCTCTCAATTCAATTCTTTCTTCTTGGGTATACTTTTTTGTTTATGTGAGAGTAGATGGAGGAGGAGGGGAAGTTGTTAGAATTGGGAATGAAAAATCCTTGATTAGGAATATAAAGAAGAATTCCTTCTCTCTCATCAACCAAAGTTTTACTTATACATGATTTCCTTTATATGGCTCTATCAACTACCTAGCCGATGATGATCATGATGTGATAGATTTATATACTTTCTTTGTCCGCCATTTATAATCCCATTTTGACTGGGTACATGTTTTAAGAAATTATTTGACTTTGTGAAGAAAAATGAAGAAACGAGTTATTGGAATGTTGACCTCATTTTTATATATTGATTTTATAATGGAACGTAAATGTAATAAGTTAGATGAATGAATGATGAACTCCTTACTTATAATGAAAGGTAAATGAGACTTTATATTGCGGACACCCCGAAATAGGAAAATAGAACATTATTTCACGGACAAAGAGTACTCCATGTTTGCAAGGACTTACCTGCACAATGCTTTTTTAGATGAAATTTTAAATTTTATGGTTGAATAAAGGAGTAGGAACTTCTAAATATTGACTAGATTATTATTTTCTATTGAGAATGTTTCTTCTTAGATGACCATTAAGTCAAAATTAGGATCACCCGACCGAAAACTACTCTGCAAAATCACACCATAAATGGTGTAAGAGCAAACTCCTTTTAATTTTTGAGAAGTTCAAAGTATAGATTCTTTGCCTAGCTATATGTTAATTATAAATTTTTCTGTCAAATCCAACTCAATTGGTTAATTTAATTATCATTCAATTTCATAAGATTTCACGCTTCATATTTCCAAAGCGTAAATTTGCGTACACACTCATCGACATTACTATAATTTTATATTTAATTTGATAAAATGCTATATGGAGTATATGTTAATAATGTAGAAATAAGAATAAGCCTCAATTAATATTCATTTGATTGCGTGCATAATATTTGATAATTAAGATCGATCTAGCCACAGTTTTCAAGAATATTGACGTATCTTTGTGAGAAAGGCCTGTGAGTTTTGATGCATGTGCAAAATGGATCCAAGCACATATATGAGTTGGAGTAAAAGAGGGGATGAGGTCCAGAGCCTTTGTCCTAACGGCAAGGAGCTCATACATTATTGTATAAGGTGTCGAGTTCGAGTCCTCTTGACATTAGTTGTAATTTCTCCTTTCTATAGGAGAAAAAAAAGGGTAACAGAGGGGATGAGGACTAAAAATATTATATTAATTCATGTTTTGATAAATACAAAACTTGTTCAGACAAGAATCAAGAAAACTGTCATGAGCTAGACTTAGGAGTAGTAATAAAAAAAATACTCCCTCCGTCCCGGACTACTCGCACATTTCCTTTTCGGCACGGAGATTAAGAATGAGTATATAGCAAAGTCAACAATTGCGGCTGTAGGTGATAATTTTTACCAAAAATGGAAAGAGTGCAAATAACTTGGGACGTCCAGAAAGGAAATAAGTGCAAGTAGTCCGAGACGGAGGGAGTATGTGTTTTAGATTCTACAACTTAAATTGTACCTCATTATTTGACTTATTTTCATTATGGAATCTGTAAAAAATATAGGGCTGCTTCCTTGCTTAAATTATTAAAAAAATACAGTAATGTTCTAATTAATAAATTAATATTCCCAATTTATTGTTTAATTAGTTGTATTTGAATGGGCCATATGTTGCTGTGGTTTTGTGGGCGAGCATCTAGCGACTGCTGTCAGCTTGGTCAACTATTTCATGTCTCCTTATGCGAGATTATTATTTATTAATTTAAAGATTATTTCGTCTCTCATTTTAATAATAGGATTGAAAATTTCCATTATGCGATTGAAACTTTAATGTTATTAATTGTAATATAATTATTGTACACTTATGTATATCAGTATTGTTTTCCCAAAAAACCAAGGGCGTGCTTCTTTCTTGGCTTGGTGCACCCTTTAGACGCTTTGACAAGAAGCTTTAGATCTCTATCTTTTATGTCACTGCATGGTTAATTTAGAATATCCGTAACAAGATCGTATTTCAAAACTTTCAACCCAGTTGGGAGTTTGAGAAAATGCTACTGTGTTGGCTCACTTTCCCCTTCTCATCAGGGCAAATACTGGAGGATTGCAATGTCATCAGAGAGTGTGAGGGTTGACACCAGGTTTGAAGGCTTGAAAAACACACGAAATAGGTGGGCGTTGCCTCTTGCTCCCTACTCATTGTCTGATGTTCTCTCAGGTAGCTTCCTGTTGTTTGTCTTCTCTTTGTTAGTTGGTGGCATGCCTTGCTTTCGACTGCTGCTTTTTCTTTCTAGCTTTGTTGATTTTGCACTTTGCTGATTTTTCTTTCTAGCTTTGTTGATTTTGCGCTTGTTGTGCTGTTAGCTTTGTTGGCTTTTCTCACTTTTTTTTTAATCAGTGTACTTCTATTGTTGTTGTACTCTACCTCGTCACTTTTAGGTGGTTTGAGATTTTTGATTTATCGAAAAAATATGTATATCAGTATGTAAGATTGTGTTATAGTGACATTTACATTTTTTATTAGAACATTGCATAATTATGATCCGCAATTTTATTATCCAACTAATATTACGAGTATAAATCTTCAAAGTGCTGAACTTTTTTTTGTTCTCACAATAATTCTCATTTGAAACCCCTCTCTCGAACTCTCGAAGGTCAAATAAAAATCGCTACCCCTTGGTATTTCTACATATTTAAATTTTTGCGATAAAAGTGAGTGACTTTTATGTTACATTAATCCAGCTAAAAATAAATATGTTCTCTTAATTCAATGAATTTTTAAATCTGAAATCAATCTTAAATCAACATATATATATATATATATATAGATAAAACGATATTGAAGATGAATTGAGCTTTATAATTATCCTTATTTCTTTAAAATAAATGAGCGATATTCGATGGAAAACTTATATGTTAATGAGCTAAATTTGATCTGTAAATGTGGTATAGCATTGATGAGATTCATGTGTCATGAAATTAGAGTTCAATATTCTACGCTCGTGTGTATTGTCAATAGGACTTATTAGGACTGTGAAATGTTGCTTACTTTCAACTAATTCTAAAGAGAAAAATCCATTTTCTCATTATTAATTGATCACAAGCATCTTGCCCTCAATTCGCCCACTAAAAGCCAACTCAATTGGCCCTTTTAATTTTCCTTGTGACATTGTGTACAATTAATTGCATGCCTATTTCAACACTAGGAGGTCTCGTCGAAAATATTTTTTAAAATAAACATTGCGAATCATGATTTTTGTTGTGGGAACATGTATATTATAATTTGACGAAATACTGTATGAATTTTTAAATTAAAACTTTTGTTGTATATGGAATTCAATTCTATGATCCAAGTATCCAATGCATTCAACAAACGAATTTCTCATAAATCATTATGAATTAAGGGTTTGAAAGGATTCAGATTATTTATATTTAAATTTTTTTGCCTACTTTTATACTCCTATATTTATAAAATCGATTTTTGTAAGCATTATTGGATATATCTGTATATCGGCGGTTCCAGTGAGAATTTTTTTTAATGAAAACTTGAAAAAATTGAAATCATATCATTCTATGACACATTAATATCAGTTGACATCACAAAATATATCAGTTTTTTTATATTTAGTCAGAAGTTTTTTAGGAAAAGTTCTGAAATGGCCAATCTTCTATCTACACAATTCATAATTATGTTAGGAAAAAATAATGCAATATCTACATAATTAAAGTTATATACTATTATCTAGAATCGTTTTGGCATTTGGGGCCCTCTATCTCATTTACAGTGGCGCCTCTTACTTGTCTCACTTATATTTTATCGCTTCAATTTTTTTGTTCAATTCAGTTTCTTGTGTTTTAATTTAACTTTCGTATCATTCTATAATTGGGTTTATCATACACCTAATAATTTGTCTCACATGAGAGGGATGTAAAAATCATGGATTAAATATGCCCGGTCAATGGATTTTGACCAAATAATAAATATGACGAGACATTTAATTTTGTGAAATTCACAAAATTAAATGATATAGCGTCGATCTACATTTTACGTAGATAAATGTAGTATATTCACTTTCTCAAATCCGATTTTCGGTGAGTGAGAAATAGTGGATTAAAGTTGGGCATAATTAGCTTTTAATTAAAGCTTGGACTTTGAGCTTAGGGAGTAATTAACTAGTGTTAATTATCCCACATAGGAGAAGTAACACATATTTTAATGTGTTTAAATTAAGTGACTTTATGTTACTTAATAATTATAGTGGACCAAGATGGGTGAAAGAGCCTACACGCGCGCGCCGCCGCCGCCGCCCGCCCGAGCCCGTGCTCGCGGTCATGGGCCCGGGCCCGATCTTGATCTTGGTAATTGGTCTTTGGGTGGTCTTTGGGCTTGGTGCTTGGCCCAAACTAATCTTTTTAGACCACCGCCGAGTCAGCAATCCAAGTGGCTTGACACATCGTCTCTGCTGATAGCGGTGCTGCTTCACCAGAGACGTAGCCGTTTTACCTTTGGGGACGACACGCCAAACCGAGAGCACTACCGGGGCGTATCTCGTCTTGCGGGAAGAGGCCTCCCCGACTCGGCTAAACTTTGTTCACGGTTTATTATTTCTTTTCGTTGTAATTTCAGCTTCAGTTTCTCCATCTGTATTCCTTCCTTTTGGGTTGTATTACGCCCTGTTTATATCTTGTAATCCTCAGAAACCAACAATCGCAAGACGAGATATAACTTGCTTTTGAAGGAATTTGGACTCTAAACTGAACCTAAAAACTTTCGAAACATTTAACACCTTTGCTGGAGATGCCGACTGAATCCAACACCGCTGCTGCCACCACCACCGCCGCCATTTCCTCCACCATGGCGACCACTGGACCTATCAACACTTCATCGACTCCGTCGATGATGCCAACCCCTAGGTTCTATCCATCTTCATCAACAACCCCTTGGGTGTATGTTAACACCCATGGGCTCACTGGCGGATTCACCTCGAGTGGAACAGTTGGTTCCACTTTTAGTGGTTCCTTCGGATCCTTTGATGGATCGAGTGCTGGGGCCTTAGGGTCTCACACAGGTGCTGGGGCCTTCGGGTCTCACATGGGTGCTGGTTCCTTTGGGACCAACACGGGTATTGGCTCCTCCGGGACCAATATGAACATGACGGGCTCTATGCCCAACATGACCATGGCGGGCTCTATGCCCAACATGAATGGTGGGGGCTCTATGCCCAACCACGTTGTTGGCTTCTTCGGGGGTAACGGAATTGGTTCCTTCCATGGACCAAGTGCGACACCTTTGACACCAAGAATGATGCCACCTGCCGAGAAGCCACCGAAGTTTGGAGGATCTGACTTCCAGAGGTGGTACCAGAAGATGTTGTTCTACTTGACAACATTGGGCGTCGCCAACTTCCTCATGGAAAACGAGCCACCCGCGCCAAGCGACCAAGAGACTAGGCTCGAAGTCATGGCGGACTATGAAGCTTGGAGAAAGGGGGGTTATCTATGTAAAAATTTTATTTTAAGTGCATTATATGATAGCCTCTACAATGTATACTCCAATGTAACCACATCTAAACAAATGTGGGAAAACCTAGAAAAGAAGTATAGCATAGATAATGCTGCAGGGACTGAACAAGTTGTAGCTTCCAAATTTATGGACTATAAGATGGTCGATTCTCGACCTGTCATGGAGCAAGTCCAAGAGCTCCAAATGATCATCCACGCACTAGTGGCTGAAGGGATGACCTTGCCCGATAAATTCCTAAGGTGCACGATCATTGACAATCTTCCTCCCTGTTAGAAGGACTTCAAGAGCTATCTCAAGCACAAGCGAAACCACATGACCCTTGAAGACTTGATCGTGAAGTTGCGCATTGAGGCTGATGTGCGCAAAAGCGACCAAAAGGCTAAGGGCTTCACCCCAAATGAAGCCAAAGCCAATCTGTTGGAGCGAGGCGGTCCCTCCAACAAACGCCCTCGCCCAAACCGTCCAAATGACAAAGGGAAGGGAAAGCATCCTTCAAAGAAGTTTGAAGGCGACTGCTACAAATGTGGCAAACCAGGCCACTTTGCAAAGGACTGCCGCGGCAAGAAAAAGAAGCCGGCTGCCCACGTCGTTGAGAAGGAGTTCAAGGACTAGGACGAGAACGACCTCATTGCTGTGGTCACTGAAGAGGTTAACCTTGTTGATAACAAGGGTGGCTGGTACATCGACACCGGTGCTACTGCTCATGTCTGCTCAGATAGGAGCAACTTTGCCTCCTACACGGCTGTTGAAGAGAGGAAAATCAACATGGGGAATCAAGCATCGTCCGAAATCCTCGGCGTTGGCAACGTGATTCTCATGATGACGTCCGGCGTCACAATCACTTTGAAGGATATGCTGCATGTACCGGACATCCGCAAGAACCTAGTGTCAGGATCAATACTAGTTAATAAGGGGTTTAAACTTGTATTTGAGTCTGATAGGTTTGCTTTGTATAAATTTGGAAAATCCCTCGGAAAAGGTTATGTAACCGATGGGCTTTTCAAGCTTAGTGTGGCAACTCGCAGTGTTGCAAAGCCATTGGCGAATAATAATAAAACATATACTTCCTCTTATTTGACCGAGTCTTCAAATTTATGGCATTGTAGATTGGGACATGTAAATTCAAAAGCCATTAAAAGATTAGTGAATTTAGATTTACTAAAGGCTAATGAAGTGGATACCCAAGATAAATGTGAAATTTGTCTTGAAGCAAAAATGACTAAGTTGTCGTTTCACTCAGTTGAACGAAGCACAAAACCCTTTGAATTAATTCACACGAATGTATGTGATTTAAAGATGGTGCAAACTAGAGGTGGTAAAAAGTACTTTATCACTTTCATAGATGATTGCACAAGGTATTGCTACATTTATCTTTTAAGAAGTAAAGATGAAGCAATAGAAGCGTTCAAAAATTATAAGAACGAAGTTGAGAATCAACTTGGTTGTAAAATCAAAACGATTCGAAGCGATAGAGGAGGCGAATATGTAGCCCCGTTTGAGGAGTTATGCAACGCAAGTGGTATAATTCATCAAACAACTGCTCCATATTCACCACAATCTAACGGTGTTGCAGAACGCAAAAATCGTACTATAAAAGAGATGATGAATGCACTGCTTCTAACTTCAGGATTACCACATAACATGTGGGGGGAAGCTGTTTTGACAACCAACTATATCTTGAATAAAATCCCTCTCAAAGGAAAAGATGTTACTCCTTATGAGTTGTGGAAGGGAAGGAAGCCATCCTACAAATACCTCAAAGTGTGGGGGTGTTTGGCAAAGGTGATGGTTCCTCCACCCAAAGAAGTTACAATCGGACCTAAAACGGTTGATTGCATCTTCATTGGATATGCACTTAACAGTAGTGCATATCGATTTGTTGTTCACAAATCTGAAATATCGACTATCACAGTAGGAACAACAATTGAGTCGAGGAATGCTGTATTTCTCGAAAATACATTTCCTTGCAAAGACAAGGAAAAAGTCTTAACCAATTCTGAGACAAGAATTGAAGAAGCCACTAGTTCTAAACCAGTGGAAGAAGAAGCCACTAGTTCTAAATCAGCGGATGAGGAACCTGAAACGCGCAAGCGTGCAAGGTCCGATCCAAAAGATACAGTACTAAGACGTGGTAATAGAGTCAGAACACCAAAAACATTTGGTCCTGACTACATTGCTTTCATGTTGGATGAAGAACCAACATCGATAAAAGTAGCCTTTGCTGGCCCAGACGGGCTGCATTGGAGAGAAGTTGTTCAAAGCGAAATTGATTCAATTTTGCTAAACCACACTTGGGTGTTGGTAGATCTACCTGAAGGTGCGAAACCTCTAGGTTGCAAATGGGTACTTAAAAGGAAATTTAAGGTCGATGGAACAGTGGATAAGTATAAAGCCCGATTAGTAGTAAAGGGTTTTAAACAAAAGGAAGGACATGACTTCTTCGATACATATTCACTTGTAACAAGGATTACATCTATCCGAGTGCTTCTCGCTATTGCTGCATTGCACAATCTTGAGATTCATCAAATGGATGTAAAGACCGCGTTTCTAAATGGTGAACTAGAAGATGAAATATATATGGAACAACCCGAAGGGTTTGTAGTACCTGGACAAGAGAAAAAGGTATGCAAGCTCGTAAAGTCCTTATATGGATTAAAACAAGCGCCATTGCAATGGCACTTGAAGTTTGATAATGTGATGTTATCAAATGGGTTTAAAATCAACGAGTGCGACAAATGTGTCTACATCAAGAGCACTAATAACGGCCATGTTATAGTGTGTTTATACGTTGACGATATGTTAATCTTGGGTAGCAACACTCAAGTAATTAACGATACAAAGGTCATGTTAAAGAGAAACTTTGACATGAAAGACATGGGTCTAGCCGATGTAATTCTTGGTATGAAGATTCTAAGAACGTCTGATGGAATCATCTTAACACAATCACATTATGTTGAGAAGATATTGAATAAATTCAAAGCCTATGATGGCGCGCCGGTTAAGACTCCAATTGAACTCGACGTTCATTTGAGCAAAAACAAAGGCGAGCCCGTTGCACAAGAATAGTATGCACGGGTCATCGGGTGCATTATGTACTTGACTAATTGCACTCGACCTGACATTGCTTGTGCCGTGAACAAGTTGAGTCGTTACACGAGCAATCCAAGCAAAGAGCATTGGAGAGCTCTTGAGATATTTGAAACATACTCAAAATCTTGGGCTACACTTCTCGAGATACCCCCCGGTACTTGAAGGGTATTGTGATGCGAACTGGATATCCGATAATAGAGACTCACTTTCAACAAGTGGATACGTCTTTACTATTGGGGGTGGTGCTGTATCGTGGAAATCCACAAAACAGACATGTATAGCCCGATCAACAATGGAATCCGAGTTCATTGCCTTAGATAAAGCGGGTGAGGAAGCCGAGTGGCTTAAGAACTTCCTTGAAGATATTCCATGTTGGTCTAAGCCAGTGCCACCATTGTTGATCCACTGCGATAGCCAAGCGGCTATTAGAAGGGCAAACAATGGCTTCTATAATGGTAAGTCTTGACATATACGTCGACGACATAACACCGTGAGATATTTGATCACAACAGGGGTGATTACAATTGACTATGTGAAGTCAATAGATAATCTAGCGGATCCGCTAACCAAAGGGTTAAACCGTGATCAAATGAACAAGTTGCTAGAGAGAATGAGTTTGAAATCCACAAACTAAAGAATTATCATAGTGGTAACCCAACCATGATGACTGGAGATCCCAAGAACTTGGTTCAAAGGGACAACTAAGCTATGAGAGTTCATGAGAAACACTCAACTATATCTATTCCCTAGAAAGCAATAGAGTGTTGGAGAACTTGCCTAGTGGTAAAGGCTAAGTCTATGACTTTTAATGGTTCTTAAGGATCTCAAAGAGATGGAGTTCTCAAAGAGACCAAGTATGGCAAGGTACTTGTCTAAGAATCACCTATGTAAGTGCGAAGTGTGGTCGCTTCATAAAACACACTTATGAATCCAAAGTGGTGTCCAAGACCGCAATGGACACAAAACGTGAGAACGGATGAGGTTGAGGTGTTTAAGCGTTAACACCATTGTCTCGGTGCACGTTGTGGGGGATTAGTTCAAAGCATCGCGCTACTAAGCCGCATGTGTATCCGATGGTGTTGACTATGGAGGGTTCAAAGCCAACAACTACCTATCCTTATGCTTATATACCTCTCGAGGGTTGAGCTTGTGTCTGCATGCATATGCATTCGGCTATTTCCACTCATGTGGGGGATTGTAAAAATCATGGATTAAATATGTCCGGTCAATGGATTTTGACCAAATAATAAATACGACGAGACATTTAATTTTGTGAAATTAAATGATATAGCGTCGATTGAAGGTTGGATTTCTCTGACTCTGTAAGCAGTGATAGTAAGTAAGTCAAGTGTGCACAGAGAAAACTAAAGCAAGTGCTCGGTCAAGACACCACGCTCCTTAAATCCACCGGATCACCAGGTCCAGGAACTCAAGAGAACAACAATGTTTTTGTCGTTGGACACACTCGACTCCCCTTAAAAAATAAATCCCTCAACCCGAATACTATAAATTAGTATAGAGAAGCGAGGTCGATCCCACGAAGATGGATTCGTGAAGTAGTGCTTAGAGACTCTGGAAACAAGCGGCTGCTGCCACGCAAAAGGGTTGAGAATTTTAACTACCTCTAGACCTAGGCACGAAATGTAAATGCTAGACCTATGACACGGAAAGGAAAATAGAATCAGACTTCAACACTGAGAGACACATTTTACTTCCTAGATTGAGTAAAGGCCTAACTAATTAAGACTAGACAGAGAGAATAAAACGGCGGGGACCATGACTCCAAATATAGTAAGTACGGCCAAAGCTGCAAATAACAAACTTATGCTCCCACTAACAACGACATGAAATTTCCTAACCGATTCAAGCACGCAAATGGAGAAAGAAGAGCATATATCTGGATTCGAACAGAATATAAAGATTTGGATGCTGGAAACTTACCATGAACCGGAAATACATCAGATCTGCGTAAACTAGACGAAATGAAATGAAAACACGTAAACTAGGCATGAAATTTAATCAATCTTGCTCAGATTCACGTCGGATGCTTAATCCACTCCGGATCCAAGCGATCCGAACCCAACAACAGACAAAATCGACTCTATCACTCCGGTTTTCATAGATCTGTTCCGATCAACTCTGAATTCAAACAATCACAAACATCTCCACAATACCAGCGAACTCAACTCTCCGATTCATCAACAAACAGACTCCGAACTCCCAGATCCAACCACAACCTGCATAAATTCAGAAAACAATTGCGAAACGCATCTAAAACAAGTAAACCAACTCAAATTCCAGAAGATCATAGCAGCAAAACCAGAAATCAACATCATCGTCATAACTGAAAATAAAACTCACATAAAATACGGAATAAATGGTAAAAAACAACCAGAGGTCCGAGCTTCGAACAACGAAGCTCGGCGAAATCAGCAAAGTACGAAAGCGGAAATTAAATTATTTCTTCGCCCCACAGAAGGACGGTGTTACAACCCAATCGAAAATGTGAAAAAGCTAGATGTGAACCCAAAGTGCGTCACCCTGAATCTCCCCTCGAAAAGAACCCAAGTGTGTGAAAAGTGAACTAAGCTACAGGCTGTTAGCGAGGTCTCCAACCGAGAAGATCCCTCCAGCGTACATGTTTCTCCATTTTATAGATGCGGACATAACCTTCTAGAGTCTTCGTAGAAATCTCTATTCTACCCTTCAACTCCGAGGTTTCCTCCGTCAAGCAATTTTTCGCACATTGTTCACTTATCCGCCAGTTTCCTCGGGCGTGTGATTACCGCCTTCTCTTCCTGGACCTAGCGGATTCCTTCTACACACCTGGCTTAAAACAAGTGTTAGACCCTGTAAATTCACGAATTTTTCCCCTAGACCTATGCATGAAATTAGCCTTATCAAACTTCTCACACTTAAACCATGCTTGTCCTCAAGTATGAAAGACAAGAAAAAAAGAAATAAGGCGAATTTCAATGCATGGTTCCCAAGAACGACTCTATAAACAAGACACTAACACAAAAACAGACTCGTAGACCTAGACAACTACAGATTCAGAAAAGAAAAAAATAACACACAAAGAACACAAAACACAACAAATAAGCATGCACTAGTTTCAACTTTTAGGCAACGGTCCCCACAAGCTTAAGTTTTCTCTGACTGTCTACAGTCTTCAAATCCTCCATCTTCCTTCGTCGACCTAAACGGTCCGTCAGTTTGTCAAGAAGCCTATGGATTTCCTAGCGGTTAGGTTCGCTCGATCGCTCATTCCTCACCAGGGATGGTAGGACCAAAACGCTCCGAAGTTAAAGTTACACCACTGATGCGTTGGGTTACGAGAGTTTCTCCTTTCTATCATCTCTTTTTTTTTTCTAGGTCAGGTAATATTTATTCTTTTTTTCCCTTTTTTTCCCCTGGACTTCGTCCAGCTTATACCTCCCCCTTTTTTTCAATTTTCTCCTCCCCTGGACTTCGTCCAGCTTATACCTCCTTTTCCTGGACTTCGTCCAGCTTATACCAACAGTTCTGGACTTCGTCCAGCTTATTCCTCCATAACCCATTTTTCCTCCTTTGTACTCTACTCCCTAAGCATCAAGTGGCTGCCTATTTTTTACATGTTAGCTCAAAGTGTTTAGGCTTATAACTCACTTTTATAGTGGGCTGCACATCTAGGTTATCTAAAGCATCCTCTATCGTCCTCACTTCATCCAAACCGCTTTTGGTTTATTAAGGAAAAGGGCATCAAAGTTGACGTGTATCCTTTCTTCAATTGCTCTTACTAAGGGAATTTTTGCCTTATTGTATCCACTAGCTCATGCAACACGTAAAAATAAAATAACAAAAACTGAAGACTCTAAGACTCTTATTTACATACTGCACCTAATCCCTCCCCCTCCCACTTCACTCAAGCTTGTCCCCAAGCTATCCTAGTGAAGGGGGGAAACAGGGAAGTATGAATCAACACAAAACAGACCACAAAACGAACAAACAACATGCTAAAAACAAAACAAACTTCTCACACTTAGACCGTACACCGGGCTAAGTGGGAGAAAGTTCAACAACTAAAACCAAACATGCAAAAACGGCACAACCCCTTCTCACACTTAGACCAAAGAATGGACTAAGTGTGGGAAATTGCAACACATAAGTACAGAACAAGCATACTGGCACAGAAAAACAAAAACAGAAAGCAATAAAAGATGAAAAGTAAAAGTTACTTGGGTTGGGGGGAATTAATTCGGGGTCTGGCCCCCTTGGGAGCCAGACTTGGGCGGCACGGTCTGTTGGGTCACTTTAGCCTTCTTTCTTGCCGGCGATTCCGGCTTCTCTGTCCTCTCTTCTGTCTGTCTGGGTACGGTCTTCTTTAAAGTCACGGGTCTAGCAGAAGACAGGATGGTCAGAGGCTTGGTGACTTGCGGCGGCTTCTGGATAGATAAACTTCCTGGACTTGGCGTCGTGGTTCCGCCACTGGATCCAGGAAGTGACTTTGGTGGTGCGTCCGGAAATTTCTCGCGCAACCACTTCATCATCGTCATTATTAATGCGACACCTTCCGTCATCCTCTCAGTACATCTGGATGATGTCTCCACCAAATCAGAAATGCGCCCCTTGAGGGCCACCATTTCCTCCCTAACCTTCCTGACTTCCGTTTTCATTTCGTCGATCTCCGTTCTTACTCCGACAACTTCTTTCCAGACTCCCTCAGCCCCAACACTGTCCTTCCCTTTACCCCGTAGGGCCACGATCTCTTCCCTCACCTTTCGAATTTTGGATCTCATCCATCCGACTTCCTTCCTCATCACTTCCACTTCCACGACTGACTCTCTGGCTGCATCCACATCAGCAATTTCCGTCACCCCCGCCTCCTCTTGCTCCTGTTTGATCTGGGCTTCCGACTTACCAACTTCATAAAAACAGACATCCCTCCCGTGCGTGATTAGCAGCCCCTTGTTGAAGAAGTAATCCATGTTGAAAACCTCTGGGGATAGACACATCTTCACTTCTCGGCAGGACTTGTGGATCTTCATGATCACATTCCGCTGTAGATAAGCCCCGAGAAGATGGCATGTGTATAGATGCCTGGAAGGGTTGGCAGTTACTTGGTGGCAGGCTTGGGCTAACCAGTAGCCCAAGTGGACACGTACACCCGTGGCCATGCACCAGGTAAAGTATAAGTCGGGAGTCGTCAATGCATTGTTAGTTGTGCCCATCAGATTATAGCTAATGAAGGTTTGGGCGAACCTCAGGATCATGTTCTCGATATGGTGGGCCTTCGAAAAACTAGTTTTAAATTGACCCACCCTCGGGTGGGGGTCAAGAACTCCCATGCGCTCTGCGCTTTGAAACCTGGCGTGAACTTTGGTGGGCCGACCATTCTCTCGTTCCATAATCCTTCGTCATCTTCTGTACGCGTCAGCAGACCCATCCGTAAGGTCCACTCACGGATGCTCATCACATGTTCTTCGGTGAAGAGCCAGAAGTTAATGGAATTGGCATCCAAGTCGGTGGTAGATTTAAACCGAAAAGTCGAGAAAAATTCTCGGGCTAACTTCCTCATCTCGTTCAGCAGCTCTTTAGTAATCCAGATTTCTTTCGGCTCAAAGTTGAGCTCCACCTCTTGTTCTTCTTCGGAGTCACTGGACCCATCAGGGCTTCCGGACTCAGCAGCGTACGGTACCTTAACAGGTGGAGGGAGAGAGGGTTCAACGGACTTCCCTTTTGCTTTCTTGGTCGAGGAAGGAGCAATCTGTTTTCCTTTCCTCTTCCTCTCAACCGCGTGTCGGCGCTCCTCCTTGTCGCTCTCCCCATCAGTAGGTCTAGGAGAGTTTACCTGGTCAGGAGCTGCAGGCTCTAGATCTAGCGACCCTGCTTCTGTCCGCGGGACGTGTTCCTCTATTTCATCACGTAAACCTCGACGAGCTTGCCTCCTTGCCCCCTGTGCGTTAACTGGTGAATCGGTCCCATCAGGGACATCAGTCAGATCTACCATCAAAGTAATCCCGTCGCCGCCGGGTTCTTGTTTAGCATCAGTAACGAGGGCTTCTCCCTTGTCAGACATAAAAGGGGTCGCCCCCTTGAGATAAACAGGGGACTCTACCCCAACCAACTCTTGTTCAACGTGGGCTTCAATACCCACGGACTTCTCAGGGGTTTCCCCCTCTTTGACATCTTCCTCAACAGTTAGGGCTTCGGTGCCCTCAACCACTTCTGGGGTTCCCCCGCTAATTTTCTATTAGAATTTAGGGCTTCGTCGCCCTCTGGAACATCACTACCAACAACTGGGGTTTCCCCCTCCAAACTTTTCCAAAACAGGGGATTCCCCCTCTGTACGACTATCAGCAACAACAGAAAGATCCACACCCACAGATTCTGGTAGGGCTTCTTTCTCCACAAAATCCACAGCGGCAAACACAGGGTTCACCCACTCAGGAACTCCAACTACTTCATCATTTAAAATAGGGGATTCCCTCTCAGCGACAAAATCTAACCTGGGTTCACTTACAACCAATAATCCCAACCCTGCCGCCAGATCTGCTTCTTCTTCGTGCTTTTCTGCGGCGGCTGTCTCCGGGATGGCAGTGTCAGGTTCTGCAACGGCTTCCGGTTGGGATGTTGAAACCCCTGAAGTTTCCGCTGGGGGTGGTACGACAGATGTTGAAACGGCCGGTACAGATTTCCCCATCACAGCCGCGAACAAAGCAAATGCCTCCATCGCCTTTTCTGGCCCCCCAAATTTTTGTAGGAGGTCAGCCATGAACGCCACCGTATTAGAATCGGCGGGTCCTAAAGTACTTCCTGCACTCTGTTTGTTGTCCATGAAGAATGCTGCAAAATTTTCACAGAAACTCGGACGGAATTTTCTCGATTAGGGTTAGAGAAAGAAAACCTAAAGAGAAATTTTTGGGGATTTTCGAATGTAGAGAGAGAGTGAGTAATGAAAAATAAAAAGCAGCACACGGTTATTAGCTGATGGGTATGGACGAGGACGGTTTTGCAGGCATGACGCTAGCGACCGTACGTCTCCTCGTAAAGGTGCCCCTTTAGTTTTTTTTTTTTTTTTGAAATCCAAACCGGTGCCAATTCCCTCCAATGTTTTGCTCCTCAACTCCCTGCCCCAGTAGATACTCTCTGCAGAACTACACATAAAAAAAGAATCAAGCTAAAAAAATGAAACGCCAGACCCCCCAGGTCTAGGATATGACAATATAAAAAACATTCCCAAGGAGTCTGGTATTTCGAAAATATTTTTGGAAGATTATTTTTTTCTGATTTGTTTGGGTTTTCTTGATTTAAGGAAAACAATTAAATATTTACAAATTGTGTTCAAGTGTTCTCACGATTCCTAGGTCAGGTCATGGTAAAACTTCTTGGATACTGGACCTAGGAAATCCTTAAGAACACACACTTCCTAGAACGATCAGGCGATATCAGGGAGTGCGCGTAGTGGCATTTCGTCCACTACACACAGCTCCGAGTTATACCTAAATACCTTCACACGATGACCGTTGACAAGAAAAATGAGTTGAGTTTGAAGCACTTCCCTAGATCTCTACTGCTCCATTTGCACGAAGACTCACAATAGTGTATGGTCCAATCCATTTGGACTTCAGCTTACCAGGCATTAACTTAAGCCGGGATTGGAACAGGAGAACTTTCTGCCCAACTTGCAGTTCCTTGGTCCGGAGATTCTTATCATGCCAAAGCTTGGTCTTTTCTTTGTACCACATCGCTGATTCGTAAGACTCAAGCCTCAATTCTTCCAACTCCTGGAGCTGCAGTTTCCTCTCTCCCTCACAGGCTTGAGGATTCATATTAATCTCCTTGACTGCCCAGTACGCCCTATGCTCAATTCCCTTCGGCAAGTGACACATCTTGCCGAATACTAACCTGTAAGGAGACATTCCAATGGGCGTTTTATATGCTGTTCTGTATGCCCATAGTGCGTCATCAAGTCTCTTACTACAGTCCTTCCTTGACGGATTAACCGTCTTTTCCAGAATCGCTTTGATTTCCCTGTTTGATATTTCAGCTTGCCAATTTGATTGAGGATGATATGGTGTGGAAAGGCGATGGTGAACTCCGTACTTTCTCATTAGAGCTTCAATAGTCTGGTTATGGAAATGCGTCCCATTATCAGATATTATAGCTCTGGTACTTCGTACCTGTTAAAGTTGTTAACTCTAAGAAATTTCGCTACCTCTTTGGCTTCACACGATGTGGTCGCCTTGGCCTCTATCCACTTTGAAACATAATCAACTGCCACAAGTATGTATGCGTTCCCGTATGAAGACGGAAATGGACCCATGAAATCCATTCCCCAGACATCGAAGATCTCACACACAATCACTGGAACTTGTGGCATTTCGTCCCTCCTGGAGATTCCCCCTGTCTGTTGACACCTCTCACAGTTCTGACAAAACTCGAAAGCATCCTTATGCAATGTAGGCCAGTAAAAACCACTATCTAACACCTTCCTTGCAGTCTTCCTAGGTCCAAAGTGACCTCCACAAGCTAGGGCATGGCAATGGTTCAGCACATCCCTTTGTTCCCATTCTGGTATGCATCTTCTAATCACTTGGTCAGCTCCCATTTTCCACAAATACGGGTCATCCCAGAAATAATACTTGGCCTCGCTTTTGAGCTTCATCCTCTGGGCCCGGGAAATTTCCTGCGAACTGGGCACCTCTCCAGTGACCAAGTAGTTTGCCAAGTCTGCGAACCATGGCTCATCGTTAAGACGACATTTTCCTCTCTCAGAATCACCTGGACCTGTTAACGCCATGATCTTTTCCCAATTGATGGGTCTAGGAAGTTCTCCTAAATAGTACAGATGTTCCTCGGGGAATGCATCTGGAATTGCTTCCTCGGTCTCCTCTTGAAAAATACGACTCAAGTGGTCAGCCACCTTGTTCTCAGTTCCTTTCTTATCCTTGACCTCCCAATCAAATTCTTGTAAAAGTAACACCCAACGGATTAATCTTGGTTTGGACTCCTTCTTCGTCAGCAGGTACTTAATAGCCGCGTGGTCTGTGAAAACGATCACCTTCGACCCCAACAAGTACGGGCGAAACTTCTCGAATGAGTATACAACAGCCAGCAACTCCTTTTCAGTGGTGTCATAATTCTTCTGAGCTTGATTCAGTGTCTTGGATGCATAAAAAATCACATAGCTTTTCCCATCAACTCTTTGACCTAGCACCGCTCCCACGGCGTAGTCGTTTGCGTCGCACATGATCTCAAATGGTAGATTCCAGTCGGGCGCTCTAATAATGGGAGCAGAAACTAACCTATCCTTCAACAACTGAAAAGCTTTTTTGCACTCCTCATCGAAAACAAACTCAACATCGTTATGCAATAAGTGAGTGAGTGGTTGAGCAATTCTCGCAAAATCCTTTATAAACCTCCTATAAAACCCTGCATGCCCTAGGAATCCTCTCACCTCTTTCTGATTCGTCGGGTAAGGCAGTTTTGAGATAACATCGATTTTTGCTTGATCTACCTGTATGCCTCTTAACGATACCACATGCCCTAGGACAATTCCCTCGGGGACCATAAAGTGGCATTTCTCGAAATTCAAAACCAAGTGCTTCTCCTGACACCTCCTCAGCACTACATCCAAACTTGCCAAACACGAGTCAAATGAATTCCTGTACACAGTGAAGTCATCCATAAAAATCTCGATGCAATCCTCCAGGAGATCCGAGAAGATACTCATCATACACCGCTGAAAGGTGCCTGGCGCATTGCACAGACCAAACGACATTCGTCTATAAGCATACGTTCCAAAGGGACACGTGAAAGTTGTCTTCTCCAGGTCCTCGGGATCCACATAGATTTGAAAATACCCACTATATCCATCCAGGAAGCAGAAATATTGCTTGCCCGCCAATTAAAGGTAACGGGAAGTGATCCTTCTTAGTAGCCTCGTTCAGCTTCCGGTAGTCAATACACATCCTCCACCCAGTAACAAGTCGAGTGGGGACCAACTCATTTTTATCATTCTTAACCACCTGTATTCCTGACTTCTTTGGTACCATATGTACTGGACTAACCCATTCACTGTCTGGTATGGAATATATGATTCCTAGGGATAATAGCTTCAATACTTCCTTCAGCGCTTCTTCCCTCATGTTCGGATTCAACTTGCGTTGCAGGTCCCTGCAGGCTTTTGCTCCTTCTTCTAGACGAATGTGATGCATGCACATATCTGGACTGATTCCAACCAAGTCAGAGAGTGTCCACCCAATAGCCTTCTTGTGTCCCCGGATCACATTCAGCAATTTCTCTTCTTGTCCCTCGGTCAAGCTGCTGTTAATAATTACCGGGAAATTTTCATTCTCCTCCAGATACGCATACTTGAGCCCAGGTGGAAGCGTTTTCAATTCTTTCTTGGGGACATCTTTTACCTGGGGCAAGGGATTTTTCTCTGTCGACTCTGTTGTGATTCCCTTCTTAGACTCAGTAGAACTGTCCATGCTCGCCACATAAGGTGCCTTCCTTGATCTAGCTAGCTTCGGGTTCGCACAGAATTTCAGAATCGCTTCAGCTAGCTCATCATCTGATAACTCACTCGTGTTCATTGCTTGACACCAACTAGCTACTTCTCTATCAATGGCATGACTCATCTCAGAATTCTCGATCTGTTCCCGCATTAATTCTGTCTCAAGGTATCCTGGACCAAGGGGTTAATAACATCTATAGCATGCAAATTTTCGACGTCAAGAGGTTTTTTCATTGTCTCATCTATGCTGAATGTATATTTCTCCCCATTATAATCAAGGCAGATGGTACCATCAAAAACATCAATGATAGTCTTGGCGGTACGCAGGAAGGGTCTCCCTAAAAGTACTCCGCCAGACTCTGCAGATTCATTATCACTCATTCTAATCACATGGAAATCAGCTGGGTACAAGAAGTCATGTACCTTTACTATTACATTCTCAAGCACTCCTTCAGGACAAATGCATGACCTGCCTGCCAATTGGATCACAACTTTCGTGTCCACCATGCCTACCCCTACTAACTTCTTGTATATAGACAGTGGTAACACATTTATGGATGCACCTAAATCGCACATAGCATGCTCGATTTTTACATCACCAATAGAGATGGGTAAGGTAAACATACCTGGATCATTGCATTTCGAAGGCATCCTCCGCTTTTGAATCACTGCAGAGACGTTCTCGCCTATCAAAATTTTCCCACTGGGTCTAGCCTTCCCAGCTATAAATTCCTTGATGAACTTGCTAAACACCGGCAATTTCAAGGCCTGTAAGAATGGTAGATTAATCTCCAATTTCCCGAAAATATCCATGAAGTCCACCGGTTCTTCCTTCTTCTTCTTGGCTTCCCTCCGGCTTGGGAAAGGCTTCAGTCGCTTCCCTGCTCCTGTAGAGCTTTCAGCTAAAAATTCTCCAGTTTCCTCCCTTACTGCCTCGTTCTCCAACTCCGGCTCTGGATCGAGGAAAAAAGGCTCAGCTGACCTAGGCAAGGGTTTCTCCAAATCCCATGTCTTAAGGTCATCCTAGAGGCTTGTCGCTTCTTTCGTTCTTACCACTGGCCCATCATATCCTTTTCCCGGATCTCAAGGTAATCTGACTTATATTCGCTCTATCCGGTGGTCTTACGGAGGCGGGAATCTTCCCTTCATTTCCCCTCATATCACTCAAAGAAGTGGCTATCTGGGATAACTGCTTGGCCAGCATATCCATTGCTGCCTTTTGCTCCTGTTGAGCATCTTGAAGCTTGTGCACTACGTCATTGTTCGATTGCAGGTTGTTTTGCATATGCTGCTGAGAACTGACGAGATCGTGCACCATATCATCGATACTCTTTGGTGATTTCGATGGCTGACTGGGCCCTGGCCCTATGCTCAGAGTCGGTCCACTCACTTGACCCTGACGAGCGTTTACTTGACCTCCTGAAGAGTTGTTGTATTGATTTCCTTGACCCTGGTAATTGTTCTGAAAGTTCATTTGGTGCGGTGGTACATAAGAGTTCCCTTGACTGTTCTGATTTCTGTTTCCCCAGCTCGAGTGGTCTCCTTGGTTCCGATTGATCCAGCTGCCCTGCCCTTCTTGATTCCTTCCTGACCAGTTACCTTGTCTTTCGGGCTGAGGTGCAAATTGCTGACTTTGTTGTGGTGCCGGCTGATTCTGCTCATTGTCAGTCCATCTGAAATTTGGATGGTTTCTCCAGGGCGCATCTCTCTGTCTCCCTGGATTCCAGCTCCCATCGGGATTCCAACTTCCCATTGCATTGACCTGGGCCTGATAATCTCCTTCCTGGGTCCCGTAATATTGCTGAATTTGATTATCTCCTGGACCAAGAGATTTCTCCTTCCCTTGTGAAGCCAGTGGAATCCTCTTTTCAATCGCGTTCAAAAGAGCTCTCTCGAGCCTATCAATTCTTGCTTCTACTTTGTCACCTTCTTGCTCTTTTACAGCATGCACCGATCCTCTCCTCACTGCATTCCTAGGGTTATCGTATGCTTTTTTAGCGTCGATCAACTTCCCCAGGATTTCTCTTGCCTCACTTCCTCTTTTTCTTGTGAAATTCCCTCCACTCGAGGAATTCTTTAAGTCCTTTGACTCCGGAGTTTCCCCTTCGTAAAACAGAGAGTAGGTCTCTGCCTCTATCATTCGGTGGTTCAGGCATGCATCCAACAACCCCTTGAATCTCGACCAATACTGACTCAGCGATTCATCGTAATCCTGCTTACACTCTAGTATTTCTTTTTTCAGTGCATTCGTCTTGTTGGATGGAAAGAAATAATCTAAGAATTCCAACTTGAAGTCCCTCCATGTGCGGATAGAATCTGGGGGCAACCTCAATAACCACGTATTAGCTTTCCCCTTCAAGGTAAATGGAATTGCACGTAGGCGATAATCCTCCTCTGTTGCATCATTCGGCCTCCACACAACTTACTGAATTCATTTAGGAACTCATACGGACACTCATTCCTACGCCCAGAGAACGTTGGCAAGATGCCCGAGTACGTTTGTCTTTATCTCAATAGTCCTCTGGCGTGGATTCATCACTATTGCTTGAGCTGGTTCTCCATCTAAATGGGCAGTGAGCGAACCGATCTCTGGATCTGGATCTACTACTTGCGCCATGACTACTTCCTCTGCTTCCCCTGTTTCTGACTCTGTTTCTGATTCGGGTGGTGACTCTGGATCTTCGCGTCCTGACGACGTCCAAGATTCATCGCTAGTAAATTCACTCGGAAACGGATCTCCCGTGGTGAACCCTGATCTGGTGGTCACAGTAGAGACTGTATCCTTAACCCGCCAGTTAAATTGGTCGTGTTTCCACCCAGATGAGTTGCTCCAGTAGGTAGATCTTGAGCCTCTGCTTATAAACTACAAATAAAAGAGAAAGAAAATAAATCAAAACTATTTACACCACAGGCTCTGAACACTAACACAAAGCACGTCATCCATCCCCGGCAACGGCGCCATTTGAAGGTTGGATTTCTCTGACTCTGTAAGCAGTGATAGTGAGTAAGTCAAGTGTGCACAGAGAAAACTAAAGCAAGTGCTCGGTCAAGACACCACGCTCCTTAAATCCACCGGATCACCAGGTCCAGGACCTCAAGAGAACAACAGTGTTTTTGTCGTTGGACACACTCGACTCCCCTTAAAAAATAAATCCCTCAACCCGAATACTATAAATTAGTATAGAGAAGCGGGGTCGATCCCACGAAGATGGATTCGTGAAGTAGTGCTTAGAGACTCTGGAAACAAGCGGTTGCTGCCACGCAAAAGGGTTGAGAATTTTAACTACCTCTAGACCTAGGCACGAAATGTAAATGCTAGACTTAGGACACGGAAAGGAAAATAGAATCAGACTTCAACACTGAGAGACACATTTTACTTCCTAGATTGAGTAAACGCCTAACTAATTAAGACTAGACAGAGAGAATAAAACGGGGAGGATCATGACTCCAAATATAGTAAGTACGTCCAAAGCTGCAAATAACAAACTTATGCTCCCACTAACAACGACATGAAATTTCCTAACCGATTCAAGCACGCAAATGGAGAAAGAAGAGCATATATCTGGATTCGAACAGAATATAAAGATTTGGATGCTGGAAACTTACCATGAACCGAAAATACATCAGATCTGCGTAAACTAGACGAAATGAAATGAAAACACGTAAACTAGGCATGAAATTTAATCAATCTTGCTCAGATTCACGTCGGATGCTTAATCCACTCCGGATCCAAGCGATCCGAACCCAACAACAGACAAAATCGACTCTATCACTCCGGTTTTCACAGATCTGTTCCGATCAACTCCGAATTCAAACAATCACAAACATCTCCACAACACCAGCGAACTCAACTCTCCGATTCATCAACAAACAGACTCCGAACTCCCAGATCCAACCACAACCTGCATAAATTCAGAAAACAATTGCGAAACGCATCCAAAACAAGTAAACCAACTCAAATTCCAGAAGATCATAGCAGCAAAACCAGAAATCAACATCATCGTCATAACTGAAAATAAAACTCGCATAAAATACGGAATAAATGGTAAAAAACAACCAGAGGTCCGAGCTTCGAACAGCGAAGCTCGGCAAAATCAGCAAAGTACGAAAGCGGAAATTAAATTGTTTCTTCGCCCCACAGAAGGACGGTGTTACAACCCAATCGAAAACGTGAAAAAGCTAGATGTGAACCCAAAGTGCGTCACCCTGAATCTCCCCACGAAAAGAACCCAAGTGTGTGAAAAGTGAACTAAGCTACAGGCTGTTAGCGAGGTCTCCAACCGAGAAGATCCCTCCAGCGTGCATGCTTCTCCCTTTTATAGATGCGGACATAACCTTCTAGAGTCTTCGTAGAAATCTCTATTCTACCCTTCAACTCCGAGGTTTCCTCCGTCAAGCAATTTTTCGCACATTGTTCACTTATCCGCCAGTTTCCTCGGGCGTGTGATTACCGCCTTCCCTTCCTGGACCTGGCGGATTCCTTCTACACACCTGGCTTAAAACAAGTGTTAGACCCTGTAAATTCATGAATTTTTCCCCTAGACCTATGCATGAAATTAGCCTTATCATCGATCTACATTTTACGTAGATAAATGTAGTATATTCACTTTCTCAAATCCGATTTCCGATGAGTGAGAAATAGTGGATTAAAGTTGGGCATAATTAGCTTTTAATTAAAGCTTGGAGTTTGAGTTTAGGGAGTAATTAACTAGTGTTAATTATCCCACATAGGAGAAGTAACACATATTTTAATGTGTTTAAATTAAGTGACTTTATGTTACTTAATAATTATAGTGGACCAAGATGGGTGAAAGAGCCCACACGCGCGCAAACGCGCGCGCCGCCGCCGCCGCCCGCCTGCCCGAGCCCGTGCTCGTGGTCGTGGTCGTGGTCGCGGGCCGCTGGCCTCGGGCCCGGGCCTGATCCCGATCTTGATCTTGGATCTTGGCAATTGGTCTTTGGGTGGTCTTTGGGCTTGGTGCTTGGCCCAAACTAATCTTTTTAGACCACCGCCGAGTCAGCAATCCAAGTGGCTTGACACATCGTCAAGCGAGGCACAGTCACGGCTGCCACATAAGAAATCCACATGCTCCACACGCGAAAGGCACACGCCTGTAACCGACGACGGTTACGAATTTACCATGATGGGCCTTCAATGGCTTGGTTGACCCTGCATGGTGGCTTGGCCTATAAATAGGCTAGCCATACCACTGCATTAGCTACACAAAAACAAGCATTCTCTGCATTCATAAGCTCTCTCCCTCTCTCTGCATTGTCTTTCTGTCGAAGCTCTGCCCTCTCCTCCATCCAGTTCGCCGGAGCTCTGCTGATAGCGGTGCTGCTTCACCAGAGACGTAGCCGTTTTACCTTTGGGGACGACACGTCAAACCGAGAGCACTACCGGGGCGTATCTCGTCTTGCGGGAAGAGGCCTCCTCGACTCGGCTAAACTTTGTTCATGGTTTATTGTTTCTTTTCGTTGTAATTTCAGTTTCGGTTTCTCCATCTGTATTCCTTCCTTTTGGTTTGTATTACGCTCTGTTTATATCTTGTAATCCCCAGAAACCAACAAGGGAAATAAAGATAATTAGGTGGTAGTGGTGCTTATGAGTTGTCAATATTAAAAATTCAAGAATACTTTTATATCTATGGAGAAAAATAAAAGACGTACGAGGGAAAATGATGTTGTGAGCAGGATTCAATACCTGTGTTTTTAAACTGTCGCACTCTGTAATTTTTAAGTTATCTTGTGTGAAATAGGGAAGAAGCTATTAGTGCGGATCTATATAAAAAGAGAATGATACCACAATATGTCTGGGACTAGCTAAGCTTTGTACAAATTTCTTTTAACTTTTCATGAATTTTAAAACTGAAATGTTAAATTACTAAGTCTAAAATCAATATAAATTATAGTAATTTTTTTAATTGTTTCATTTATATATAAATATTAATTCTTAATAATGTTCAATATGATATTGGCTTATTGAAATAAGAAAGGAAAATATAAGAAATGAAAATAAAATAAAGGAAAATAAAATAAAGGAAAATAAAATTAAAAATCATATCATAGTGAAATACTATATTATTATGAACATCATTAAAAGACGACATTTGATATACATATGAGATAATTTTAAAAAAATCGAAACTTTATAATTTAACAGTTTGATTAATATTGAAAAGTTGAAAAAAAAATGAAACTTTTTTTTGATACAGTACTAACAAATAATAATAGGGTTTGGTTCGCATATTTCACATTTTAATCCATAAAAGTTATTTTAATTTTTAGACTAACTATGAATATATTTAGTTATGTGTTTGTGTTGGAATCGATCCAGCAAATTATACACGGCTTCGATTACAAATCACTTTTATAACGTTTATATTCCACATACGTAATTCTATTTTATATAGTACTTCATAATTTTCCCTTTTATAAGAGCATGGGCAGCGGTGGACGGACGACGTTCATCCGTCCGTGCCGCTGGCACGGACAAGCTCCACCGCCGCTGGCACGGCGCTGCTCGCTGCGAAGAGCACGTCCGTGCCAGCGAGCAGGCGATGTGGCGGCACGCGATTGGGCCGTTGCCTTTGAAATTTTTTTTATTAAAAATCGGTTTTTAATTAAAAAACTGATAAAAATAAGAAAAATTCACTTCCCAAAAAAATATATCCGTTTATTACCGTTTTTTACCACTTTTTAATTTTTTTTTATTTTTCCCCCAAAAATACACATTTTCATCTATAAATACCCCCCACTTTCACACCCAAAAATTCACATAAAACTACACAATTCTCATCTTCATTCTCTCATATCCATTTTCATCTTCATTCTCCCATATTCATTCTCAATCTTTCTTCCACTCCTACACCATAACAATGTCCGACCACGGCGATAACCCCCCGGGCTCCGGTTGGAACCCCGAATTGGGGGTAGTGCCGCCGGATGAGTAGTCGTCCACGGGGGTATTTTTAGCTTTTAATTATGTAATTTTTAATTTTTAGGATTTTAATTATGTCTTTTTTATTTTATTTGTAATTTGTAATATTTATTGTGGTTTTTTAATGAATTTTAATATTATGGAATGTTTTTGTTTAATTGAATTTTAAATTGAATTGTGCTCGTCCTTGCGGAAGAGCAAAGCTGTGGGTGTTGTGCTCTTGCCAGAGAGCAGACAGGAATAGTGGCGTCGGGCCCACAACCGTGTTCGCTGGCAAGAGCACGGTTGTGGATGCTCTAATCCTATATTTTTATGTATTAGAATAAAAGATGATTGATCTGCTGCACAACTAAAATGAGTGACTAGGGCTGGGTCGATAAGATATATCGTATCGAAAATTTTATATCGTTATTGTATCCAAAATATCGATTTGAAAGAATTTCATATCGTTATCGTATCGAAAGTTTCGGTATACAGAAATTTTGGTAGGGAAAAAAACTATATCGTTCCCATATCGAAATTTCGATATATCGTACCGAACTTCGGTATACCATTCTGAACGATATATCGAAAATTTCGTACGATATACTGAAATTTTATACAATTTCGAATACATGTATACCGAAAAATATAATTTCAAAATTGAAAAATAAAACCAAAATTAATATAATTTCAACACAATGAAATAAACATTGTTCACATCTCCATAATCAAAATCCAACAAACAAAACACCAAAAAATACCATAATCAAGTCAAGTCCGAATAAAATACATTACAATAATTAGCAAAAATTATCAACATCTTGATCTTGAGCACCAAACCCTTCATTTTGTTGAAACCATCTAGAAATATTAACATACATAAATTCAAGACCAAGAGATAAATTAGTACTAATTCAAAAAGGAATTTTAATCGTACACGAATATAAGCATAAAATAGAATTGAACAATAAATATTTTTTAAATATATAAATAAATTAAATGAATATCAATTAATGATTTTAAACTTTTAATCTTAAAAAATAAATTATATTATTATATTTTAATAGGTATAAACGGCATGTATCGATAATTCAATATGTATTGATTGTCGATATATTTCGGTATACCGATAATATCGATATATATCATAATATACCGCGGTATAAGAAAATTCATATCGTTACCGTATCAAAAACTTACGATACGATATTGTATAGTACCGAAAATTTCGGTATACCGAAAATTCGATATTTTTCAGTACGATACGATCGATATACCGTTTTTTCGGTATATTTACCTAGCCCTATGAGCGACTGTGAGCGCTTACATGCCACGTATGCCTGATTTTAAGTTGTTTCCATTTTTCAATTCTGTAATTTCTTTTCTCTTTCTTCTGCGTTGTCTTCTCTAATCTTTGTTGAAAATGGTTAATTCATTTGGATTGAGAAACCTCCATTGAAGAAGGATGAAGTAACTGCTAAAATTAGGGAAAACTTCGATAGAGAAAGTGGAGAAGAAAAAGGGGAAATTTCATTATGGACTACCTTTTAAAAGGAGTTAATATACAAATTACAGTAAGGGTGCCTTATATAGGCTAAGGAAAAATATAAACTACCAACTAATATAATACTAAACACTATCTAATAAAAGAAAAACAATATCAACTAATTACCATTTATTTTTAATTTCAACAATCTTTTTCTCTACCGTGTGCAATTCTCCCCCATTAGTGAACCTCTTCATTGCCATAACAGTAGCCTCTTTCAATATTTTCCCAAATTAAATCTCACCTCACCGTTGCATATACTGAAACGCTTCACCTGGACCTCCCCTTCCACGTCAAAGACCTCTTCACCGAGCTCCAAATCGGCGATGTCGAATAGAAAAAAGGCATACAGTTCCGCTCAGTTCTTTTTTCTCCAGATCTAATTCTCCTTCAAGTAACCCAGCAGTTCCATTTTCATGATTTTTTTCTCTAAATTGAAATTCCACAGCACATCTCAACTTTTGATTTCTTGCTTCTCCTATAATTTCAGAAATCACAAAATTGCAGAGAGAGAAATGTAAAACCCCTCCCACTCTCTTTATTCTCCTCGAATTTTCAGAATAATTGTAAAGCGTAAGATGCAAAACTCACAACAAATTTCTTATTTCCACTAACACTAACCCCTTCTTAATTTTTGTTGAGCTCAAATCAATCAAAAAAATTTGATGCGGTTGTGATAAAAAATCCACAGGAGTGAAGTTTGGGAAGAAATTTTGGGAGTATTGGATGCCAAGAAGGAAGAAATGTGGCAAGGACGAAAGAAAGATTGAGACGAAGAGAGAAGACCCAGTACAAAAACTCCATTTGCAGTGGTCGGCGCAAGGATAAAAAAGTTTTTCGGCGAATATGGAACATAATTCGGGCTAGATAAACTTAGTGATGTAGTGGGTAAGTGGTAGAGACGAAGTAGAGAGTGAATATTTCCATGGGTCGGAGTGGTGGCTGCTCGTCAGAGTAATGTGGAGAAACGAGCGGCGGCGCGCGGGATTTCTAATTCTAGGTAATGAAAGCTCCTGCACGACGTCGTGGTTTGGGTTGGGATTTCTTTTTGGTAAGAATCATGCGTGTGTTATTTTAATGTATTTTCAAATATATTCAAGACATCAAGTAGTACTCCCTTGCAAAAATATTAAAATCTCGCATTTACCATATCAAAAAATTATCCAATATATCAGTTTTTTTTGGTATATCTCAATTTTTGAAATCTTAACGGCATCAATTTTCACGCATGTATATATTGAAATACTAATATATAATATTCCCCCGTTCCATAGTAATAGAGTCATTTTGGTACGTTCTATATTAATAGAGTCATTTCTTTTTTTAGTAAAAGTCAACACATTTCTCCACACCTAGTTTACTCACATTCTCTCTTCATCTCTCTACATTTTTCATTTTCCCCTTTATTCTTCATTTACTTAAATCACCTAACACAATTTTCTTAATTTCTGTGCCGAAAAGAAACGCATACATTACTATGGAACGGAGAGAGTATTACAATATATTATACCCCCTCCGTCCTTTAAATAAGAATATTTTCCATGTAGGAAGGTCCCATAAAAATATTTCCTTCTATTTTTCGTAACTTTTATTTCTTTCTAATAAGAGCATCTCCAATGAGAGAAGGTATATAGAAAATGTATATCATGTATTTACCTTCTTAAAAAGTGAAATATATCTTTCTAAAAAATAACATATTCCAAAGGAAAAAGGTATATAGAAAGGTAAATTATTTTTAAAAAATAAAATAATAGTACAAAATGCATTAAAAACATAAAAAGTGTAATATCTTTTCAAATATCTTTCCTCTTGGAGAATGGTTTTTCATGAAAAGAAGACAAATATGGTAGTTGTAAGATTTACCTCTCCATCAATGGATTCAAAATGGGAAAAGGTATAATACATTCTCAAATACCTCTTCCATTGGAGAATGATTTTTCATAAAAAAAAGGTAAATACGGTAGTTATATTAGTTTACATCTTCATTTACCTCTGTGACGCCCCGGAATTTCTTTCCTTTTGTTATGGATAAGCCGAATTTATTAGGCTAATTAATCCTCGAGTGGAGGGCGTGTGAATGTAGAAATTTCCGTTGTAATCTCCATCGTGGAATAAAACAAGTTTTGTGAAGGAAGCAAAGTACAAGAAATGTTTTCAAGAATAAAAGTAAATGATATGCTTTTATTAGAAGAGCAATTTGGAGATACAATTACATGATTAATGGATATACAAATAGTACATGTTTACATGTGTGAAAGAGACAACACACACATCTACACTACATCTTTCATCCTACCAACTCTAGTAGGCAAAACTAGAAGTTAACTAATTTGGTATGGGATCCAAATAGCTACAAGAAGAGATCCCCTTCCTCTTTCTCCAACTTCTCTCTTCTCGATTCTTGCTCCCACAAAACTCTAATCTTGGACAGCCATTGCACCTACAAAAAGTACACCAAAAAGGGTGTCAAATTTTTAACACATGAGAAGGGGAAGAGGAGAGACAAGCTCAATTAAGATAGTAGGAGTAATAGGCAGCCAAGAGGCTGAGGTTTTCAGCTGTGAGATCAGCCACATTTTTGTCCCTTTTCAACTTGCATCAAGTGGGAATCAAAACCAAGCTGCCACCTAGTAAGAGGACTCAACCACAAGCCAAAATTTGAAGAACAAAGTCCCCTTTATCGAGACTAAAGGAGCAGCCAAGGGAGGGAACCTCTTTCCCCAAGAATTTCACCAATATGGAGTGAACAACAATATCACAAAGCTCAAAAGCAAGCTAAGATTGTAACCCGAAATAGCATATCACTTTCCAAGGATTTCAGGCAAAATGCCAAGACATGAGATATATATAAACAACACTCATCTCCCTTCTCCTCCCCACAAATTCGACACCGTAAATTCACTCAAATTGAAGGAGTGCAGCAAGGAGTGGAGGAGGAGCAAGGGGAAGCCTTGAGGCGAGGATCAGCCCCAGACCGAGAGAGATCACAAGCGAGGTAATTACCTCTGCACCATACTGCATCATGTAGAACACATAGATAGCACAAGAACTTAGTTTTTGCCAATAGGATCCTCATATCCAATATAGAACAGCAATAAACCATCTAAGTCTTTCCACAGTAAACATATATAAGAGTAAGGGCTCTTTACAGTAAACTAATCGCCCTAAAGGAAAAGTCAGGAATCGGTTTCACATAAGCTACTGCCCAACAAAGCAAGAACAATCATAGGAGCAAGCCTTTGTGTAGCAATTTAATATCAAGCTCAGTGGGTAAGAACCCCAAAGGTTCCGAATCAATCATCAATCGAGGACCCCAGAAATTTACGGAATAAGTAAAAAGGAGAAGGGAGAGGACTTAGCTTTAGGCCGAGCGCCGACGGAGCCCGGAGAGATGCCGGAGGAGGCGGCGCTGCCAGAGCAGCAGCGGCGACGACGGAGTGGCCGGTTACCTGTCGAGAGGCTGGAGCCGGGGAGCAAGCGCAAACGGCGGGGGCGGTCCGGCGCGGGCGCAACAGGAACGGAGGACTCCGACGGAGGCGCTACTGCCTCTCTTTCAACTCGACCTCCCTAATTTTTGCTCAGATTTGGCTAATTAGGAAAAGAGAGAGAACGATGTGTAAAATTGAGGGAGAAGTGTTAGGGAAGGGAGAGAGAAGTCCGACTTGGGGGCGAGAACCGCCAAAAAAAATCGAGGAAAACGGGAATGGGGGCGTGGAGAAGAAGAAGACGCTGCCCTCTTTTCTTCTTAAATTGGAATTTAGAAAAAGAAAATTTGAGGAAGGAATGTGAGGGGGGTTTGACCGAAGAAGAAGAGAGTATATTTTTTTTTATTTGGACTCATTTTCTGTTTGGGCCTTTAAATTGATTAAATGGGCTAGTCTTGTGGAAGTGAGATTTCGGGCCAATAAATTAAATTAGTGAACTTGGAATTTATTTATTTTGGGCTAAGTCCCCTATAAATTAATTCCCGAATAATTTATTAAATTCCCAAAGATGGAAAGTGAGGAAGTGGGAGACGCGAAGGGCCGACCGGCGTCGCCCCGTGACGCCATGGGCGGCCTTAAGGAAAATCTTAAGAAAAGATTTGAGAAAAAAGATTTTCCAAGAATCCATATTTTATTAAATAAGTGCCCAAATATTTATTTTAGAGAAAATAAAACTTCTCCGAAGTTAGTAAAGTAAATAAATAAATTCTGCAGAGTAGTGAAGCCCGAGATAGGATTAAGAAAATCCTATAAGACAAGACTAAGATATAGGTGCTATCCAATAGGATGCATGCATTCTTTTCTCAAGAGAAATAGTCAAGTACTAATTAGCGTGCTACGCTATTTATTTTCAAAGGATAAATTGCACAAGGGCAAGTGAGGCCAAAGTTGAGGAATAAGCATAACAGGTGGGCTTTCTTTTAAATATCCAGCAATATAGTGTGGATATAAAGCAAATACTTTTGAAGTTATGAAATATCTTTTTCTCAAAAATGGAGATGTGATTATTTTAAAGTTGTTGTCATGCCATAAAGTGTTTGTTTTCGAGACCTGTCTGATAGGGCTATATGTCGAGAGTTTGGCGATGCCAAAAGTTTTAACGAATTCGGTTCTCAATAGGACCTCAAATCCTATTCGGAATAATGTGCACAAGAGTCGTGAGCCATCCTAGAGAGGTTGGCCGGCGAGGGTACTGTTGAAGGTGGCCACCTTCACGGTACACTAGATTCTCAGACATGGCAGGATACACTAAGAACTTAGACTGCAGTCGGACTTTTAAGATCACAAAAGAATTTAGTATGCTCGGGCCTTTTTAAGAAAAACCCCCGTGTGATACTGTTGATGGATGACAACTTATATATGTATGTTTTGTTTTCGGCACGTGTCCACTGAGTACTCCTGTACTCAGCCCTGCATGTATTTATAAATGTGCAGGTTGAACGTCAAGAGGAATGAATATTGATCGGAGTCGATGCTATTAAATAATCAAGTGGATTTCTCTACGATTCGTGTCTTCATACACGAAGTCGTTTAGTAAGGACCTATTCCGATGTACTTTTGTCAAATGAGAATTTCAAGTCTCACCTTCGAACTCTGATTTAATTGATATGATGAATTATTCTATTTTGAGATCTTGTAATCAAATACTTGGCTTCTAATTTGTGGTATCAATTGATTGGCCTTTTGGCAAGTCCCTTGAGTTCTTTCCTCGTTTTGTTAATTCCGCTTGTTAGTCACGGATTTCCCGCTTTTGCTATTATTAGCAAAGTGTGGTCGTGACAGAGTGGTATCAGAGCCTCAGTTTCCTTCCTGCTCTGAGATCCACACCTTTCTTCAGTAAAGATCTAGACTTGTTCACTAGATCATTCCAAGTAATCGACTCAATCAATACTCCAAGACGTTCAACCAAACAAGTTGAAAGATGAAGAAGTGGGAAATTTTGAGATAACTAAAACAAAGTGTGACGAGAATGTTTTACCTAGTCAAGATAATAGAAAGAACTGAGAGGGAATAAGTACTCTCCCTAAAGAATGTAGTTCGAACTGGGACTGCGAAGGATGAACCATAAATCCTACTATTGCTTTCCCGAGCAACAATTTTAAGACGATGCTAGATAAGAGTTAAGCACGAAAGCGGGATCTAAGGCGACACGACTTTTGCACAAGAATAGCCAATGCCCAAATGGATAAGAGCACGAGAGGGGCAACTGTTGAAAATAGGGACGAGGAACGATGCTATAAGGGAATAGCACAAGATAGATCCTCACTGTGGCCAAGCCACTCATGTAAGATCCGAAAGCAAGTGTTGATCCCATCACGTTTCATGAGACCTTATAGAAACGCTCGATCTGAGATATGAACTTAGTCTAATGACATTAGATCACACAACAAGTGGCTCTAGTTGATGACTTTCCCTACATGGATTTTCGTACATCGATTCATTTTCTTTCGAATACCTTCGACGGACTCAAGATATCCCCACCACATGGATGAAATAGACAAATTTAATCAACAGTACTTACTTGGATTTCCAGAAAATCTCTTTCTTTGAACATCCTTAACGGAAATGCCTTCTTGTCTGTTTAACTCTGTTGATCGACCTGCGTTTTGCAAAGCATGGTGTCAATACTTTCCTTCTTCTATGAAAGTTGTGACCCATTTCCAGATCATGGTTAAAAATTCAAATTTTAGACACTTTGAGCAATTGGCAATACAAATCAATGTGCCACTTCTTATCTTGGGTATATCATATCGCTATTCACTTCCAGTTTCTATGAGCACGAGCTTTGCTCTTATATTTTCATATATGTCGATTGACAACAACTTTTCTTACTCATCATTCGTATATGCCGAGAGTTTGGAGATGCCAAAAGTTTTAACGAATTCGGTCCCAATAGGACCGCAAATCCTATTCGGAATAATGTGCACAAGAGTCGTGAGCCATCCTAGAGAGGTTGGCCGGCGAGGGTACTGTTGAAGGTGGCCACCTTCACGGTACACTAGATTCTCAGACATGGCAGAATACACCAAGAACTTAGACTGCAGTCGGACTTTTAAGATCACAAAAGAATTTAGTATGCTCGGACCTTTTTAAGAAAAACCCCGTGTGATACTATTGATGGATGACAACTTATATATGTATGTTTTGTTTTCGGCACGTGTCCACTAAGTACTCCTGTACTCAGCCATGCATGTATTTATAAATGTGCAGGTTGAACGTCAAGAGGAAGGAATATTGATCGGAGTCCATGCTATTAAATAATCAAGTGGATTTCTGTACGATTCGTGTCTTCATACAAGAAGTCGTTTAGTAAGGACTAGGGGTGTGCATTCGAGTTTCGGTTCGGTTTTTTGCCAAAACCGAACCAAAACCAAAAAACTGAATTTAGTTCAAAATCCAAACCGAACCGAACCCGAAAAACTGAAAAACCAAAACCGGAAAACCGAAAATCGAACTTAAAAAATCGAAAAATCCGAACAAAACCGAAAAACCCAAAAAAAAACTGAAAACCTGAAAAAAATAAATATAATATAAATATATATTTATATATGTGTATTTTATTTTATTTCATATATACTAATAGAATATTTATATATAATATAAAATTAATAATACATATAATATATATTATATAGTAGAATATATTAAAAGAATATATATATTATATATAATATAATATATTAAATTAATAGAATATATATATAATTCGGTTTTTTGGTTTTTCGGTTTTTTTCTTCGCCCGAACCGAACCGAAAAACCAAAATTTTTTTATTTTTAAAACCGAACCGAAAAACTGAAAAAATCGAACCGAATTTCAAAATTTCGGTTTGGTTAGGTTCGGATATTCGGTTTCTGGTTTTTTTGCTCACCCCTAGTAAGGACCTATTCCGCTGTACTTTTGTCAAGTGAGAATTTCAAGTCTCACCTTCGAACTTTGATTTAGTTGATATGATGAATTATTCTATTTTGAGATCTTGTAATCAAATACTTGGCTTCTAATTTGTGGTATCAATTGATTGGCCTTTCGGCAAGTCCCTTGAGTTCTTTCCTCGTTTCGTTAATTCCGCTTATTAGTCACGGATTTCCCACTTTTGCTATCATTAGCAAAGTGCTGTCGTGACATCTCCCCTTGGAGATGGCCTAAGATGGACCGAGGGGTGGCAAATCATGCGGATTAGGTCTTTATTAAGACAACTTGATAACGACCCAACCCAATAAGGCGTAACCGAACCCGTTAAGGAACCTGTCATTCCGAACACGAACCCGACCTACTATCCTCAAACCCGAACACGATCAGAACCCGACATAAACCTGATAACGACACGATATAATATTGGTTGACACAACACGATAACGACCCAAACTTGATATTACACGATTAAAACTAATATTACACGATTAAAATTATTATTATCTAATTAAATCTAATTTTTAAACTTGATTTACATAATAAAAATTCATTTTCTACAATTTAAACCTGATTTACAAGAAATTAAATAACTCAAATAAAGTATTATTTTCTTTTAAAAAATAAGAATAAGAATAAAAATAATACTATTTCTTAATTGGTTATTCGCATCCAACCCAAACCCAATCCAAATTTTTTGGATTCTTAACAAGTCAACTCAATAAGGACATGAACCTAATAAAGTTTGACTCAAACCCATTATTTTCATGCGGATACGTTTTGATTATCGTGTCGGATCAAAAATTGTCTGCCCTAGGTGGACCCCAATCTCCACTAACAATACTATAATTATTTTTCTTTCTATCTCTCTTATTTTACCAATTGTACATTAACTCTCGTGTCGTCCCATAGGTCCATATTTTAGTGGGACAAAGGGAGTATTATATTTAATATATTTATGTATAGTATAAAATAGAATTAAAAAGAAAAAATTTCTGAAAATCCTACATTTAAATATTGTGTATAAAATAGATTTTGTTTGCGTAACGGTATTACGGTATACTGTATCGTACTTCAGTATACCGCAAAAACGGTAAGGTAACAGTATTAAAAATTAACTATACCGAAAATTCGGTATGATATTTTGTCATATCACAATTTTCGGTACGGTATGTGGTATGGCGTTTAAAATTTTTTGACAATATTCAAGTTAGACCTAATGAGGTATAATTGCATCATAGTTTTCTCTCCGTCCAATACGAGTATGCATTATTTTCTTTTTAATCCGTCCTACAAGAGAATGCATTTTTTAATTTTTGAAAATTTTTTTTCCTTCACATGAGGTGAGACCGCCACTAGCAATATTTTTATTATTTTCTTTATAATTCTTTCTTACTTTATTAATAGAGTTTTAAAACTCGTGCCCAGTTAAAAGTACATACTTTTGTGGGACGGGAAAGAGTATTATTTTATATATTAAGATATTTATATTTACTGAGTTTATTGATATATTTTTAGGGTGGAGCAGTTGATTATATTCATGTTGAAATTGAAGAAAAGATTATGGGTCATAGTGGGCTATCTAGAGTCCCATTGAGAAATGATTTTGAATTTGGAATTAATCACCCATACACCATGAATAAAAATTCCAATATAGACTCCAAATTTGGACACAATATTCAAATTCAGAATTAAGCTTACTAATATTTTGTTTGGATCTGATCTTGGATATGTAATAATTTATTTTTCTAACTTATTTTTATAGACAAAATTTATTATGTGGAGGAGTAATTTTGGCATTTTTTTTTTGATACAATAAAAACCTCAAACCATAAACGGCGGAGAGCAATACTAATTTCAACCCAACAAAAAACAAACAACGAGACACAAAATTTGAATTAATATAAGAATAAATTAATAATATATGTTACACTAGTTCCTATTTGACACACCCACTTTCTGAACTGCATTTCACATTCACATAAAAAAACCTCACTTCACATCTTTCACCAAAAAAATAAAAGAATCACATATAGTACTCTACTTATATTCACCCCCATATTTTGATTTTACACCTCTCTACATACTTCAATTTATACCAAGAGGCAGCAAGAAGCTTTCTCCATAGCCAATAAACATCATAAACAACCCAACCTTTAGCTGGCCTCAGTCGACAGAATCTCAAGCTCCGCCCACCAAAGGGGCGACAGCTTCGGGATGGCTCCATCGGGCCCTATCCCGGTGATCACTCTCAACCTCGTGCACACCTCTTTCATCGACGGCCTCTCATCCGCACAACACCTTATGAGTTCACCAATTTGTTGGAGCTGATCCTCCTGATACGTTCCCAGGGTCGGGTCCACCGTTTCCCTCAGAGATTGCGTTCCCCCAAGGTAGTCGCACGCCCAGTCTTCAAGGGAGTCACTGCCCGCAGTGTATGGAAGCCTACCCGTCATCATCTCAAACAGTATCACGCCAAAGCTGTAGACGTTGCTCTGCGGATCCGTTTGCCTCACTGCTGCGGCGCCCTCGTCCCAGAAGACAATGTCGGACACTTTGGCAGCGTAGTCCTCGGTTAGATAGATGGACGAGGAGGTCAGGCTTTTGTGGGCTAACGGGGGTGTCAATTGATGCATGTGCTCGAGGCAGTATGCGATTCCCATTGCAATTCTTAATCGCGTTGTCCAGTCCAAGTGTTCCGCTTCTTTTACTATGACATAGGTGGAAGAATGACGGTCAGCTTGAACATAAAGTAATTCAGAAACCATAAAGCAAGAGGAACGAGCACTCACTGTGTATGTGCTCAAACAGAGTCCCGTTGGGAGCATACTCGAAAACCATCATTCTTGTGAAAGGCACCTGCTCATCACAAAAGCCGAGTAGGCTGAGGAAATTCTTGTGATTCACTTTCGATAGCGAGTCAATCTGACACGCAGACGAAAAGGGTGTTAGCGCCAAGATAAACTATTAAAGACTAGATTTTTATAACTCTAAGACGGAAGGACTTCGTTCTAGAACTGGATGTCGACATACAAAACATATTCATGTAAATTCATAATCACATAAAATGCACCTTCTTTCTGAATTGGATCTCGAGATTACTAGACCAGTCCTTTGCAGATGACATGGCGACGGATGTGACTGCTATCTCTACTCCACTGGACAATGTGCCCTTATAGAAGGTACAAATCGAGGTTGAACCAATCACGTTGCTAAAATCTTCACAAGCAGCCTCAAGTTCAGATCTCTTGAGTTTTGGGACACCTGAGACGCCAAGAATGGATACTTTAGTGACGGAATTCATCATAGTCGAGATCCGTTATGGCTCACGATGCAAGAACAATGATATTAATCACATAAATTTAAATATGATTTGCAGTGTAGAGGTAAGAAGAGGTACCAGTTACAAACGCTCTCTGTAGCTGTCCACTTAATCCCGTCGCCCAGGGCTTGACAGTTGCAACTTTACCATATTGATAGACGGCAACACCAATGACTACAAGCAAAAGTAATAGAGAGCCACCAATGGCTGCAACCAATACAAGTGTGCGATTCTTTGTGCTTCTCTCAGCTGGGCGAGTTCGATTCTCTGCTTCTGGAAGTATTGTTCGAGAATTATTGTTAGCGGAAGGGGCAGAGGGAGAGGAAGGTGATGAAGGCGCAGGCAGGGGAGATTGAGGCACAGAAGGAGCAGGTGCAGGAGCAGGAGTAGGAGTCCGAGGAGTAGGAGCCGGAGCTAAATCTGGATCTGGAATTAAGGGTGGTTGAAATTCTCTTGGTGGAAATCGAAACCTGAAGCGCTGTTTTTTTCTTATCGGTGGTTCTTGTAATAATTTCCGCTCTCCCGCATCTCGTTTTTCCCAAGAAGTCCTGTGGAGGTAATGCATATCATGAAATTGAAAAGGAAAAGTAATATTGAATGTCAATAAGGACTCTGATGCATTTAAAGGATGGGACAAGCAAACCATACTCCCTCCGTCCCTCAAAGTAAGAACTATTTCCTTATTAGTCCATCCCAAAAAAGTATGAACTTTCAAATTTTGAAATAGTTAAACAACACATTACCCCTACACGTCATTTTATTTACAACTTATACCATTACACTACACTACTAATGACATGGAGCACACTCTCCACTAACACTACTTACACTACCCTTTATCTCTGTCTCTTACTTTACCAATTATACATTAAAACCCGTGCTGAACCAAATGTTTATACTTTTAAGGGACGGAGAGAGTATAATGTTAAGAACCTATCTTTGATTCAATTAAGACATGAGTTTACATATTTATGTACAACACAGAAGTTGTTATTGTAGATATGTATTCACTACATATTCATGCTAATAGTAATACTCCTATATAGGAGTAACTCGTATATAGGAGTATTAATTATTTATAAACACACTTGTTCATTATATCCATGTGTCACATAAAATACTTCATAAACATGTTAAATCCACTGTGATCACTACCAAAACTCCCATTCATTGTCACTCTCTATTTTATTATTACTATTCAAGAATCCAAGCAAGTCAAAAGGCAGTGAATAGATTGTATGTACCATGGCGTAAATAGGCTTTCACAAGCTGCCTCTTTGGATCTGGACAACAGCTCCTCCTCCACCTGAACTTCAGATAGCTTCTGAAGCTCATAAATCTCAGGACATATGTGACTAATACGCTCATTATTGTCGAGCAAACTGCATCACAACACAAAAGAAGCCTATTCATCAGACAGAGAAAAAGATTTTCCATCAAAAGATTGAGCAGGCTTCATTCAATCCAACTTACAGAAGTGTCATTGAGAAATTGTTGCCTAGACTACAAGGAATCTGTCCACTAAAGTTATTGTATCCAAAATCCAACACCTCCAATCCTTTTATGTAAGTGATTTCTTCCGGGATCACACCCGAGAACAAGTTGTTGCGCAGAATTCTTCAAACAAACAATTTCAAGTAAATAAAACCACAAACAGATTACAAAATTGGCAAGGAAATAAAATACTAAATTTGAATTGTTTAGCATTATCTTACAGAGATTTCAAGTGAATTAGGGTCCCAATTTGAGGAGACAAAGTACCTCTGAGGCATAGATCTTTGAGGTTCCTGCAATATAAGATTTTCTATACATCAAAATCCACAACAAATTAAAAGCATTATTTCAATCACTTACAAATCAACAACATATCCTTTTGAGCAGCCAACACCAGACCAAGAACATGGATTCTCCACTCCAATTTCATCGATCCAATTTGACAAAGCTCCATGTGGATCACTCACAATTTCTTGTTTAAATTTCAGCAAAGCCACGCCTGTTCAAGCAAAAAGGTTCTCCACTTCATTTCACATCGCAATTAGGCACAAAACTCACATAAAAATCATACCTTCATCATTGAGAGACCAGCAAAAACCCAAGTTGAGCAGACAAAGGGTGCATAAAGCAAATGCCGCCAAGAACCGATTTTGAGAGCTCCACAGCTCTTTCATTTCATCAGAAACCCCAATTCGAGTAGAATTACAATGAAATAATCAAGCCAGCTCCAAAATGGCAATACAGCGAGTTTCTTGAAAATTGTTTAACCACCTAACCTGGTTGACTCAGTCGAGCACACAGATACAAATACGGTACAAAGTTGAATGACTACTTGAATCAAAATCGAAAGGAGTACTTGAATGCGAATGCGTTCTCAACATTGATTCCTGAAAACGCGTAAATACAATGCCTTCAGTTAAAATTAAAAACACCAAGAAAAGGGGCTTTATACACTTTTGACTCTTAAAAAAAATATCACCACACTGTAAATGACCAATCGGTCCCTTTTTATTTGTACTTGTTACTACATGTATAAACACCTTTATTTACTTTATATTTTTTTTTCTTATTTTGTTTTCTTAGGGACAAAAGGTGATTCGCTCACCCCAGGCGCCCCCATAACCCGGCCCGACATCGCTATGGAGGGGTTCAAACACGGTACCTCAGCGGCCCATTAGGTGGGAGGAACTTATTTTGTTTTCTTCACTTAACACATAAAATCTCGTGTTATATTTCTTAAGACGAAGTGAATACAAGAAAAAGGAAAAATGCATAAATGTAATCGAAAACTAATAATACTATGACTCATTATATCTCATGATTAAATATATACTACTATTAGTATATTTTATTTATAAAATTGAATAATAAGTCATAATCAGCTTCTTTAATACTCCCTCCGTATTTAAAAAATAAAAACATTTGAAACGGCACGGGATTATTGTACAATTGGTAAAGTAAGCGAGAAAAATTGATAAAATAAGAGAAAGGAAATGAAAAATGAGTAAAGTAAGAGAGAGAAAGAGAAAATGTAGTGAAAGTAGAATTAGTGGATTGTGGGGTCCATGTTCTAAAATAGAAAGATTCTAAAGTTTCTATTTTTAAGGAACACGCCAAAATTGAAAATAGTTGCTATTTTTAAAAAAATGAGGGAGTAATAATTTCACAACTTACTCATAATTACTCCCTTCGTCCACGATTCAAAGAACTTTTTTGCCATTTTGGTTTGTCCACAGTTTATAGAACCATTTACTTTATTCTACTTTTAGTACGTGGATCTCACATCCCACCAACTTTTTACACTCACAATCCAATATAAAACTAATACTTTAAATGGGTCCCACATTCCACTCACTTTCTCCCTTTACTTTTCTTCACCAAGTCAAACAATTTCTTAAAACTCGTTCCAAGTCAAAAATGGTTCTTTAAATGGTGGACAGGGAGAGTATTTAAAATTAAAAATTATGAATTAGTAACCTAACGATATCTACGTGGATATATGCTGATGCGATTACAGAGCGATCTTTCTCAATTGCGGTGCTGACTTTTGAAATATTGACTCTGTAATCTGTTATACTCCTTTCGTCCCATTAAAGATGACTCACTTTCCTTTTTGGTTTGTCCCAACAAAGATAACTCATTACTATATATGGAAACACTTTTATCTCTACTTTACTATCTCTCTCTCTTACTTTACTCTCTTCACTTCACACACAAAATAAAATTGCATAAATTCCCGTGCCGCCCAAGGAATGGATCATCTTCCTTGGAACGGAGGGAGTACTATCTAAATAACTAGTGTTTACACCCGTGCTATGCACGAGGCATATAATTTTTAAATAATGAATATAAATTTTAATGAAATATAGAAACTAAGAATTAAAATATAAAGATTTACAAAAATATAAATGTGATTATAAATAAAACATTTATACTAAATGAAGAATTTATTCATCAACTGTAAATGAAATATTTGATATTCGGCAATCAGTTTTATACAATTTTAATTTATGATTAAGTGGAGTAAAATAAATGACAAATAAGAGATGTATGACTAATGATCGAAGAGTATGAGTTAGTTAGAATAGGATACTGCATTAAAGAACCTGTTATTTGATTACCAATTAAAGAGGAAAATTAGAAAACAACATAACTCATAGCTATTGACCTTTGAACGAATATACCAATATTTGATAAAAAAATAGTAAGATCAAACAAAAAAAAATGTGATTCAGGACATAACTAAATTTACCATACAACAATTTCATTAAAATGAATATAAGAATTAAAAAAATAATTTTATTTTTCTCAAGTTATTATTATCTAATATAAATACATTATATAAAAACAGGCCCAAAATATGGTTCTACATCCATAAGATATCAGTCCAAATAGATTAAAAGAATTGCCTATATGAAAATGGTAAATTTAGCCCAAATAAGAAATTGCAGGCCCAGACTTTGCCATATATTTAAGCCAATATCATCAATCTAAAATATTGTGAGAAATAAATTAACTAATCTTATCTTAGGTTTTTAACAACTTAATAATATAAGATTAGTGAATTAGGTAATTAACTAATCTTATTTTACTCAATTCGATTTTTTAATCAGCCAAAAAATAATTAACCTTCCTCATCCATTTTCTCTCATCGAGATTACATCTCCCTCAACCCTAGCGGCGCGATTTTTCCGCCGATTACACCCACCACCACCGAAACCAACGACTACCTCCATCACCGCCACGAATGACTCCCTCCTCCGCCGACTACATCATCCTCCATTCGGCAAAATACAACTCTCGAAAACCCTAACGGATTTCAGCCTACAAATCCAACAGTTTCTCTCGCCTTTCAACTTGGATTCTGAATGAATTAAAGGTAAAAATTTTGGTCTTGTTTCATGAATTTTAAAGGATTCGTAATTGATTTAGATTTCCAATCTGTTCTCATAGAACACACAAACATGTTTTTCTACACTCGCAGATCTGTTGAAAGGGCGCCGATGAAAGCAGTGGATTGTCAAATGGATTCGTGACCTAACCTCGGGCATAAACTGCAAAAGGTAACAAAATTCCTTTTCCCAACCATAGAAGAATTATTTTTTTGTAGATGATAGTCACATATTGGTAAAACCTACACAGATCTGAGAAAAAAAATCGAGAGCATTCATACTTGGCTTTAAACACCTGGCTAAAAAACGAATACCAACTTCAACAGACACAAATCACTTGTTTTTTCAAAGCATGTTTACATATATATCACAACAGGCTTCACAGATTGTAAAAAGTCATATCTGTGTCAAATTATAGTCCAAATAGAGAACTTTAATTATTGCTAAATAAGTACCTGAAATTGAATGGGTGAAGTTCTGAGATGCCAAACTCTTTAGTACTACGGATTTTTTTTAATTACTTCATTGATTCAGAGCTAATAATTGAATCCAGAACAGATTCTAGAATAATATGAAGCTCAACAGAAACAAAATATAAGAAAATAGTGAGGGATAATGGATACTTGATGTGCTGATATTTTATATGTTTATAACACCACATAAACCAAGATGACCTTTCAGTTCATCCTTGGCTTCCAGAACCCTAAATCTTGCAAAATGGGCTTTAAAATGGAAATTAGGTATTACTGTTGGGTTTGTAACAAAAAACCATTTATCACCAATTTTCAAGCAACCCCAAAAAAAGATCTTACAGTTTTTGTAGTAAGTTATTCTATATATCCTTATATAAATGGTTATAAATCTACTATTGTGGCACTAATCTAAAGTAAGTTATTGAATAACATACTATAATATTAGTAAACCAAACTAAGAAATCTTCATATTGGAGCTGGAGCTCTATAAGCAGAATGCCTACAACTTGTGGAAATAAGCAGATAAGTGTTATAACTCTTACTGAGATTTAAACTTTCAATTCTTACAATTTTGTATTACATGTCTTTCAGTTCTTAAATGTTCCAAATGGGATTTCACTGAACTTGTTTTCACATGTCTTTGTATTTTTCAATGCTTACATCCAATTGAAGAACCAATACTAATATTTGATTGATAAGTATATAAGTACATAAACTTGAATAAGATGTATGTTGTTATGCCTAACACTTTTGTATTACATGTCTTTATTAAATTAATTAAATGGTTCCAAAGGGGATTTAACTGATCCCAAACTTTATGTATGTCTTTAGCTTCTTCAATGCTTACATCCAATTTAGACGTTGTACTAATATTGGCCTTGTAAAGGTTGTAAAATATGACATGCCAAAATAGTCTTTTCAAAAAGTTGTTGAGAACTTAAAAGAGAATTCCATTATTTGATGCACAAATTGTGTTTGCATGGTAATTGCATATCTGTAATGCAAAATCGAACAACTTTTCTTTTAGTTGTGTTGTCCTTAAACAAATTATAACTAACTATAAACCAGTTGGTCTTCAGCTTTACAATGAAGACATAGAATGAGGGTATAGATTCCCTCAGTTGGATGTAAGCATTGGTAGATTTGTTTCACTCCATTTTTAAAAGTTTGTCTCTAGAACTAAATCTGAAATTCTGCATCTGATATTGCAGGTTTTGCGTTTTAGGATTAAGGTGAATCTTATTATAAGCCAAGTTATGATAGGCATGCCATGAGAGAGAAGACACTTCAAATTCATTAGAAAAAGAGGTTGGTGATTGAAACGGATACTTTCACTACAAATTTAATAGTTTTATCTCACATACATATTTTTTCACTGTTTAACCTCTAGTTCTTTTGGAATAAACACTATCATTAGTTAAATTTTTTATTAGTGACTCGGTTTCATTTAAGATTGATGTCATTAAGTACATAAATATTAAGGGCACAGCCTGAAAGTAAAAAATACACTTGGAATTAAAGGATTACATAAAACAAAACAAAGATCATTAAACTGAAGCAAGTACACCATAGAATGCTCATATCATGTTCTGCCAACAAAACCTGTTTCTCAAAAATGATAATCTGAGCATTCCACTCTGCCATTTAATCAAAATGTAGGAATCCATGGTACAAAACCACCAACAATGACTCAAAAATCTAATACTACTTGCTTACTTTTTGATTCTTGTTCTTATGAGAACCAAAAATATCATCACTGCTATTAAAATCATCCTCCAAGCACCTCTGAACAGAGCCTTCAATGTTGCACTCATGATTAATCTCATTTGTTACACTTGACAAATCTGGAGTAACAAAGCTTTTCTGAGAAACCTGAAATAATAATAATAAAAGAGATTCAATCAGACATCAATCCATATAAATAAGAATTGTTACTATATTGCAAAACCTCAACACAAAATATGATTACCTCTGGAAGATCAGAACCAAAGATGAGATCAGATAACTTTAATTCTCTCTTAGCTTCTTGAGAACCAAGCTTTAGGGGGGTGTACTTCTCAACAACATGAGGATTATTGCACACTTTGTTCACTGTATGTGGATAAGATTTGTAATACTCCAGCTGATTTCTGAATTGGAGCTTGAACAACACACTCTGCCTCACCGACTTCTTTTCAATTTCTTTAGCAATGTCCTCCATTGGCAAAACCTGCAATTTAAGTGATTTTAGTAAAAGCTACTAAAGATTAAAAGCAAAAAGAATAAATGCATCATATCAATATTTTAAATAACAAACCTGATTATCAGCCCCTACAAATTCATAAACCTTTTTCCTATCAGTTGGATTCCCCCCCCTATCCTACACTAAAACTGAAGTGTTGCTTGTATCATCAACAATATTGACAATAAATTTTATACATGCATAAGATAAATATTAAAAACATGTTACTTAGCAAATATTAAACTTACTGAAGTCTGCTTCAATATTCTTATGATAAAAATACAATGCTATCATACCTTCTATAAGCATGGGAATAAGTGCTCTTACATACTGAACAGTAAAACTTATTATCCTCTGCCTCAACCTTCTTGAAACAGGTCTTACATGACATGTAATACCATGTATCATAATGTGATTCCACAGATACAATCTTTCCAAAAACCCAATATAACCCATCCTGTGAATAAATGGCAGAAAGGAACTATTATAGTTTAAGACAGTATTATTAACAAAATAAGTCAAGGTAAACTTATTCATTTCAGTTGAAAAAGAAGTATTTAATACCTCTAGACATTCTAAATCCTCAAGAGACTTCACTGTAAGATTATCAAACTCACTGCTCATGTTTGGTCCAACTGGACCCAAAGAACCATTGCGAATAAATCTCTCATCACAGTCAATTCTATATAAATATCATCCAAAAATCAGTTGACAATAAGATAATAAGAGACTACAAAGCTGTAAAAACATATTCATCTTAAAAAATGTAACAACTATAGTACAACTAATAGCTTATACCTTTTCCTAAAATCAGTAACTTCATCTAATTTTGGATTAATTAGAACCTTTGATGCTTGAAAGTGTGTTGATATTCTCATTTCACCTAAAACATAAAAACACAATTGATGAATACAGTTATGTCAGATAAACAAAGAAGAAAAAACAATAACAAAGAGACAAATGTTAGAGAAATGAAACCTCTAAATAAATTAGGCTTACATATTTGAACAATAACAATCGGAATAGTTCCTTCACTCTTTTTGAAATCAGAGAGATAGGAATCAACATTTGATTCCCAAATTGTACAAAAGATTTTATTATGCATGTACACACAATAAAAGTGTTAACTTTCAGACAATTGTCAGAAGATGAAACACTTAGTCCACTTATCATTCACATCAATCAATAACAATATAATCTTGATTTTTGCAGAAATAGTGAAACAAACAGAGAGACATCTGTGAAAGCAAGAAGATGCCAAGAAGATCAACCAGCAAAGGGTAAAACACTCAGGTATCTTACACAATCCCTACTGGATTTAAATAATTGAAATGAAGAAAGAACTACCAAAAATCGAGCTTATCACTGAGAGTAGAAGTTGATTGCAGTTTTTAAGAGAGTGTAGCTAACTGATTTGTAAACTGAGTGATTAGCCATATTTATACAGGAAGGAGAGCAGGCTGCACTGCACACATGTACACCATACCATATTCCCAAAAAAACAGAATGATTAGGAGTACTTTTCACATATCTGATTAAAAATAAATACCGGATAATATTTTAGTAATTATTAAATGAGTATAAAAACAATAAAACAATGTAAAAAATGAATTAACAATAATAGGTAATGCATTACCCGAATTAATGATAAGTAACATAAATGAGTCGGAGTTGTGTCTTGGAAACAGAATGAATCAGTTAAAGCAATTAATTGATTGGTGCATTTGCCTAAGCCAATTAATGACCTTGATGATTGGTATTTCCTCTATTTAGACTAATCCAATTCTACACGAGTGCAAAAGGGATTCATTATAACCCTAAAAAGCAGCCGCCAGCCACTCTCTCCAAAAAAAAGCAAGAGACAAAAAGATTCAAACAGCCTGCTACCTAAATAGAGGCTGCAACCTCTTCAAGTCTATATGAGAAGAAGAAAGCCAAAGCGATGGGTCTCAAAAGGTAACACATTTAATAAATAATATGAGTTTAGACACATTCCAATAAGTAACTTAATACCCTCTCTATAACAGATTACCAATCATTAAGTCCACTTCTAACATTAGTACAATACACCTAACTATGTTCATATCAGTATAAAGTGTGCACTATACAATTGTAGAATTTCAATTAAAGTTAATTCCAGAACTAATAATTCCATTTTTATGCACAGGTTATGAATTCATTTAAGGAAGACAAACAATTCATACATAAAACAAAAATCAACAAATATTATAAGGATATTCAAGATAAATTTACTTATCTGGTAATTACATTTATTTCCAGAAATATTTATGTCACTACTCTTCTATACTACTTATGTAAAGTGAGATTTAGTTGTCAACATGGTACCATTAATTCCTATACCTGCTAAGTTACATATCATATCCTACTGCTTCATATCAGTATAAAATTTGCACTATACAATTGTAAAATTTCAAATACAGTAAATTTACAGAATACTTATGTCACTACTCTTCTATACTACTTATTTACATTGAGATTTAATTGTCAACAGGTATCAGTAATTCCTATATTTACTGATAAGATACATATCATATCCTACTGCATTCAAACCATAAATTAAGGAAGCTTGTTTAATTGTGATATTTGCAGATATGGTATGTTGCAAGATTACTGTATAATTTCAATTATTTATTGAAGTGTTTCTCCCTATATTTACAGACACCAATATTTACAAACACCGATTTCTACACATTACATATACATAAACACTGACCTTTTCTTTATCTTTTTCAGGGAAAAATTGCATTGGAAAGAGGTTTAATACTCTAAAAAAGTTACTTAGCAATTTAGATATATGTTTTTATTAAGCTATCTCCCCTCTCTCTCTCTGTCTCTCTTGAATTCTATCACTCTCAATCTCTCTCTCAATCTTTCTCTCGTCTCTCTATCTCCCACACCATAAATGTGTCTGAGATTTCTCTCTCCTGTCCTATATTTCATTTTTCTAATTTGTGAGTTGATGCTATTCCTTCTTAGTTAAATAACCATAATAACTTGGTGAACTTTGATATCAGATTTTATATCAGATTTTATAAATACAGATACTAACATGGTGAACTATGATTTGTATAGGCACAAGCTAAATAAATGTATTGATGTGTTATTAATAATCATACTTTTATTCACAATGGGTCACACACAACCATAAGGAATTTTATTAGCTATTTAGAAAGTGATACTCCTAAAAGACTAAGTAGCTTTGGAAATATGGAAATTTCTTGGTTGCAGTGTAACACGACCAACCAACTTTTTATTTTAGGCTGGTGAAACTGTTATGTGCACTATTAAGCCTAAAAATTTTTTTTAAATATATAAACAAAAACATAAAATATAATTGAATACAGCCAGCACAAAATGACCAAAAGGGTAACAAAAATACCTTTACAATTTCTTGCCAAAAAGGGCAATTTTGACTTTTCATCAAACTGTCACTTTAGATTAGTATAGATATCAAAACGAGTGTAGTTTAATATACTTAATCAAATTCTGGAATACTATAATTCTTATTTACACACAGGTTTTTTTATTTTATTTACTCCTTCCGAGACTACCTAAATCCACCATTATAAATATGTATGCTTATTGTTTTATAAAATTTTATTTGTTTAGTACTAGTACTTCTAGATAAATGATATGCTACATACTTTATGTGAGCTTATTATGTGAGCACCATTCTTGTTTGAAGCACGTTTAGCGTTGTTCGTTTCGATTTATATATTTAGTTTGATCCTAATACATTAAAAAATATTATTGAAATTTTTAGTTTCACAACATTCATAAAAATCAAAGCTTGATTTGTTATTTTATTAATTTATTCAAAGTTATAGGGAAAATGAATAAATCAAGCTTTGATTTTTATGAATTTTGTGAAATTAAAATTTTCAATAACATTTTTTAATGTATTAGAATCAAACTAAATATATAAATCGAAACGAACAATGTTAAACGTGCTTCAAACGAGAGTGGTGCTCAAATAAGGAGCTCAGATAAGGTATATAGCATATCATTCCTCAATACTTGTATATTAAAATTTAAGGAAAAATGCATTCGTTGATTCCATATGTACTAACTTAGCGATAAATTTGATGGGAACTTTAATTGATAGTATAATCTTTTGCTCTTTTATTAACTTTGTGACAATTTCAGTATGTAAGTTGTTTTGATATTAGACAGTTCAGCTTGTAACCTAATCGACTAAAGAATCATGAAAAATGTCTTAATTAAAAAGTGATTAGATTTTTTTTCAATTTATTACATGTATATATTAAACAGTTATTTATGAGGATATATTTTTAAAAATACGAACATTTCTGAAGTTAGATGAATATAGTTTTCCAATAAATTATGTTATGTTTGTATAGGCACAAGCTAAATAAATGTATTGATGTGTTATTAATAATCATACTTGTATTCACAATGTGTCACACACAACCATAAGGAATTTTATTAGCTATTTAGAAAGTGATACTCCTAAAAGACTAAGTAGCTTTGGAAACATGGAAATTTCTTGGTTGCAGTGTAACACGGCCAACCAGCTTTTTATTTTAGGCTGGTGAAACTGTTATGTGCACTATTAAGCCTAAAAAAATGTTTTTAAAAATATAAACAAAAACATAAAATATAATTGAATACAGCCAGCACAAAATGACCAAAAGGGTAACAAAAATACCTTTACAATTTCCCGCCAAAAAGGGCAATTTTGACTTTTCATCAAACTGTCACTTTATATTAGTATAGATATCAAAACGAGTGTAGTTTAATATACTTAATCAAATTCTGGAATACTATAATTCTTATTTACACACAGGTTTTTTTATTTTATTTACTCCTTCCGAGACTACCTAAATCCACCATTATAAATATGTATGCTTATTGTTTTATAAAATTTTATTTGTTTAGTACTAGTACTTCTAGATAAATGATATGCTACATACTTTATGTGAGCTTATTATGTGAGCACCATTCTTGTTTGAAGTACGTTTAGCGTTGTTCGTTTCGATTTATATATTTAGTTTGATCCTAATACATTAAAAAATATTATTGAAATTTTTAGTTTCACAACATTCATAAAAATCAAAGCTTGATTTGTTATTTTATTAATTTATTCAAAGTTATAGGGAAAATGAATAAATCAAGCTTTGATTTTTATGAATTTTGTGAAATTAAAATTTTCAATAACATTTTTTAATGTATTAGAATCAAACTAAATATATAAATCGAAACGAACAATGTTAAACGTGCTTCAAACGAGAGTGGTGCTCAAATAAGGAGCTCAGATAAGGTATATAGCATATCATTCCTCAATACTTGTATATTAAAATTTAAGGAAAAATGCATTCGTTGATTCCATATGTACTAACTTAGCGATAAATTTGATGGGAACTTTAATTGATAGTATAATCTTTTGCTCTTTTATTAACTTTGTGACAATTTCAGTATGTAAGTTGTTTTGATATTAGACAGTTCAGCTTGTAACCTAATCGACTAAAGAATCATGAAAAATGTCTTAATTAAAAAGTGATTAGATTTTTTTTCAATTTATTACATGTATATATTAAACAGTTATTTATGAGGATATATTTTTAAAAATACGAACATTTCTGAAGTTAGATGAATATAGTTTTCCAATAAATTATGTTATGTTTGTATAGGCACAAGCTAAATAAATGTATTGATGTGTTATTAATAATCATACTTGTATTCACAATGTGTCACACACAACCATAAGGAATTTTATTAGCTATTTAGAAAGTGATACTCCTAAAAGACTAAGTAGCTTTGGAAACATGGAAATTTCTTGGTTGCAGTGTAACACGGCCAACCAGCTTTTTATTTTAGGCTGGTGAAACTGTTATGTGCACTATTAAGCCTAAAAAAATGTTTTTAAAAATATAAACAAAAACATAAAATATAATTGAATACAGCCAGCACAAAATGACCAAAAGGGTAACAAAAATACCTTTACAATTTCCCGCCAAAAAGGGCAATTTTGACTTTTCATCAAACTGTCACTTTATATTAGTATAGATATCAAAACGAGTGTAGTTTAATATACTTAATCAAATTCTGGAATACTATAATTCTTATTTACACACAGGTTTTTTTATTTTATTTACTCCTTCCGAGACTACCTAAATCCACCATTATAAATATGTATGCTTATTGTTTTATAAAATTTTATTTGTTTAGTACTAGTACTTCTAGATAAATGATATGCTACATACTTTATGTGAGCTTATTATGTGAGCACCATTCTTGTTTGAAGCACGTTTAGCGTTGTTCGTTTCGATTTATATATTTAGTTTGATCCTAATACATTAAAAAATATTATTGAAATTTTTAGTTTCACAACATTCATAAAAATCAAAGCTTGATTTGTTATTTTATTAATTTATTCAAAGTTATAGGGAAAATGAATAAATCAAGCTTTGATTTTTATGAATTTTGTGAAATTAAAATTTTCAATAACATTTTTTAATGTATTAGAATCAAACTAAATATATAAATCGAAACGAACAATGTTAAACGTGCTTCAAACGAGAGTGGTGCTCAAATAAGGAGCTCAGATAAGGTATATAGCATATCATTCCTCAATACTTGTATATTAAAATTTAAGGAAAAATGCATTCGTTGATTCCATATGTGCTAACTTAGCGATAAATTTGATGGGAACTTTAATTGATAGTATAATCTTTTGCTCTTTTATTAACTTTGTGACAATTTCAGTATGTAAGTTGTTTTGATATTAGACAGTTCAGCTTGTAACCTAATCGACTAAAGAATCATGAAAAATGTCTTAATTAAAAAGTGATTAGATTTTTTTTCAATTTATTACATGTATATATTAAACAGTTATTTATGAGGATATATTTTTAAAAATACGAACATTTCTGAAGTTAGATGAATATAGTTTTCCAATAAATTATGTTATGTTTGTATAGGCACAAGCTAAATAAATGTATTGATGTGTTATTAATAATCATACTTGTATTCACAATGTGTCACACACAACCATAAGGAATTTTATTAGCTATTTAGAAAGTGATACTCCTAAAAGACTAAGTAGCTTTGGAAACATGGAAATTTCTTGGTTGCAGTGTAACACGGCCAACCAGTTTTTTATTTTAGGCTGGTGAAACTGTTATGTGCACTATTAAGCCTAAAAAAATGTTTTTAAAAATATAAACAAAAACATAAAATATAATTGAATACAGCCAGCACAAAATGACCAAAAGGGCAACAAAAATACCTTTACAATTTCCCGCCAAAAAGGGCAATTTTGACTTTTCATCAAACTGTCACTTTATATTAGTATAGATATCAAAACGAGTGTAGTTTAATATACTTAATCAAATTCTGGAATACTATAATTCTTATTTACACACAGGTTTTTTTTATTTTATTTACTCCTTCCGAGACTACCTAAATCCACCATTATAAATATGTATGCTTATTGTTTAATAAAATTTTATTTGTTTAGTACTAGTACTTCTAGATAAATGATATGCTACATACTTTATGTGAGCTTATTATGTGAGCACCATTCTTGTTTGAAGCACGTTTAGCGTTGTTCGTTTCGATTTATATATTTAGTTTGATTCTAATACATTAAAAAATATTATTGAAATTTTTAGTTTCACAACATTCATAAAAATCAAAGCTTGATTTGTTATTTTATTAATTTATTCAAAGTTATAGGGAAAATGAATAAATCAAGCTTTGATTTTTATGAATTTTGTGAAATTAAAATTTTCAATAACATTTTTTAATGTATTAGAATCAAACTAAATATATAAATCGAAACGAACAATGTTAAACGTGCTTCAAACGAGAGTGGTGCTCAAATAAGGAGCTCAGATAAGGTATATAGCATATCATTCCTCAATACTTGTATATTAAAATTTAAGGAAAAATGCATTCGTTGATTCCTTATGTGCTAACTTAGCGATAAATTTGATGGGAACTTTAATTGATAGTATAATCTTTTGCTCTTTTATTAACTTTGTGACAATTTCAGTATGTAAGTTGTTTTGATATTAGACAGTTCAGCTTGTAACCTAATCGACTAAAGAATCATGAAAAATGTCTTAATTAAAAAGTGATTAGATTTTTTTTCGATTTATTACATGTATATATTAAACAGTTATTTATGAGGATATATTTTTAAAAATACGAACATTTCTGAAGTTAGATGAATATAGTTTTCCAATAAATTATGTTATGTAGTAAAAACTAGCTATTCTTGGATGTCTAGCTGGCATGTATTTGTGATTGCATTTGCATGGGTTGAAGTGTTTGCTGAATAGAACTAACAACATCAACTACGATGGTGCAAACGATAGCCCGTCTTACGCATCGGTCATCATTGCTGGGGGACGGACCATGGCGCGTCTCATACCCATGCTCTTAACTTAGTCTGTGGACTATAGGGCGGACGGTAATCGTCCAGCGTATACTCCGTCCCATTGCGGGTTTCGAGACTAAGGTTTTCTAATTATTTATTTTTTTCCTATTTTCCACTCTATAAATACATGATAAGACTAATTTCATGCATAGGTCTAGGGCTTTAATTCGTGAAATTTCTGGGTCTAACACTCGTTTTAAGCCAGGTGTGTGAAGATTTTCGCCAGGTCCAGCAAAGGAGGGAGACAGTTGCGTGGACCTAGGAAGAAGGCGAAAGAGTGGACATTATGCGGAAAATTGCTCGACGGAGGAAGCCTCGGAGTTGAAGGGTAGAATAGAGATTTCTACGAAGACTCTAGAAGGTTATGTCCGCGTCTATAAAAGGGAGAAGCATGCACGCTGGAGGGATCTTCTCGGTTGGAGACCTCGAGAACAGCTTGTAGCTTAGTTCACTTTTTCACACACTTGGGTTCTATCGTGGGGAGATTCAGGGCGTACTTGGGGTTCACCTTTAGCTTTCATACATTTCGATCTGGTCGTAACACCGTCCTTCTTAGGGCGAAGAAACAATTTATTTTCCGTTTTCGTTTCTGCTGAATTCGCCGAGCTTCGCTGTTCGAAGCTCGGACCTCTTTGTTTTCTGGATATTTCTCTGTTTTTATGCAAGTTTCGTTTTAGCTTATGGCGATTGTGTTGATATTTGTTTGTTGATTATGTTTACTTGAATTCTGAGTTGGATTGTTGGAGTTGGTTGTTTTCGAGGTTGTTTTCTGGATTATTGCAGGTTCGTGGTTGGATCTGGGAGAATGGAGTTTGTTTGTGGATGAATCGGGTTTTTAACTTGTTGATGTTGTAAGGTTGTCTGTGATTGTTGGGATTTGGAGTTGATTTGAGCAGATCTGTGAGAATCGGAGTTATGGAGTTGATTTTGCTGGGTGTTGAGTTCGGATGGCTTGGATCCGGAGTGGATTAAGCATTCGACGTGAATCTGAGCCGTGTTGATTTAATTTTATGCCTAGCCTACGTGTTTTTATTTCATTTCGCCTAGTTTATGTAGATCTGACGTATGTCCGATTCGTAGTAAGTTTCCAGCGTCCCGATTTCTATATTCTGTTTGAATCTAGGAGTATGCTCTGTTTTCTTCATTTACGCGTCTGGGTTGGTTAGGAGATTGCATGAGTTTATTAGTTGCAGCTTTTTCTGTACTTACCTTATTTGAATGTCATGGTCCCCACTTTTTAATTCTCTCTGCCTAGTCATATTTAGTCAGTCATTTACACGGTCTAGTGAGTAATTGTTTCTTTCGGCGTTGATGTCTGATTTTATAAGTGTTCCGTGCCTAGGTCTAGTGGTAGTTTAAACCTCAACCCTTTTGCGTGGCAGCAGCCGCTTGTTTCCAGAGTCTCTAAGCACTACTTCACGACTCCATCTTCATGGGATCGACCCCACTTCCCTATACTAATCCATAGTATTCGGGTTGAGGGATTTAATTTTTTAAGGGGAGTCGAGTGTGTCCAACGACAAAAACACTCTGTGTTCCTTGAGTTCCTGGACCTAGTGATCCAGCGGATTTAAGAAACGCGGTGTCTTGACCAAGCACTTGCATAGTTTTCCCTGTAAGCACACGAAGACACGATCCGACTTTTCCCCACTTCAATACACCACATTTTATCTTCATTTCTCACCACGTCCAATCCTTTTCTCAAACTCACTTCCCATTGAAAGTATATATAATGCCTCCTTTAATTAGGAAGTAAAGTAATCCATACATACAGACCAAGAAATTAAAAAAATATGAATACTAGTCCAGAACATATATACTCCTTTTGTCACATAAAAATATACTTATCATTTTCATTCAAGAAAAGTTTCGACAAACTCATTACTCATATATATCCATTTATTTATTATTCATAAATGAATTGATAACATATAGTACTATTACTATATGTTGAGCTTAATCTTGAAAGCCGGCCTGTTTCCATACAGCATCCCTTACATTGCTCAAATCCCTGCCCTTGAGAGTCCGCCCCTTCCCTTCATGCACCGAAGGCGACGCTCCTCTCGTCTTCGCCAGGTACTCGTGAGGCGGCATTCCCTCTGTTCCCTTCTCAGAATAGTCTCCCACACGTGCCCTGCTCGACCACCCAGGAATGTTCACCGGCTCGGATTTTTTCTGCTGAGCTTTTCCGGTGTTGGAAATGGATTCCTTGCTCCCCTTTTGGTCGCCGGTGGTGCTCCAGACGTCAGCTCCGTTGAATCCGAATTGATCCATCGCAGTTGAGAAAAAAACAAGTTGGGAGCAGACTTTGGCTATAATGCTTAGGCCTAGAGTATATATAAGGCTTGATTTGGCCAATAATTTTTTCAATATTTATGATTTCACTAACCAATAAGAGGAGTTACGATTAAATATTTTTAGAACGTGGACTCAAATTATATGCGTATGAGCAAAATTATTGTATTCGGACTGGATTTTGTACTTTGTTGATTAAATCTTAATTCAATTCCAAATCTTTATTCACGGAATACTTATTTTATTTTGTTATTACTAAATTTTATTTAATGAGATAAATGCGCCATTAATGCGCATGAGATATACGTAAAGCACAGAATCACCAATTATCAAGATTAACACATTATATTTTCTGCGCCCCTCAATGTTGTTATTTCAGATATTTTACATTTCCTACTTCTTTCACAGATTTATAAAATATTAAAGACATATATAGATAATAATTCCAAATTTTGTAATTAGTATGATTATATATGAAATATAATTCATGATTTTTAATCAAGTTTTAGTTAGTCTCATAATTTTAAAATCAAAATATTAAATCATCAATTTTAATTTTCGCAATTGTCTTATTTGTATACAAAATATTGCATTCTGATTTCAAATCTTACGATATTAACCATAATTTGATTAAATATCACGATTTAAATAAATGTTAGCATTTTATTACTACAAATATGGAGTACATATTGTGGTAGGGTAGTTATAAAATGCAAACTCATATATTGTACAAACTCCAAACTTTTGAACACAATGTCAACACAACATCAACATATGTCAACACAATGTAAAATGTCAAGATTTTAATGTCAACACAATGTCAATACAATGTCAACACAATGTCAATATGATATCAACATGGTGTCAACCGTTGACATTGTGTTGATACTTTATGTTGCTATTATTTTGTCATCTGTTGACATTTTTTAATGGTCCAGATCATAGTTTGGAATTTGTACAATATTTAGAGTTTGCATTTGATTTCATTGCTATTGTAATATTCTAGAGTTATACAAATAAGTTGTTAAAATATAATTAAAATATATATAATACACCATAGATAAAATATATGTAAGAAATTATAGGAGATTTTCTAAGTCGTTGCAAATTGACAGAAGAAGTTGAAACCCGAGTCTTGAAAGCATGAAGGCATGAAGTATATTTATAATTTCATATTTCAATACTTTTAAATTTGAGATGTCAGTCGAATCAATTTATATAATTTGGTCTTAGTTTTATTGTCTATGGGTTCTTTTAAATACTACTCTCTCCTTCCCTCAAAAATAAACCACATTTATCATTTTAGTTGTCCTTAAAAATAGATCAATTCTATTTAAGGAAATTTTTTTCTTTCTAATGGGCGAGTCTCATTCTCTACTAACAATACTTTAATCATTTTTTTCTTTTTATATTTTTATTTTAATAATTGAGTATTAAAATTCGTATTATTTTGAATATTGTTATTTTTCAGAAAGAGGGAGAGTATATGTCAGTCAAGTTAGAGGCGGAATTCTTTTGGAAAAGGTAAGACAAATTTATTTCATTGAAAATATAAGATGTGTCCTGTCAGTCAAGATTCTTTATCTTGTATTAGATGTCTAAAAAAGTTCATTTCAATTTTATGGTATATTGTATTCCCTCTATTTTATAGTACTGGAGTCATTTTAGTACGTTCCAAAATAGTAGAGTAATTTCTTTTTTTTAGTAAAAGTATTATTCTCTCTTTATTTTTCTACATTTTTCATTTCTTACTTTATTATTCCTTTACTTAATCAACTTAACAAAAAATTTTAAAATTACGGGCCAAAAAGAAACGTCTTCACTATTATGAAACGGAGGGAGTAATTAGGAACTAATTTTATTGAACACACTCTTTCCTCAAATGATGTTCTGTAAAACAGTCAATTCACAGATATGAGATGAAAGTAAAACTTCCCTATAGACAATCAAAACGCATCTAAAAAATCTATAACAAAATCTTATCAAATGATAATATTACAGAATTAAATAGCTAGAAAATTTTCAGTAGATTTTGGTAACAATCATGTAGTATATGGGAGGCGTGCTATTTTCAATTCGGACTAATTGAACTGAATTCTATCGGGACAAAAACTTTCCTTGGAAATCCGTTTATCTAATTTCAAAGTTAGGGCATTTGCAACGCGATCAAGGAAGGCTATGGACCGCTCGTGCCGGTGCATGTTTACCTTGTGCCTGAGAGCTGGAATTCGATTACAAAAAATAATAAAATCCGTAGGCTACATGAATGGTTCATTATACAGGGGAGACTCATGATAAAGGACAAGCTACTCAGATTTGGCGCCTCCAGAATTGAAGATGATCAATGTATTTTTTGCAAGGGGGAGCCAGAGACCTTGGAACACATTATCTTCAACCGCAGAGTCTCTAGTAACCTTTGGTACTACTGTTGCTACAGGTGGAATATTTCTTTTTGCTTGCCCAAAAAGCCAATGGCATGCTTCCTATCTTGGTTGGGCACTCCTTTTTGCAAGTTTGACAGAGAGTTGTGGATCTTCTTGTTTTACGCGATATCATGATCGATTTGGTTGTTCGAAATAAAATGATGTTTCAAGGTATCAAATTGGGACTTCGAGAAGAAAATGTTAATTTTGCGCCTTCACTCGTAGACTAGGAGTTGGTGCCCCCAAGGTTTGCACTCTCACTCAATTCATTAACAAAAGATTTGAGAAATATCAGAGGTTGGAACGGAGGTTAAAAAGTCGCATGTATGTTGCTTGGGGAAGTTTGTGGATAGACTTTTCTCTTTTTGGTTGAATCTCTTTCGAACATTGGACCTCTGTTCGTCATTTCTGGTTTTGAGCCTTTCTAAATGCATTGAAAAAAAATTGTAGGCATACCTCCAAAAGGTTAAAAATAAAAATAAAATAAAATTCACCTGATATTATCCAGTAAATTTCAATGCCATTTTTAATTAAAGTTTCTGTAACTACAGATATAAATCATGTTCAATATAGTATTGTTGTTTCATTCATAGGTTATCTGTAATAATGGAGTGCTCATTTCAGTTGGAAGAAGCTCGGCTAGAAAGGAGTTCGGTAAGCTCGGCTTACCGAGCTGGAACTAGCCTGGAACTAGCCGAGAAGAAGAAGGCAGAAGTCGGTAAGCTCAGCGGTAAGGAAGCTCGGTAAGGAAGCTCGGTAAGGAAGCTCGGCGTTGAGCTGGAATGAGCCGAGAAGGAAGAGTTCGGTTGTAAGCCGAGCCGAGAAGGAAGAGTTCGGTTGTAAGCCGAGAAGGAGTTCGGTTGTAAGCCGAGGAAGGAGTTCGGTCTTGAACCGAGGAAGGAGTTCGGTCTTGAACCGAGAAGGTAGAAGCAACCTAGCCGAACTAGCCGTTGGAGCAGCAGTTAGTTAGCTGAGATGTAGCGGTTATTCTTCTTGCTTTCTTGATTCTTCTTGTAGTTAGTTAGTAGCAGTTGCTACTTGATTATAGAGCTTTAAATAGCTCACCGTGTAAGTAGTTTAGAGAAGAGTTTTAATCAATAAAGAGTTTTCCAGTTTTCTCTCCAAGTTTATCATCTTCAATACTCAAAGTGTGAGTGTGTGTGTTTTCTGCATTGTGTGATCTCATACAACAGTGAGTGTGTGTGTGATCTTATTGAGTGTGTGAAAGCCTTGTGTGTGCGAATCCTAACAAGTGGCGCCGTCTGTGGGAAAGGGATATTGAAGCTGATTTGCAGAGGATCAAACGGTTTCAGAGATGGCAGCAAGGCTTGATGCAGAAAAGTTCACAGGCAAGAATGATTATGGCCTGTGGAAGATGAAGATGAAGGCGGTTTTAATTCAACAAGGCTTGGCGGCAGTTCTTGCAAAACCAGAGGAGAAAGAAAAGGCTCCAGTGCTTGATGAAAAAGCTCAGGCAAAGATGGAGGAAATGCAGCTCAAGGCACATTCTGCAGTGATTCTGTGCCTTGGAGATAAGGTCTTGAGGGAAGTTCAAGAAGCCAAGACTGCGGTGGAGATCTTGGACAAGTTAGATGAAGTTTACTTGGCCAAATCCTTGGCTAACCGGCTGTATCTCAAGAAGAGGCTGTATGCCTATAGTTTTTCTGGAGATAGGTCCATCATTGAGCAGCTAGAGGAGTTCAACAAGATCATTGATGACCTGGGATCTGTTGATGTCAAGATCTCAGATGAGGATAAGGCCATTCTCACATTGAATGCCTTGCCTAGCTCGTATGACCAGCTAAGTGATGCAATTATCTATGGAAGAGATAAACCTATCACCTATGCAGAAGTCTATTCAGCCTTGATGGCCAAAGAACTCCAGAAGACAGCCAACAGAGGCTCTGCAAGCTCCAATGTTCAAGCTGCAGAGGCCTTGAATGTGAAGAAGTTCAAGAAGCAGAACTTCAAGAAGAAGTTTGAGGGCCCTAAACCCTCAAGTTCTGATGCTCAGAAGGAAACCAGAGCTTGCTATTGGTGCAAGAAACCTGGACATTTGAAGAAAGATTGTCATGCATGGAAGAGAAAGATGGCCTCTGAGGGACACAATCAATCTGATTGTGTGGAGAGTGCTGATCCCCCGGCTCAACTCATGAATATCAGTGATAGTGGGCTCAGTCATAGGTGGATAATGGACTCGGGGTGCAGCTTCCATATGTGCCCAAATAGAAGCTGGTTTCATGATCTTCAAGAAGCATCGGGTACGGTTGTTCTTGGTAATAATCACATTTGTCAGATCAAAGGAATAGGGAAGGTAAAGCTAAGCCTACAAGATGACTCTATAAAGATCCTAACTGGGGTGAGGTATATTCCAGAAGTAAAGAGGAACCTCATCTCATTGGGAATGCTGGAACAGAAAGGGTTCACCATATTGATGAGTCAAGGAAAATTGTTTGTGAAATCTGGAGATGCAGTGATGATGGAGGCTGACAGAGAGCATATTCTCTATTATCTGAAGGCTAAGGCTGTTGATGGAGAAAGCAATGCAGTGTCAGATGATTCCATAATGCTATGGCACAAGAGATTGGGCCACCCAGCCGAAGGAAGCTTGAAAGAACTCATCAAGAAGGGTCTGATCTCTGGAGATTTCAACAAGATGGACCCATGTGAGCAATGTATACTTGGAAAGGCTAAGAAGGCACCCTATCCTACAGGTATTCACTCTTCTACAGCCCCTTTAGACTACATACATAGTGATCTTTGGGGGCCTTCACCGGTGTGTTCAATTGGTGGAGGAAAGTATTATCTAGCTATCATTGATGACTATACAAGAAAGTTGTGGGTATATATTCTTAAAGAAAAATCTGAAACACTCACAAAGTTCAAGATATGGTGTAAGGAGGTTGAGCTAGAGAAGGGTAGAAGTGTTAAATGCTTAAGGACAGACAATGGCCTAGAGTTCTTGTCTGCTGAGTTTGATCTGTTTTGTAAAGAGAAGGGTATGAAGAGGCACCGGACTGTTCCTGGTAATCCTCAGCAAAATGGTGTTGTGGAAAGGATGAATAGGACAATCCTAGAGAGGGTGAGGTGCCTACTTCTTGGGTCTGGTTTGAGCAGCAGATTCTGGGGTGAGGCTGTGTATACAGCAGCCTATCTCATCAATAAATGCCCATCTACTGCCCTGAAATCTGAAACTCCTGATTACATGTGGTATGGAGCTCATAGTGACTACTCAAAATACAAGGTGTTTGGGTGTGTGGCCTATGCTCATGCTAGGCAAAGTAAGCTTGAAGCTAGGGCTCTGAAATGTATCTTGCTGGGGTATCAGAGGGGTGTTAAGGGGTATAGGCTCTGGTGTATTGAGCCCGGTAAACAGAAGGTCTTGGTGAGTAGGGATGTGGTGTTCTTGGAGGATCAGATGCCATACCTGAAAGATAAGCTGGACTCCAGTGAAGATGAGGGTGATTTCTTCAAGGTGGAGCCTGTGGGGGTTGGCCTAGGAGCAGGTGGAGTTATTGACTCAGGGAGTGAGTCTGATTCAGATAAAGAAGAGGCTCCAACTCAGGGCAACCAGGCTGGTGAGTCTATATCAGACTCTATCAGAGACTATCAGCTTGCAAGGGACAGAGTTAGAAGAGAAACAAGGCCACCAACAAAGTTCTCTGATGTTGTGTATTATGCTCTGTGTGCAGCTGAAGGTATTGATGGTGCAGATCCACTCACATATAAAGAAGCTATGCAGAGTAAAGATAGAGAAAGATGGATTGAAGCCATGAATGAGGAAATAGAGTCTTTACTCAAGAACAAAACATGGATTTTGGTGGACAAATCCAAGCTGAATACAGGTGGAAAGGAGAGGAAGTTTGATCATTGCAAGAAATTGATCAATGTTTGTGCAAGAACTGAGATGAGCCCTCAGGTGGAGAATTGTAATAATGGAGTGCTCATTTCAGTTGGAAGAAGCTCGGCTAGAAAGGAGTTCGGTAAGCTCGGCTTACCGAGCTGGAACTAGCCTGGAACTAGCCGAGAAGAAGAAGGCAGAAGTCGGTAAGCTCAGCGGTAAGGAAGCTCGGTAAGGAAGCTCGGTAAGGAAGCTCGGCGTTGAGCTGGAATGAGCCGAGAAGGAAGAGTTCGGTTGTAAGCCGAGCCGAGAAGGAAGAGTTCGGTTGTAAGCCGAGAAGGAGTTCGGTTGTAAGCCGAGGAAGGAGTTCGGTCTTGAACCGAGGAAGGAGTTCGGTCTTGAACCGAGAAGGTAGAAGCAACCTAGCCGAACTAGCCGTTGGAGCAGCAGTTAGTTAGCTGAGATGTAGCGGTTATTCTTCTTGCTTTCTTGATTCTTCTTGTAGTTAGTTAGTAGCAGTTGCTACTTGATTATAGAGCTTTAAATAGCTCACCGTGTAAGTAGTTTAGAGAAGAGTTTTAATCAATAAAGAGTTTTCCAGTTTTCTCTCCAAGTTTATCATCTTCAATACTCAAAGTGTGAGTGTGTGTGTTTTCTGCATTGTGTGATCTCATACAACAGTGAGTGTGTGTGTGATCTTATTGAGTGTGTGAAAGCCTTGTGTGTGCGAATCCTAACATTATCTATGGCATGCGATTTCAATTTGCAGCAAAAGGCTACAGACAAAATTTTGTGCATTGAAAATTTCTTCATGAGTGAGTATTAATCTGATCTTATGTTTTCTATTCAAAACTATGGTCAAACAAAAGTTTACATGAAATACACGTGGATGATCAGTCGTCCAAATTTGTTATGAACAAAATTGAATCTTTTTATATGGTGCTAAATTTTCATCCATGCAAAAGTATTGTGAGTTTGTTTATCTCTATAAATACTTGACAAGAAAAAACCGAGTCATAAATCTCATCCATTTCCCCCTCCTCCAAACTCTCTCATCTCAACCACCATGCATCCTTCTCTCCATCTCCTCCACCACCTCCTTCTCCTCCTTTCACTCACCCTGACCCTTCCCTTCTCCCCCACGTCGTCGCTGCCGCTCCACCTCTCCAAAACCACCCACCTCCGCCGCGCCAAGTCCGCCCCCGCCCCGCCCCAGCAATACATCGAAGTCACCCGCCCCCTCCCCTTCGACTCCCTCACCCCCTCCTGCATCCTGCCCCTCCTCTCCCACACCTTCTCCGCCCCCACCGCCAACGCCACCTACTCCCCCCCCGCCAACTGCTCCTGGTCCAACGCCGTCCTCCACTTCTCCGCCGCCTCCAACGGCTCCCACCGCGGCCGCATCGCCGCGGTCTGGCTATCCGGCGCGGAGCTCGCCCGCTCCAGCACCCCCGACCCCACCCCCGAGGGAACCTTCTGGAACTTCCGCAAGGACGTCACCCGCTACGCCTCCCTCCTCCGCAGCTCCAACCTCACCCTCTCCATCGCGCTCTACAGCCTCGTCGGCCACGTCACCAACGACACCTACGACGTCAACGTCACCTTCCTCTACTACGACGTCAACAAAACCGATCACGCCGCCCCGTTAACGTTGATCCGGCCGGAAAAGAGCTCTGAATCGCTCGAATTGAATCAAAATCCGGCGGATCTGATCGTGCCGATCTCTGCGCCGGGAGACGGAGGCCACTGGTTCAGAATCGACAACGGATCGGATTCAATCTCGAGAAACATTCAAATTCCGTCCAACACTTACAGAGCCGTGATCGAGATCTACGTTTCGCCTCATGACAGAGACGAGTTTTGGTACTCAAATCCACCGGATTACTACTTGGAAATCAATAATATCCCGATTAAAAGAGGCCACGGCTCGTACCGAGAAGTCGCCGTGAAACTCAATGACAACGTAGTCGGATCAGTGATTCCTTTCCCGGTGATCTACGGCGGAGGAATCGATCCTCTGTTCTGGCAGCCTCTGGTTTCAATCGGAGCATTCGATTTCCCCTCTTACGAGATCGAATTGACGCCGTATTTAGGCATCATGCTCGAAAAGGGGAACAATCTGCATTCCCTAGGGCTCGAGGTCACCGATGCGCTTCCCTACTGGCTAATCGACGCAAATCTGCACCTCTGGATCGACAGCAACGGAGATAGCGTCACCGCTGGCCCGATCGAGTACAGAGATCCACGGAAGCGGCTAGAACGCGAGTCGAAATTCCACGATCTGGACGGAAAATTCAAGGTGGAAGGGGAGACAAAGAGGGAGGCGTCAGGGTGGGTGAACTCCAGCGCCGGAAATCTGACGACTCACGTGTACGGTAAAGTGGAATTCGAGAGCAAGCTAGTGCTGAAGCACGGCGGGAGGAAGGTGAGGGTGAGGCAGTCGGTGAGGGCGGTGGAGGAGGTGCGCGTGAGATCTGACGCAGGGCACTCGGTAGCGGAGATGGCGCGTGAGAGGAGGTATCCGCTGCAGGTGAGGGCGAGGGTGATGCCGGGATCGGAGAATGAGACGTACTGGATCGCGGCGGAGGTGGAGCACGCGATGAAGGAGGAGAAGAAGGGGAGTGGAGGGATGAGGAGCGAATCGGAGAACAGGCAGAAGAGCAGGGGGTGGATGTTTGTGCGGGAGTGCGAGATATTGTCGGGGGCGGCTGCGACGTCGCAGAGCTACTACGCCAAGGATGGGAAGGGATGCTATGCGCGCCATGTTTTGGCGGATGGCGGGGCGGTGAAGAATGACACGCACAGCTTCGTGTGCGCGCACACTGCTGCTTCCTAAATTTACAACAGATTCAGCGTAGGTTCATCCACTTTTATGGTATGTGGAGTGGATCTTCAATAACTGCACCTGCACCTGCACCTGCTGGGTGGTGACACTAGTTTTAATATGTGCTTCCTAATTTTCCTATCACCCATGCACATGCACATTATTGAATTTTGAATATAACCAACAAATAATTTCAATATAAAATTTATTGTTCTTCTAAGTAAAGTCGATTTTTCTTATAAATAAATCACACTGTATTCTAAATAAAATTGATATGTTTTTAAAAAGTTATTGTTCATAAAATTTTGATATTTTTCTTAATTCATAGTGAAAATTTTTGGTACCTTATGTGTCTGAATTACTAACTAAGTGTGTTAGACAATGCCGCTCAAGTATCTGAACATTTTATCCACACACTCCCTTCATCCTAGGCGTGCACAAACCGAACCGGCCCGTCGGTTTATGAACCGGAACCGGCGGGTTGCCGGTTCAGGGTCGAAGGATGCGTGAACCGTGAACCGGCGGTTTACCGGTTTGAACCGGCGGTTCAACGGTTCAACCGATTTTTTTTTTAAAAAAATTATTTATAAAAATTGATATTTATATTTAAAATCAATTTTTACAAACAAATGAATACAAGAAATTCGTAATAGCCCATATATATTTGATGGGCTTGCGAATTTATGAAACCATTCTTGGTTGTTTCTCTTTTATAGAGACATCCTTGAATGTTTAATGTTCCACTTTCGATGTGAGACAAAATATGTTGAAGTACTTTCTTTTATAACTACATGTTTAGAGCATTCATTCATCTTTTTCCAATGTGGGATACAAAACTTTCTTTTGTCTTCTACTTTTCTTCATGTTTTGTATGATATATATAAACAAAATTATTATTCAAATATATTCTTGATTGATAAAAATAAAGAATTATTGAGAAATATGATTTGTATATAGAAAATATTTATTTGTATAATAATTATTGTTAGGTTTATACAATTTGTATAAGAATTATTCTTTCAATGTGTATAATATTATTTATTAGTTAACATATACATAAATTTATAAACATAAGCAAATCATTAATGATAAATAAAATATTAAGTAGTGTTTATTAATTTTTGTAAATAAAATATATTCATTATAAGTTGAAATACACTCTCTATAATTCAATACACTCTCTATAATTCAAGTAGTATTTTCCCTATAATTCAATACACTCTCTTCCAATTTAAATGCTCAAGTCCAATATTAAGTATTGATATTTTAAAAATCAAAAGGTTTAACTTTAAATAGTGTTTATTAATTTTTGTAAATAAAATATATTCATTATAAGTTGTAATTTTTAGTCTAATTCAAATTTATTATCAATAAAATTGTAATTTTCACCTTATTGTTTGAAATTTGTTTAAGCACATTTTATACATAATAAAGACTAAAAAGACAAAAAAAAATTACTCCATACTTAAAGTTGGATTTGATTTTTAAAATGCCAATACTTGGATGAGAGTATATTGGATTTTATTTAATTTAGAAGATAGTATATTTAATTATTCTCTTTTATAGTTACATATTTTGGATGTGTTACTCTTTATTTCAATGTGGGATAAAAGTCTTTATTTATAAGTATATTATAGATCGTCCATAATTCTTCGTCTATATTAATACTCTATCTTCTATTATTATAATTTAACAACAAATATTATTACATAAACTATTATTCATTAGTTCTTTATCATTAATGGTTTGCTTAGGTTTATAAATTTATGTATATGTTAACTAATAAATAATATTATACACATTGAAAGAATAATTCTTATACAAATTGTATAAACCTAACAATAATTATTATACAAATAAATATTTTCTATATACAAATCATATTTCTCAATAATTCTTTATTTTTATCAATCAAGAATATATTTGAATAATAATTTTGTTTATATATATTATACAAAACATGAAGAAAAGTAAAAGATAAAAGAAAGTTTTGTATCCCACATTGGAAAAAGATGAATGAATGCTCTAAACATGTAGTTATAAAAGAAAATACTTCAACATATTTTGTCCCACATCGAAAGTAAAACATAAAACATTCAAGGATGTCTCTATAAAAGAGAAACAACCAAGAATGATTTTGTCTCACATCGAAAGTGAAACATAACATTCAAGGATGTCTCTATAAAAGAGAAACAACCAAGAATGATTTTGTCCCACATCGAAAGTGAAACATAAAACATTCAAGGATGTCTCTATAAAAGAGAAACAACCAAGAATGGTTTCATAAATTCACAAGCCCATCAAATATCTATGGGCTATTATGAATTTCTTGTATTTATTTATTTGTAAAAATTGTTTTTAAGTATAAAAATTAATTTTTATAAATAAAAAGTATTTTTTTTAATTTTCGGTTGAACCGCCGGTTCATGCCAAAAACCGGCGGTTTTGAACCGCCTCGTGAAACGGCGGTTTTTTGAACCGGAACCGGAACCGCCGGGACCCTTGGCGGGCCGGTTCCGGTTCAAGCATATGATGAACCGTGAACCGCCGGTTCATGAACCGGAACCGGCGGTTCGGAACCGTTGTGCATGCCTACTTCATCCAACATACTCCACTTTAAATATTCAATACTTCCTCCGTCTTCACTAAATGTCACAAATTGATTTGGCTCAGGTTTTAAGAAATACACCCTTTGTCCCATAAAAGACACTTTTGGTTGGGTATGAGTTTTAATTCATAATTGGTAAAGTAATAGATATAGAAAGAAAAAGTAATTAAAGTATTGTTAATTGATAATGAGTCATGCCTCATTTGAGATAAAAGAGTTTTAGAAAGTGCACTCTTGTAGAACAAAGAGAGTATAAAGAAAAGTCGGTGAAAAAGTTAATGAATGTGGATCCTATTTTTATATATTAGTTTTATAGTACTCCATAAAATGTGAGTGAAATGAGTTAGTGCAATATGGGGTCAATTACTAAAAGTAATAAAAGGTAAATGTGACAAGTATTGACAGACGGGCCGTAAAGAAAACTAGTAACAAGTAATGATGGATGGAGAGAGTCATTTTCCTAAAACTCGTGATACCGACATCGAGAAACACTCCTCAGACTTGGTTCTTCTAACATCAAAATCATGGCTCCATCACTCCATCCTCTCCCCCATAAGAGTATCCACAGTGGGGGAGCCGCGACGGCGCCAAAGGTTAAAATTATTTATTATTATTTTTATTTTGTTAATAATTACTTATAAATACACCCGATTCTCTCATTTTTTTTCATTCATACATCCAAATCCACACTACAACCTCATAATCATATTAAAATATTCCAATAATTAATTAAATAATGTGATTTGTGGCTGTGACGTGGCTGTTATTGAGCTGGACAAGTTATTGTATCTCTGAAAGTGTTTTTGTGGCTATGGCATGGCTATTCCGCACCAGCGTGGACCCTCTAAATACGTTTGTGGCGCCCCATTAAAAAGTGATCCCTGTTGGATATAATCGACCACTATAGTATGCAATTCACATGTGAGGTTTCACTATGGGGAAAAAATCGATTAGTCGAGTCACAATACACATGAATATTGGGACCCACAAATTCGTCCTTCCAATTTTGGAATAGATCTATTCCAAGATTTTTGTCGCATCATGTTGATTTTCATATCATTTACCCAATAATCATTGATAATATCATTTCAATTCTATTTGTAATTTTGATCAAATATCTTATTTTTTATATTTATACCAAATTAATCTTTATCTAGAAGCATAGTATATAACTATTTATACCAAACTTAAATTCATTTTAACATAAATATCAAAGAAATAGGGATTTATTCTAACCATTTATACAAAATCAAACTTAAAATGATAGCCTTTTCCACTCACTTTTTATACTCCTTACTTAAGTATGTTATACTGTGAACTCAAAATTCAATATTATTATTTATTTGTTAAAACCTAAATTGAGATGAGTTTTGGGTTTTAAGCTATTTACTTACTCCAAGGGAATTTACAAATTACAATAGTGGGCTATGGCATCACTCAGGCTATCATCCACTATTGCAGGTGTTTGCCCCAAGCCCTCGCCCTAGTCGTCCGCCCTTCACATGGTCCGCGCCCTTTAGACCACGTTTATTGGTGGTATGTGGTCGACCGCCACGTCAATGGCAATTCAAAAAAAAGAAAATTATTTCAATTGGTCTCTCTCTCACCTTGAACACAGTTGCATTTCATACGACCAAATACCGTTGGTTGCCCTCTTTATCAACCAATGAGATTGTGCCAAATGGCACAATCTCATTGATTGATATTTTTTTAATTTCTATATCTTTAATATATTATATTAAAAATTTATGCCAAAATTCATAATTTTTCTTCCTCTATAAATAGAGACCACATTTGCTTTAGTTTTGCATACAAAAAACATTATCTTTTCTACTCCTATAATCTTTCTTGTTTGATAGAATTTCATGAGTACTTTTTAGTTTCCGTTGTTGCTAACTATGGAGGACGATGAGAATAATATATTCTCCGATTCCCCAAATTTCTATCATTCCCAAAACTTCAACCCCTCCCAAAGTTATAATCATTCTCAAGATTATTGAGTTTTTTCTAAATTTTACTGTGCAATAATAAATATTTTATGTACTAATATTGTTATTATTAAAAATTAATATAAAATAAATATATAATGGAGTGGTTGGGTTGTTATTGATAAACTATCAAAAATGGTGTGGTTGGGCTGGATGAATATTGATGATGTATAAGATGATGTGGAGTAGATAGAAATTAATTAAATATTTAAAAAGTGGGTGGTTGGGTTGGATTTGTTGGTTGCTGATAAACATGATCTTAGGCCGGACGATAGATCGCCCGGGCTATTGTCTGCTATTGCGGGCGTCCGGACGATCCCCCGGCCGATGATTTTGTGATTTTTTTATATACACTGCATTTTCGCCTTGTACTTTTTCGTCTTTTTAATATCACAAAAATTTTCATATTATGGTCTTAAATTTATGTTTATTTTGTTACTTTATTTTGTAGGAAAACAAAAAAATTAAAAAGAAATACCATTACAAAATGGTTGTCAAAAGATAGGGCGGGTTTATACGGCGGCATATAGTCCGGGCTATTACCGGTGTATGAATTGGAAAATAAAATGCTAACATGGTGGACAAAAAATAAAAATGATACAATGTTAACATTTAGGATAACTTGATACTACAAACAAACTATTGTACTAAAAGTTGGGAAACTCATCAAATTTCACAAAATCTATTTATTGGATGTGAGTGTAAAGAATGAACTACAAAAATGATCCTTGGACTATGGGTTTATCTCGTTCATAGTCTCTGGACTTTAAAAATATCGTCAGACATCCTTGGCCTAAGGGTTTATCTCAAAAATGGTCATTTTGGCATTTTTTGAACCGAAAATGCCCTTTTGGGATACTGGGCAATTTGGTCTTTGTAAACTTTTAACTTTTTAAATCTGATATTATTTCAGTGATGTACTGAATCTGATATTATTTCAAAATTATCATTCTTTCTCCTTTTTGGCATCCTTCACTTTGTTTCTTTATTTCAATATTATATTTAATTTTATAAAATTAAATTTTAAATTTAGATTTTTAAATATCAATATATTTTTTGTTAATTATTAAATTATTAAATAACAAAAATTAATAGTTTTAATCAATATTTGATAGTGTCTAATATTTAATCAATACTATATAATTTATATTTATTTATTTAAAAATAATCAAAATTAACTAAAAAATTTAAACAAAAATACTCGTGTATAAATACTTCAAATGGGTAAGTAGTAATAAATAATGGATAGCAAAACACAGACTTATTATAGTACGGAGTATAATGTTTTGATAAAAAGGTTTTCAAAAAATATAAAAATGAACTAACTTTGTGGGATGGACAAAAATGACAAAAAAAGACTATGTTTTTTGAATGGATGGAGTATAATAGAATAATAGCAATCTCAAATTTTTAGTCAACTTTATAATATTTAATCACACGCAATTATAACAACGGAACGAATGCTAAGTAGAATAGCTCTTATTTTTCCATCATGATTCATATTATTTATTTGTACTTCTTCAATTCAGCTAAATATTATATTAAATAATAAAAATTAATAGTGTTGATCAATATTTATAGTGGCCATGAATTAATAGTTTTAATTAAAAAATTTATTTATATTTAAAATTTTAATTTTTTAAAATTAAATCTAATATTGAAATAAAGAAATAAAGTGAAGGATGCCAAAAAGGAAAAAGAATGATAATTTTGAAATAATATCAAATTTAGTACATCAATGAAATAATATCAGATTTAAAAGTTAAAAGTGTAAAAAGACCAAATTGTCAAGTACCCTAAAGGACATTTTTGGTTTAGAAAATACCTAAATGACCATTTTTGAGATTAACCCTTAGTCCAAAGATGTTTAACGATATTTTTAAAGTTTGAGCGAGATAAATCCATAGTTTAGGAACCATTTTTGTAGAGTTCAAAATTATCAATCTTGTTGATGATGCAAACGTTGAATCGTATAGGAAAATACAAAAGAATAAAGAAGAACAGTTATGCACTTGTATATGAATTGAATTAATACTCTTCCCATCTTCAATTTCTCAGCAACAAAATCAAAAAACAAAAATGCATTTATCTATCCTCCTCCTTTCAAGCCTCCTCCTCCTCCCTCTCTCCGGCGCCTCCCCACCGCCGTTCCAGCACCACCCGTTCCCCAGGACCCGCCGCTCCGCCTCCCCCCAACCCCAAAAACTAATCGAAGTCACCCGCCCCCTCCCCTACGACTCCCTGACCCCCGCCTGCAGCCTCCCCCTCTTCACCCACAGCTTCGGCAACACCTACAATCTCCCCCCCGCCGCCGCTAACTACTCTTCCCCCCTCGACTGCACCTGGTCCAACGCCGTCCTCCAATTCTCCGGCGCCTCCAATGGCTCACAATACGACCGCATCTCCGCCATCTGGCTCGCCGGCACCGAGCTCCTCCGCACCAGCACCCCCGAGCCCACCCCTCACGGAATCTCTTGGACCTTCCGCAAAGATATCACCCGCTACTCCTTCCTCCTCCGCTGCTCCAACCTCACCCTCTCCGTCATGCTAGAGAACATCGTCGATGACACATACACCGGCATCTTCCACATCAACATCACCTTCCTCTTCTACAACATCAGAAAATCCCCAATCTCAAGCCCTAGAAAACTCATACGCAATTTTCCCACTGCGTCGCTCGAATTGGACCAAATCCCCGCCGATTTGATCATCCCGGTGTCGGCCGCAGGGCAGGAAGGGTTCTGGTTCAGAATCCAGAGCGAGAACGACGCCGTTTCCAGAGAGATTCAAATCCCTAGCAACACGTACAGAGCAGTGATCGAGGTCTACGTCTCCGCCCACGGTGACGACGAATTCTGGTACTCAAACCCGCCGGATTACTACATCGAGAGGAACGGATTGAACATCACGCGCGGCCACGGCGTCTACCGCGAGGTTCTCATCAAGCTCGACGGCGATGTCGTCGGATCGGTCCTCCCCTTCCCCGTCATCTTCACCGGCGGCATAAACCCCCTGTTTTGGGATCCAATCGTCGCAATCGGCGCTTTCAACCTACCTTCCTACGAAATCGAGCTCACTCCGTTTCTAGGCACGCTGCTCGACGAAAAACCGCACAATTTCGGATTCGGAGTCGCCGAATCGATCCCCTTCTGGCTCGTCGACGCCAATCTGCACCTTTGGCTGGACGACGGCCCGGTGCGCGTCACCGCCGGGAAGATCAAGTACAAAAACCCTAACAGTCGCATCCAGCGCGAATCCAGCTTCGCGAAGCTCGACGGCAAATTCAGAACGGTAGGACAGAGGGATTCGGAATCCTCCGGCTGGGTGCACTCGAGCGCCGGAAACCTAACCACGCGCGCGATCACGAAGCTGAAATTCGACAACGAGGTCAGCTACAGGAGCAACGGCACGATCGCGAAGGTCGAGCACGAGGTGACCGTGCAGAAGCAGATCGAGATCTCGATGGCGTCCTCCGGCACGGTGGCGACCTCAAGCGTGGACTCGAAGTACCCGCTGATGCTGAAAACGGCGACGGCGGCCGGATCTGAGGCGGGGAATTACGAAATGTCGACGGATCTGGAGGTGTCGTACGAGGAGGAGAAGAAGATCGATCATTTCGAGAGTCAATTGAAGAACAAGCAGAAGTGCAAGGGGTGGATGTTCGTGCAGGGACACGACGTGGTCTCTGGCAGCGGCGCCACGTCGCAGAGTTACGCAGTGCAGGATAGCCACAGCTGCTATAATCGGAAGATATCGGCGAATGAAGGCGCCGTGGTTAGCGACGCCGAGAATTTCCTCTGCGGTGGTAGGGGTGTTTCTGGATCTCGATCATCTGATTAGAATGAATTCAATGTGCTTTTTGTGTTTATGGTTTGATAATGTGTGAGTCTTTAGCATTTATTTTTTGTTTTTTTTTGGATTTGTAAGATTTTGATTTGGATTTGGATTTGGATTTGGATTTGGATTTAATGTCATTGAGTTTAATTATTTTAAACTCATTTAATTACTTGGAAACTAGATTAAATAAGGAAATTCAATCGCCTGAAAAGTAATGAAATTAGATGATTTAATTAAATCAGGATATTGATTTTTCTTTTGTCCAATTAACTTATTTTGAGATTAATTAAATTAAGAGATTTGATTACTTTAATTAGCTCAGAAAATTTAATTACTTTTAAAAAAATTTTAAGCATACTTAAATCAAGCTATTTCCGTACTATCCATATTACGGCAATTAAGAGCATCTCCAATGGCGATGAGTGGACAGGCTAGCCGATTCCCGGCACTGGCCGGTCCGCTCGCCGAACCATTGGAATCGGCGAGCGCCATTTCGGCGAAAAAATCGGCGATCCGACGCCGATTTTCGGGCGCTGGCCGATCCGAGCGGATCGGCCGGCCGCCATTGTAGGCTCCCGATCGACGAGCGATCGGCCAGCTCAAATTTTTTAAATATTTTTCAAAACACTAGATATACACGATTTGCACGTCATTTTCATTCGCACCACTTGTTTTAATGAGTTTTCTCTCCATTAATTCTGTACAAGAGCAACAACGTGAAATGAGTAACGCGAGTGGTAGTAGTGGTGGTAGTGGTGGGGATGCTGAGGAGTACGTACGGCAAATGAACGAAGAGTTGGAGGCCTATACGTCCCGCGAGATAAACCGGTTGATACAAAGGGCGGCCTTGCAGCCGGCGGTACCTCGACCTCCACCCGTTGTCCACCGACGAACAGTGATTGATCGGGATCACGTAACTGCACATCAGCGGCTATATGAAGACTACTTTGCGGAGGAGCCGCGGTTTGGGGCGCCTCTTTTCAGGCGGCGTTTTACGATGCGTAGGCAGTGTTTATGCGTATCTTTGATGCTTTGGAGCGTCGATATTTGTGTTTCCGGTTCAGGTACGATGCGGCTGGCAGACCCGGCCACACACATATATAAAAGTGCACTGCGGCAATCAGGCAGTTGGCCTACGGAGGCGCGGCAGACATGTGGGACGAGTACCTCCACATCGGTGAGACGACTGCCCTGGATTGTCTGAAGTATTTCTGTCAGGGCGTCATTGAAATATTCCGTGATCAATATCTTCGAAGCCCTACCCCTGAAGAGTGCCAGGATCTGATGCAGATGCACGGGGAGAAGCATGGGTTCCCCGGGATGTTGGGCAGCATAAATTGTATGCATTGGGAGTGGAAGAACTGCCCCGCTGTCTGGAAAGGGTTCTACACGACCGGCTACAAGGGAAAGAATCCCACTATGATCCTCGAGGCCGTAGCTGATTACCGGCTGTGGATTTGGCATACATATTTTGGGGTAGCCGGGTCGAACAACGAAGGTCCTCAACTCATCGGCCCTTTTCAACGAGCAGTGCCACGGAGTCGGTCCGGCCATCAGTTTTATCTCCAATGGTAACCAGCATGATATGGACTACTACTTGGCGGATGGGATATACCCTAGGTGGCCCATCTTTGTGAAGACGATCAGATGCGCATCAGATGAGAGGAAGACCTACTTTGCGGAACGGCAGGAGTCGACGCGCAAGGACGTGGAGCGCGCATTTGGTGCGCTCCACTCTCGATGGGCGGCAATTAGGGGTCTAACGCGTTTGTGGCATGTCGACTGCATTACTGATATAATGTACGCTTGTATTATCCTGCACAACATGATTGTCGAAGATGAAGGTGTACAACTGACTAGTTGGGCCAATGACGATGCTAATGAAGCCGGCCCAAGCCACGATGTGGCCGCCCCCAACGTACGAAGGGGGGTACCTCACGATGAAGTCGGCTGCCTCAAGGCACATGCCGACATGCACAAGTGGATGCTCATAATCGACTCCTAAAGAATTTAATTGAAGAGTTGTGAGCGCGGAGGACTGCACATCGTTAGATTTTTTTAATTAATGTTCTTTTTTTTAATTAATGTTCTTTTTTAATTTAAATATTATTATTGAATTTTTCGTATCTGTGTCGTAAATTTAATTCCGTATTTTGTGTGATTGTTAATTATTTGTTTTTTATAATTTTGTTTATTGTGGCTAGTAAGCTTGTCCAGTTACTTGTCCTGATGATGTGACAGGAGGAGTTTTTAGTACTAATAATGTAGCAGGAGGAGTTTGTAGCTAGCCTATGGTTAACTGACCCGTCACCATTATGGATGCTCTTGCACATCGATAAATTCCCCAAACGCAACACGTGCTTGGGACCCATTTAAAAGCTATCCCTCCAGAATTTGAATAAGCTTTTCAGAAAAATAATTCACATGTTTTCACTATGTCAGAAAAATAAATCACATCACAAATGTATATAGGGCCCAAAAATTCGTCCTTCCAAGTTTTGGTAAGAATGTCTGCGGACACTTCAATAGCCCCGCTCATTTTTTTTTGTTTACAACCCCATTTTATTGTTCACAGTCTTAAAAATTTGTTTCCGCTATTATGATAGACACTTCCAATAGCCCCTAAATTTTATAATCAATTTTCATTTAAAAATGTTTTTAGTTTCAATCAAGTATAATTAAAATTATCGCACTGTAAATAATTAGAAAACGAGGTAATTGAGACCGAATATTCGTTGTATTGAAAATGGTAAAATTATACAACGAATATTTAAAATAAAATACAAATAAAAACTCCGTCACCGTCTACTCGGTGTCGGAGTCGGCTTCCTCATCTTCTTCTTCTTCTTCTCCTCCTCCCTCGCTGCTGCCGGCCGCGGTTGCCCCAGGAGCATCATCAGCCAACCCTAGACGACGCTCAATCCGAGTGATGAGCTTCTGATATATATTTCTTATGTACGGGTCATCGGTGGCTAGGTATTTGCTGCAGACGTCTTGCAGTTGTTGCATCAACTGCACATCTAGGTTCTCCCTCAAGACCTCGTGGGGACCAGGAACCATGGGCTGTGGGATTGGGGCGGGCTGCGAGATGCGCGATCCAGAAGCGGCCGACGATAGGCGGCGGGCAGGACCTCTGGCGCTGCGGATAGAGGCCTGTTGTCCGGCCGTCTTCGCCTAGTGTGTGTAGCGGCGGGCTCTTCGACTTGCTCGTCGTTCTGCGAGCCGCTTCCGCTGCTGTAGTCCCCGGCAAGGTTGTGTCTTGTATGCTTCGGCTCAGGAGCTCCAGTGACCTCTTGCGCGCAGATGTCCTTGAATTTCGGACAATCCGCGAGGACTAGATACTCCTCCCACATTGTAAACTTCGGCTAGCCCTCCGTGTTGTATTGGCCCATCGACAGGGCCTTTACGTCTGCTTTGCTTCGGCCGCTCTTAGCGTGAAGAAGGTTGTTCTGGTATATGCTCGAGAACCGCTTGGTAACCGGAAGAATCCTAGACCACTTTTTGCGGATCTGTTCTGGGTCGCGCTCTCGGGCGCCGGCAGGTTTGAACTCGTTGTATGCCATCAGGACGTGCCTCCAAAAGCTCCCCTCGGTCTGATCGGTGCCCACTATGGGGTCCAATGTGATGGCATCACATGCCCTCGCCACGACAATGGACTCCGCTTTGGTGTAGAGCTTGCCCCGTTTGGAGCCCTCGCCACCGCCATTGCCGACGCCGCTGCCCGAGCCGCCACCGGCGCTGTCCGAGCCACCGCCACCGCGGCCGCCATATCTACCGCCACCGCCACCGGCGCCGCTTCGGGTCGGAACGGGCGTTTCCACCCCGTGCTGCAGGCGTATCCGGGACGCCGGAACTGAGCAGACCCATTATGGTATCCAGTGCGTCTTGATCTGCTTCGGTGTAAGGAGATTGGCTGGATAGGAAAGAGGACTCCGGACGCGGCTGGATAGGAAAGGGGACGTCGGAACTGAGCAGACCCATCATGATAAGCATTATGCGTCTTTGAACCACGCATAACCCTTGTGCGTCATTAACGAAAGACGCATAAGGGTTGTGCGTTTCATTAATAACGACGCATAACTCTTATGCGTCACTCCTCCATTCGGAATAAATCTAATCTCCTTCATTAAAATGGAATTCCATTAGTGGGCTATAACAAAAAAGAAAGAACTCGAATTTTCACTACACTCGAGCCAGCTTCCTTATTTATTTGCGCCACCTCTGTCATTGTAACTTTGCTCGAAATAAGAGATATTACCCTTTCCACACTAAGAGCATCTCCAATGCCGGCGTCAAAATCGCGACGCTGATTTTTCGCCGACGCCGGTTCTGACGCCGAACCATTGGAACCGGCGTCGGCGAACTCGGCGTCAAAATCGGCGTAGCCATGCCGATTCGCGCGATGACGCCGGTTCCGACGCCGATCCTCACGGCGCCATTGCGGGTCCCGGATCGGCGTCAAACCGGCGTCAGATTTTATTTTTTATTTTTTTTTCTATTGAAAACACTATATATACGCGCTTTGAACGTCATTTTCATTCGCACCACTTGTTTTAACGAGTACTCTCTCTCTACCTTACTTTCTGTACAAGATCAATTTAAGAAATGAGTAATGCTGGTGGTAGTGGTGGGGATGCGGATGAGTACGAGCGTATGCTGAACGAAGAGCTAGATGCCTATACGAGCCGTGAGGTTGATCGATGGATGCAGAGTTATATGCAGCCGGCGGCACCTCGCCCACGACCAGTTGTCCACCGTCGACAAGTGGTTGATCGTGATCATGAAGCTGCACATCAGCGCCAGTTCACAGATTACTTCGCAGAGGAGCCGCGTTTTAACGCCAACCATTTCAGGCGTCGTTTTAGGATGAGGCGGGACTTGTTTATGCGTATTGTTAACGCTTTGGAACAGCGATATCTGTATTTCCGCTTCAGGCACGATGCGGCTGGCAGACCCGGTCACACCCCTATTCAAAAGTGCACTGCGGCAATCAGGCAGTTGGCCTACGGCACGGCGGCAGACATGTGGGACGAATACCTCCACATCGGTGAGACGACTGCCATCGAATGTATGAAGTATTTCTGTCAGGGCGTGATCGAAGTATTCGGTGATCAGTATCTCCGAAAGCCTACCCCCGAAGATTGCCGGAATCTGCTGCGGATGCACGGGGATCAACATGGGTTCCCGGGAATGTTAGGCAGCATAGATTGTATGCATTGGGAGTGGAAGAACTGTCCCGCTGCCTGGAAGGGGTTTTACACGACCGGCTACAAGGGAAAAAATCCCACGATGATCCTCGAGGCCGTAGCTGATTACCGGTTGTGGATTTGACATGCGTATTTTGGGATAGCCGGTTCGAACAACGACCTAAACGTCCTCAACTCGTCGCCCCTTTTCAACGAGCAGTGCCAGGGCGTCGGTCCGGCCATCAGTTTTGTCGCCAACGACAACCAGCATGATATGGGCTACTACTTGGCGGATGGGATATACCCTAGGTGGCCCGTCTTTGTGAAGACGATCCGGTGCGCATCAGATGCGAAGAAGGCCTACTTTGCGACGCGGCAGGAGTTGGCGCGAAAGGACGTGGAGCGCGCATTTGGTGTGCTTCAGGCTCGATGGGCTGTAGTTAAGGGACCAACGCGTTTGTGGAATGTCGACTGCATTGCTGATATACTGTACTCCTGTATTATCATGCACAACATGATTGTCGAAGATGAAGGTGTACAACTGACTGATTGGGCCAACGACGATAATGAGGCCGGTCCAAGCCACGGCGTCGCCACCGCCAACGTACGAGGTGGGGTACCTCACGATGAAGAAGCCCTCCTCCAAGCACATGCCGACATGCGTCAGACGGAGGCTCATATTCGACTCCAAAAGGATTTAGTTGAAGAGTTGTGGGCGCGGAGGATTGCAAGGCGTTAGTTTTTATGTAAATTTATGTAATTTTTTTAAATGTATTTTTTTTTAATTATTGTACTTTTTGAAATTTTAATAGTATTATTCAATTTAAATGTATTTGTCTCGTAAATTAAATTCCGTATGTTGATACGATTGTAAATTAAATTATATAATTGTTATTAGTGATGTGGATATGTAGTGTGAAGGCTATGTGAGGGCTATTTGATGTCCAGTTGATGTGGCAAGCTGATGTGGCAGGAGAATTGTAGTGCTGATGATGTGGCAGTGTGAAGGCTATGTGAGGGCTATTTGACGTCCAGTCTTACTGGAGATGCTCTAACTCTTTCCCTCTTAAAAATGAACCCACATTTCTTTTTCTAAATTTGCCAACATCCTACACCGAAAATCGTGCACCATTGCACCCCACTACTCAACGCAATCTTTGAGCTGATATTGGATCTTCAATTAATCATGCACTTTGAAATTGAGTAAAGAACGTGAAAAATGATACTCCCTCCGTCCCACTCAAGTTCTCCATCTTTCTTTTTTAGTTTGTCTCACTCAAAATGTCAACTCTATATTTGAAAAATGAATCCCTATGTCATCTCTCATCGTTAAAATGTTCAACTATATTTTTCTCTATACTCACTCCATCTAATAACTCATAAAATTTCATGTCAAGTATTCTGTAAATAGCATATTCATACATTGTTACGAAAGAGGAGTGTTGGATTTACTTAAACATTTGACCAACGATATCCATATAAACAATCAAGCACCAAAGGAAAACCTACATAGTATATTGCGATTCAGAATTATATGATAAAAAAATGGTTATCAGCTATAGTAGTAGTGCATTGAAATAAACAGGTGGAGAATTTAACACGGAGCTATTAGATCAAGGTTGAAAAATTGGGGAAGAGACTAACAAAAATGTTGACAAATTCCATATTTGAAAAGATACAAGGAAAGGAAAAAGTTTACTCTATCCCCATTCTCGAATTCTCGAGGTCGATTTCACCCATCCCAGTATCTTCTTCCTCTTCACTGTCTTCATCGCCACTGACCTCCTCATTTTGCTGTCCTAGCTTAGCCATATGTTCTGCAAGTAACTTGTCCTCCCGTTCACTCACCTGAACAGAATCATACTCGTCAAGTACATACATAGACATCGATAATAAGAGCAGACCATTTTGATCTATCATGAGAGTTAAATTTCAATATTCATATCAGATGTATAGTGATTTATTCTTTACCGCTCGTGGTGGTTCCTTAACAGTGAGTTTTCCTTTTTGGCGTTCAATCTCTTCAGTGCAAGCTTGAATTGCCTTGGTAAGGACTGCAATTCCTTGCTCCTAACATTATAAAATAAAAACAAGTATTTAGAATCATACAAAATCCATTTTAGTTCACAAAGATATTATTTCATCATTACATAAAATAAGCTGGCACTGTCAAAACTTTAAAAGACATGCTTAGGAATATTAGTGATTACCTTGTCAAGAGTCTGGGTGGTAAGTACATAAGCTGGAGCTGCAACAAGTTTCATTTTAACCGGACAATCATCATTGCCAGCAGCTTCAGCTTTACGCATTGCTTCCTGTGAACTTCTACACAAATCAGTACTTTCGCCAAAGAAGTTTTGCTTTGAGCTTGATGCATAATAATTGAACAAGAAAATGAAAATGAGTTAATGAAGGATGAAGACCTTTATGTGCAGAACACCATCAAACTGAAAACATTTCATTTCAATATCTGCACGAATCTTCAAGGGTTGAGGCGTCATTCTTCTCCTAATATTTTTAACTAAAGCATCTTTCACTTCTTCAGATATTGCAGGAACCACTTTCTTCACCTAGAAGAATAACCACTTGCAAACGGTCATAAAAAACTGATGGAAGACTGATGATAAATGCAAATCTAAATGTGAATTAACACTACCTCTTGTCCATCAGGACCAACTTCCGTGATTTCCCGAGTGAGGGAATCAAGAACTGAGTCGGGGTCGGTAACCATCACTTTAAATGCCTGCATTTTTATACAGACAATTACTGGATAATAGTAATAAAATTGCTACAAGAGGCAGGAATTTATAAACATAAATTTTTATATAGTATATGAAGTCTCACCTCAAATGCATGCCCATATTTCTTGTACAACGGCCAGCCAACATGGATATAGAGATCCTACCACAATATACATGCCGTTAGTGAAAATGCATGTCAAGATATATCACAAAATAGGATATGAATGTATCTGTGCGTGTAGACAAAACATAGAAAGTACTACCAGAAGAAACTTAAATAGCCATAAAGATACTCTTTTCAACTATTTGGACATGAAACTGTTTTCATATTTACCAAACCATACAGTTCAAGTAGCAGGGAACACATTCCATATCTTACAAGGAACTGAAATTAATAGCACCAATATACAACCAAAAATGTTGACAAAAAACATGTTACAGGTTAAATAGGCACGAACCAAAAATAAAAATTATCTTTCTGCAGATAATATTATGTCTACCTTCATAGATAGGTCATCATTCCAAGTTCCAACGCACTTGGAATTAGCATGTGAAACTCACGAGCTTTATTAATTGCAATACTTATCATGACCATCACAAACAATGTATGAATGTCAAGTATCCATTAAAACCTCATAAAATGTTGGAGTTATAAAATAGAATACACCTTCATTGAAGCTTGAAGCCTTGAAGACAAGTTATGTTTCAATTAATATAAAACAAAATCCAGAAAAAGAACTGGTGCATAGGACACTAAGTGATGCAGCAAAAGAAACAGATCTGCAGTTTTGTCCACTTTTTTCCATCACAAACTTCTTCCACTAGTTTTCTTCTCGTTATCCATTTCTCTACCAAACTTCTTTATAATATACTCACTCCGTTCCATAGTAATAGAGTTATTTTGCCATTTTGATATCTTCTATAGTAATAGAGTCATTTCTCTTTTTTAGTAAAAGTCAACACATTTTTCCACACCTACTTTACTCTCTCTTACTTTTTTCTCTCTTATCTCTCCACCTTTTTCATTTTCCACTTTATTCTCTCTTTACTTAACTCACCTAACACAATTTTTCTTTATCTCCGTGCCGAAAAGAAATGCCTCAATTACTATGGAACGGAGGGAGTATTATTTTAAAACAGTATCAAAGATTGAACTACATTAGTTATTGAGTAGTCAGCCAATCTTGTCTTCACTCAAGCAACACATCTTAATATTTCGTGAATCGTGATCTATAATTCTATTAAAACCATCAAAACAGTATATGAGCAGATAATTACCAAACACTGAAACAGAGAACTAGCTACCTAAATCAGTAAGATAAACCACATAAGTCATTTAAGTATTTATTATACAAACATTTCCTGAGACAGTATGATCATACCCTTATGTTGTTCTATTTGAAAAACTAAAATTTTCTTGCAGCATAATCTACTTCCTCGGGACAGAGTAGTTAAAGAAAACTAGCTAAACTCGAAGACGATTGAAACTGACGATAGTAACATTACCATCTAACATGGTTAATTCAGTAACACAATTTCTCAAATTAAACCCCTATCAAATCATTTGAAACAGCTATTATTCATTCAACATAAACCGAGATTTTCTGAAACAAATTAACGGGATATTTGCAAGCCCTAGTTCAGCTCTTGGGATATTTTACAGAAGACAAAGCAGAACCATACCTAATCACTTCCTTTGCTGAATTATAACATAGAAATACGAGAAATTAAGATTCCAAATACGAATCGCCAAAAGAAAAACAAACCTCAAGATCAACGCTCATGGTCTCAGCAACATGCCTCATGATCGAATGCACAAGCTTACTCTTGTTGAACCTCTCCTCGCAGCCCTGGATGTCCTCCTCGGAGACGCGGCGCTTGCTGAGATCAATATAGCCCTTCTCCTTATCGACACGGAGCACCATGACAGGCTCGATGCGGCCAACCTTGATGAGGCTGCTGATGCTCCGAATGCGGCGGCGGGAGAGCTCGGAGAAGAGAATCATTCCCTCGATGTTGTTGTACTCGAGGAGTGAGACGTAGGCGCCGCTGTCGGCCATGCTCTTGACCTGAATCATCACGGCCTGGTCCACCTCCGGGTATTTGGCCTCGTACATCCGGCACTCCAGATTCGGCCCGTTTGTCGCCATAGGAACGGGTCGGATCTTATCGCGGCCGAGATTAGGGAATTAGGGTTTCTGAGAAATGGGGGTTTTGGACTTTGGTTACAGAGGGGAAAGTCGAGCAAGAGGAAAGAGAGATTCTTGGACTAAAGACAATATATTTTTATAGCGCGATAAAATGGGGTTTATCGAATCTTTCATTTCAAAAAACGATAAAAAAATTCCACTACTAGAATATCTATTTTTGAAGATAACAAAAACTGTCTGAACTATGACTTTATTTTATCAACACTCCCTAAATTTTAATCTCTGAATTTAAAGTTTATTTCACCGTAGTTCTTTTGCATTTTTGATCACCAATTTCACCTGAAAATACCCCCAAAAATAAGATGGACTTTTTTATCCTCACAATTTCACCTTTTAATACTAGTCAAATATATTTGCCCTGGACTTGTTCTTGCAAAATTCAAAGAATCCAACAAACCCAACAAGATATGAAACAACAAAATTGTGGAAAATGAAGAAGATAAAACTATTATAATTTAGATAGATGCTTGGAACAGATAAACCTTCTACAAAACAATGAAGATAACCTAAGACAACTTTTACTAAAGCAAAAATCTAAGGGCTCTACAAAACTAGCAACGCAAGAACAAGTAAAGCATACCTTGAGCATACCTTAACATTCAACCTAAGCCCGACAATAGATTGGAATGCAACAGCAAGAGATTTTGATAGATCTTCAAAAATGAAAATGGGTGCAAATTCAAGTTGTCATGAAATGAATCCTAGCAAGAGTCTTTATACTCTAGGTTTAAGAAGAGCAAAACAAAAAAAATAGAAGTCTAAAAGCTATTCCATCAAAAACGCCCAATCGAGCGATTTAATCCTAGCCAAATCGTCCGGTCGGGTGAACTTTCTGGACTCCAATGTTCAAAACAGTTAACAGTCAGAACGCCCTATCGTGCGTTTTGCTCCTTGGAATTCGCCTAGTCGCACATTTCTTTCTGGACTACGCGGCTTTCGTAAGACGACCATAACTTCCTCATTCGGGCTCCGATTGAGGCGTGTAAGGTACCTACACAAAGTTCTTTCGACGATGAAGAAATGGTCATCTTAGAAGAGCATTTTGACACCATCTTGATAGGCGTATTGACGTTTGAAACAAACCCCTTCTCCATTTGGTTCATTGGATGCCTTCACTCCTTCTATTGATTTGGTGCTTCTCGGATTCGTATCACACTTTTCAAACTCAATCTGATATTATTTCAAACTACTTGCCCTGCGGGCTGCGTGCAATATTATTTTTTAGTACTGAATCCGATATGCATGCACGTACTAAATCTGATACTCTCTCTATCCCGCCACAAGTGATGGATTTCTTTTGGACACGAGATTTAAGAAAATGATATACATTGAGTTAAAGTGGAGACAATAAAGTATGAGAGAGGAAAAAGTAAGAGAGATAAAGAAAGAATAAAGTAAGAAATAGAGAATAAAGTAAGAGAGTGAGAATAAAGTAAGAGAGGGTTAAAGTTTAGTTTTTTGTTAAAAAGGGAAATTGATCACTTGTGATGGGACAACCCAAAATGAAAAGTTGATCACTTGTGGTGGGACGGAGGAAGTATTATTTTAAATGTGCCTGCACTTCATGCTTGCGATATTATTTTGTACCACTAAATCTTATGTGCAAATCATTACTAAATATGATATTATTTCAAACATATGAATGAACCACTCTTTAGCGGCATATACAATTTTTCGTAGTCAAATCGGAGCCACCTAAAGAAGAAGAAGAAGAAGAAGAAGAAGAAGAAGAAGAAGAAGAAGAAGAAGAAGAAGAAGAAGAAGGAGGGTTTATTTCATCGGCGATCCTTTTGCAATTTTTAGTACAATTTCTTCCGAAAATTCCCCCAAAAGTGAGATGGACATTTTTGTCCATTTACAATTTTACCTTTTCAATATGATATTATTTCAAACTACTTGCACTGTGTGCAATATTATGCGTGCAATATTATTTTTTAGCATTGAAACTGATATTATTTCAAAACTATATTCTTCTTCCTTATGCCCTCTTCCAATTTTTTTCTCCATAATTTTTAGGAAGATCTTTTTTTTTTTCTCCATAATCCAAGGTGTATGGTGCTGAATCAAATTCTGCATCTATAAATATAGTTGTTGATGTCTTAGTAATAAGAGAAACTGTTAATTATGCTTAATTAACGTCGTTGTATTTTAATTTTTCAGTTGTTGGCTTTAGAATAAGAAGGGGCCTAATTTAATAGAGAAGTAATATTACTCACAACGACGAATGAGTTTTATAAATAGTTATCAATTGATTATTAAATTTTAATTTAAAATTAAATGTTTTTTTATTTTTAATTAAGTAATTCATGATGTTTCTCTTAAAAAAGATTATATTTTTTTGGGGACAAAAATCAATGCTCTTGTAAAAGTTGTTTTTTTTAATGGTTAACTGATTTATTTTATAGTATGTGCATTATTGTACTCTTTATCCTTTAAAAATATAAACTAACTTCATTTTGGTCCATTTCTTAATAATAATTTTTTATACTTTTTAATTTAGAAAACATTTTTTCTGTCTAATTTATTACAGGTAGTTCACTGTGATGGATTTGCACCCACAGATGGGTGCCATCGATGCTCTGTCACTGTTAATATTTCACCATATATGCCAAACATGCCGTCACTTAATTTTGCATATACCATCGTCTACCCCCACCATTTTTGAGCAGCAAACGAAATTTTCCAATTTCATTTCCCTCCAAATTGCTTGTTAAAGTTGAAGCTTGATAGTATTGAAACAAAACTCAGCATAAGTCGGTTGTTTGCACTTGAATTTTGCGAGATTTTGTTAAAATTCAACGAAAGGAATGCTGCATAAAGATGAAAATGATTTTTGTTTTGGGGATTTGGGGGTGAGTCCTGTGTGAACACAGGAACAAAGATTAATTTGACAGAAATTGTCCAATAAATTAGCTCGCCTCGCCTAGCCTCGTTTACGATTCTCTACATGGAAGTTGCGTAGCACAGAGCAAAAATTTACAGCCAGCAGAGCAAGGAAGGAATTCAAAACTGATGAACATCAACATTTGGAAGATCTCAGACCTCAAATCATCAGCATGTTAGTAACTGCACTGCATCTGTCTTATTGGAGTTCTGAGCTTCACATAAACTGTACCTATCACAAAAACTGGTACTACCAAAGTTGTGATGCCAACAATTGTTAAGAGCTGCTCCTCTATAGCTCGTCTTTCTGAGTTCCATTCGTATTGGCTGGAAAAAACCAACCGAGTATTTGCCATAGCTTGTTTGTTGGTGTCGTTGGCAATGATTCCGCACTACAAAGATCGTTGTAGTTATGCTTCAAGTGAGGAGCAGCTATTTTTTCCTGAGGAGATCAAAACATGTGCAGCAATTTAACAAACATTCTTTCTACTATTAAATACGAGTACATAAAAGGCAATCTATACCTTGAACACCTCGAAAGGGCAAAAGTCTGAATCTCCACAACCCTGTACGTGAAATGTAATTTAACATAACTTGAAACAAGAAATAAAAGCTCCCAACAATTTCTTCATAGTTGTTCTCATATTCCATAGCATTCTTATAGTAAAGATGAAGATCTGATGGATTTTAAAGTTGGGAGTAAGACTATGATGCACGTACTGCCATTCGTGTAGGACGTTCGTTGTGCAATACTTGCACAAAGTAATTGCTTGTATTGTTGTTGGCTGGGCAGCTATATAGGACCAGCATGTTATTTCCAGCAAACGGAGCAACTGTGCTACCATGCCATATTCTCGTTTGGGGAGGTTTAGGAGGTAGTTGCAAAGGTTCTTCTCTTAATATTTTATCAAAGTCTGAGAACCCAAAACAGACTAAAGGTCAAACCTAAGCTACAAGCCACCAAAAACTGATAGAAGGGATAAACAATTATCATCTCACCACGTCCATCAAGAAATAGCCCGATCAAACAGGAAAATGGGAGCAGCGTTTCTGCATGAGCGAATCTTAGTTTGGCCATTTCATAGCTCCCAGGAACTAGTCCTTCTATAAATCACAAAAAGGAAAAAAGATTATACATGGAGCTGAGACAGAACTTTGAGGATAGGAGGGGATAGGTGCCAATCCACACTAGGGTATTTTTCCTCTCTCCTTTATCCATTCTGTTTCAGATTTCCGAGTATTTAGAAGAGAGAGATAATAAGTCCGTATAGCATACTTTAAAGGAAATGAATAGAAGTTAAACTTAGTAGTAGCATATTCAATGGATCTTTTTGCTAGTATTTACTGAAAACATGTTTCATGTTGCTTTGTTGTAATCTTTATAACCCAAGACAATGAGAAGAATGAGAAGAAATAGTTATGAGACATGATTTTTTCATATAAGAGATAATACTTCTTGCCGGCATTATTATTAATAAATTCAGAACAAACAGGAGTAATATATAATTGAACAAACAAGTCATTCTTCTATATCTACATTGCAAACTGATAACCTGGTTCTGAAATATTTTTCAGTCAGTATCTTGTAGACAATACAGATAAATGAGGACAATCTATCGTGAACGGTTGAAATACACCCTCCGTCCCACTCAAGATGTCCACCTTTCCTTTTTATGTTTGTCCAACTCAAGATGTCCACTTTCTATATTTGGAAATAAATCTCTCTCCTTTCTCCTTATTAAAATATTCAACTACCTTTTTCCCTCAACTTATCCCACCTAACAACTCCTCCTAAAATCCCGTACCACTCAGGAATGTGGACATCTCGAGTGAGACGGAGGAAGTAGTTAGCTAAGAAATAATTCATGAATTGAGGAAAATGAAAGAAGAGGAAAAAATACCTTCCTTAGCCTTGATAGCTTGCTCCATTGACTGCATAACATCTCCAAGTAAGGGAACTCCCATCCGGTAGTTCAATGAATTACCGTAGCCTTTTACGATGAAAACCTCCAGATCGTCTGTCCATTCTAGTAAACCAACCTACCAAAATTAAGAGGGGGAACATGAGTGAGAGAAAAGGTCAATATAATGTATGATGACAAAAATGGAATTTCTAATGTATTAACGTAATCTAAATATGAAATACATATGGCACTTTTAGATCATAGAAACACTCCATTTGTAAATAGACAATCACAGTAAAACCAAATTATTACTCATCATAGACCGGGAGATAAGGAAGAGTAAGTACCTCAGATGGACTGAACAGGGAACAAGCTTGATCAGTTTTGTTTAATAAAGCAGCTTCCTGCAAGAAAATGCAGCAAATTACATATTTCGTTAAATGTTTACAGAGAGTGGGATGCTGGGTAGAAAATGAGGAATAAATTACCTGTTTGCATAGAAACCATAGAGATGATACATCCTGTCTTGTGAAATTCAGACCCCAGTGTTTCACTAATTCTTTAGTTATTTCATCCAGTATGGGTTCCTTGAGTTTATCAACAGATGGTTCCTGACTTTTCCTGAAAGCCTTGTTCATGTATAAAAGAAAGTTGCCACTTTCAATAATCGCATTGAGTGATCAATAACAAAGTTATAACAGGAAAATCATAATTCATAATTCCTTACCATGTCATGATAATTTACCAGACTTATTGCTTAGTTTAACTTAGACATAAAATTAACCAGGAAAAGCTCATGATGCAAAACATGCTCTGAGATAAAGGACCATCATGTACAGGCCACTGCAAAATGTTGACAAGATACAAAATTCACTTCTACCATTAACATTTATATATTATACTAGTAGTTGACAACCACACAGCTTGAGCTACCATTATATGCAAAAATGGACGACATAATTATAAGTAGCATTGGTGGCAGTAATGTAGGGTCTCCAGAAGATGATATCTTACCTTGTAGTTTTGACAGCAATCATGGAATCTCAACATTATATCACTTGCACGACTTTCACTAATAACTGCAAAAGCTCGATGGTGCCCAGGTCCCAGATTTCCACGGTCACTAAAGAGTCCCATGCCAAATGCCACTGCACTTGCTGAGGCTCGTGAAACCTGATAATAATCCATTGAAGAATATTCAGATATTGATTGTCAGTCTACCAGTTGAAATAGTCATCACTATTAATTTCTGCACACATATACGCACTCCAAAAGTGAACAACAGAAAATACAAATGATATCATGAAGTTAGTTTCCAATATGACTCGATATGACTCACCAATCACAAGATGTTAACATGTCCCTGAGAAAATGAATTAATGTGCCATAAGATCTACAAGCAATTCTCATCTCATGCAAGAGGCAGACTAAAAGAAATGAAATGAATAGTAAACTGAAGTATGCGCCGGAGGCTTCTTTGAAGCATAAGTATAAATAATAAATAAATCATAATTGTCGAACATGATACCTGAGTGGCTCTAATAGGATATATGTCAGGATGATAATCCTCATGAAACAATTGCGGAAATTTTTCTCTGACTCTGATACCGAGCTCATACAGTTCACTTTCTCCTAAGCTAATCAACTCTCCACCTTTATGCTTTCCAGTCCAAGGAGATTTCCATCCCCATAACCATGCAGGTAGTGCACCTGACTTCTTTTCTTTAACATTTTCTAAAAGGACTTCCAAGCGAGTGCCCAATGCATCTAGTAGCTTCATTTTTTTCTTAGTAGGAGCCCGAGTCCCATGTCTTGCCTGCCATAAATAATTAAGCCAAGTCATATTAACTCTTAAGAATCCACGAGCACTAACACACTGTAGAGTGGCGATGAGCCACATTTTCATTATGGATATCTGAAACTAGTAAAACAGGCAACATGATAAAAATTGCTATCGTTCAAAGTAATTATACTTATAATTATCTGTAACTTTAAAATGCTGAGAATTTACATCATATCTATTTCAACTTTGCATTGTCCAATTTTAACAGCCCACGTCTGAAAATGTCCAAGTTTTAGCACTAACAAAGTGTCACATCCTCCTCCCTCCGCCCATAGATGATAAAGAAATTATATGCTCACATGTAGTAAAAAACTAAACTTTCCCATTCATCCGCACTTCAATTAGGCTAAAGTACCTCACATTGAATCACCAATTTAAGCACGACCACCGCTCAGCTTATAAACTTAAACCAAAAGAAAAACACCTTGAATATCACAGTGCCAGAAAAATCTTTGAGTACCACAAATAATGGAAACAGAAAATGAAATACGACGAAGCCGCTGTTACAAAATGTGAGTATTACCACAAGATTTAAGTGAATAGGTTTACACTGATCAGGAACATTTGAAGGAACATATGAATTGTCAGATATTTCCTTCGCTACATGATATCTGCACAGAAGAGACGCCCGTCATTACCTAAGAAGAATGACCTAATAAAATAACAATCATAAATGACCGCTTTTTTTTCTTTGGAAACACGCAAAAAACACATTCCAACTCCGATAAGCTCCTAAATCGTACTCCATATAAATCAAGCTCCCTCTTCCTATGATCAATTCGATGTCGGAAAACTTCACACGAACTCGATCAGTAAGCAAATTCAAAAGAATAAAAAGGGGAAATAAAAAAATTAAACGAGCCTTCCTCATAACCGATACTCGAACACAATATGGTATTTCTCTCACAATTGATCGCAATACATCATTCTTCACGATTTGAAATTGAAACTAATTGAAATTGATAAAGGGAAGGAAAGTTGCAAATTTGAAAATTGAAGGACCTGGTGACAGTGGATAAATGGCGACGAACGTCGAAATCGGAATTGGCGGTGGCTAGAACGGATGCTGCGTGAAAAAATGTAAGTAGGAGTAAAGAAACCATCAGAGGCGCGGCCATGGCTTCTCCAAACCGCCTTGGGTGTTCGAGAACAACCACAAAGTGTCGTTTTAGTTTTGATGTTCCAATTTCGGGAGTTTTTAATTGCTTCTACAAATCTCAATTTCGGGAGTTTTAGTTTCTATTTATATACTTTTATAATTTAATTTGAACATATTGAATTAGTAAAATTTCGGATAATAAAAGTAAAATGAGGCTTTTATTGATAAAAACTCTTCATAACCAGATGAAAAAAGTATTTTTGAAAACAAAAATAGATACGAGTACTATATTTAACCGGAAATGTGATCCAAATTCAGTTGTGGCGACGAAGTGGGAATAAAGCAATTTGAAAGTAATGAAAATTCAGTTATCGTGTTATAATTAACGATAACACGATGCCATTTTTAAATCAAATGTGAATTACGTAGTCCAGAGGACTAATTGTGAATTAGTGACCATATTCCAAAAGACAAATAAAAAAAATCATGGAGTATGTAGTTAGGCAGAGAAAGTCATTACTAAGAGCATCCATAATGGTTATAGCCCAGCCATAGTCTAGCCACAAACTCCTCCTGCCACATCATCAATACTAAAAATCCTCCTGCCACATCAGAAATAGCTCAGCCATAGCCTAGCCATATCATAAATAGCTCAGCCACATCAATAGCCACATCACTAATAACACAATATTAGCCACATCACTAATAACACAATATACGAAATTTAATTTACGAGACATATACGAGAAACATTAATAATACTATTTTAATTTTAAAAAAAAGTACAATAAATTAAAAAAAATAAAATTTTTTTAAAAAAGTACATTAATAAAAAAAAATTACATTCATAATCGAAAAAGTACATTGCTTAAAAAAAATCACACGTCGGCTCCCTCGCCTCCGTCGCCGCCGTCGCCACCGCCACCGCCGCCTCCGTCGCCACTGTCACCGCCGCCTCCGCTGCCACCGCCGCTGCCGCCTCCACGCAGATCGTCATTCATGCTCTCGAGCAATGTGAAGAGAAATCTCTTCTCCTGGGGGTCCGTCGCCGCTCGCCATTCGACTAACGTCTTCACCATCATCTGGCGCGTTTGTTGACGCGCGAAGTACTTGAGATCCTCTGTAGACTGGCGGTCAAAGGGGATGCCGACTGGACCTCCTGGGAACCCCCCTCGCCTCCCGTTGCGCCCGCTTTTGCCCATCGGGGCGAGGTCGGCGGCCGAACGAACGAGGGTTGGGGAGCACCTGGTCCGTCTCGGGAAGGTCGTGGGAACCACCGCTGCTGCCGCTGTAATCCCTGGTATAGTTCAATCATTGCTTCTTCGGCCAGCCAGCGTCGACACCTACTCGGAATTTCTCGGAGTCGTTCAGCACAAGATAGCAGTTCCAGTAGGTGAAGTCCTTATACAACCCGGGCTGGGGGAAGGCTTTCTCCGCTATCCTCCTGCAGTCGTCCTCCGTTTGGCCACTACTCTGCATGCGGAGGGTGTTGGCGTACAAACCCGAAAATCGGGAGACGGCAGCCCTGATTCGGTTCCACGCCTTCCGGCAATCCTCCCCGTTGTGTGGCCTCCCCTCCGGGCAAAATAGCTGGTAGGCTGCTGCTACCTTGCCCCACACGTTGACGATCCTCTGGTTATTAGAAACAAGAGGATCGTCGCAAACACTCACCCACGCCTTTGACAGCGCAACATTCTCCTCGTCCGTCCACCTTCTCCGTATCGTAGGGTCATCCCCACCCGGCTGCGACGACTCCCCGACCTTCTTTCCCTTGCCCTTCTTCTTTGGGGTGCCACTACCCTGCACTGCTCCCCCCGTTTGAACGGGAGTTTCCGGAACTCCGAGACTATCAAACCCCAAATCCGACAACGCAAAATCCCTGCGTCGCCGCTATGCCCCCCGGCGTCCCCTACGTCGCCGAACCTTCCCCGGGTATCATCTGCATATTGGGTGTCCACCCCGGCATCATCTGCATATTGGGTGCCCAACCCCGCATCGCCGGGAACCCCCCCGGCGGACACCCTCCGGTCGGCATCTCGGGTAGCATCTGCTGCCACGGGTACATGTTGTAGTACCCGGGCATCTGATTCCATCCGCCTCCAACGGGGATTGGGGGAGTTTGAGAACCGCTCGTCCCTGAACTAGGCTCGTTGTTCAGATCCATTTCTCGGTGTTGATCTTGTACAGAAATTAAGATAGAGAGAGTACTCGTTAATACAAGTGGTGCGAATGAAAATGAAGTGCAAATCGCGTATATATAGTGTTTCGAAAATTTAAAAAAAAAACCGCTGGGCGATCCGGGCGCTGCAATGGCGCCGAGCGGATCGCCCAGCGCATAGCCCAGCGGTTTTTGACTGCCTAGCACTAGGCGAAATTCATTTCTGAAAAACCGCTCGGCGGTTTTCGGCTTCTGCAATGGTTCGCCTAGCGCCGGAGCTCGGCTAGGCGGTGCGCTAGGCGCCATTGTGGATGCTCTAATAGAATAGTTAGGCGCCGTTCTTGTCAAATGTTCATTGGCTGCATGACAGATGAATACTTATGTCAGAGTTTTACAAAAATGAATTTTGAATTCGAGGTTACGTTGCCGATAGGCGTTACGCGATCCATATCTATGTCTCAATACCGTCTCTTAATCGTCTCATCCCTTAATTATTCATTGGTCTCGCTACACTTTTTACCACATCTCTTAACTAAGAGACAATAACTGCATTCCTCCATCTCTTAACCATCTCATCCCTTAACTATTCATTCAATTTCATTTTTTATTTTTATTTCCAACAAATTCAATTAATATTTCATTGAAATATTTAATTAATACTAATAATTCATAAAATCATTTAAAAAACATGAAAATTACAACATCCGAAAATACGAAAATACATAATTGAAATCCTAATATTACAATTTATTGAAATCCGCATAATCATGGAAAGTGATGCGGTAATCGTCTAACGGTTACCAAATTTTGCCCAAATGTGCTCCATTAGATCCCCCTGGAGTTGGGCGTGGGCCATAGAATCACGTGTCCTTGCCCGAACACACAACCGCTCTTGCAAAGAAGGATGCACTCCACTGTGAGGCGGACTACTTGCGGAAGAGCTTTCCGGGGTTTCAGGGTCGAACCAATTTCCCGCCTCAGGTCCTTCGTCGGCGACAATTATGTTGTGCAAGATTATGCACGTATACATGATGTCGACCACATTCTCCATAAACCACGTACGAGCCGGGGATTTAATAAGGTGGAATCGAGCTTGTAGAACCCCAAACGCTCTCTCCATATCCGTGCGAGCAGCCTCTTGCTTCTGCGCAAAGAGAGCCTGTTTGTCATCTATCGGCCTGTTGAACGTCTTCACGAAGGTTGGCCACTTCGGATAGATGCCGTCGGCAAGATAGTACCCCATTTTAAATTGGCGGTTGTTAGCGGTGAAGTTGATGGTCGGCGCTTCTAGCGATTCTTCCATCATTCGACGCATTTGCTCAAATGGATCCATAAATGGATTAAATTTGGGAGAAGAATTGGAGAGGAAAGAGAGATGATATGATAGTGATGATAAGAAAAAAAGATGAGAGATAATGTGTTTTAAAATGAAAGAGGTTAATATGAGTATTTATAGAATAAAAAAATAAAAAAATAAAAAAATTACTGTTTCAAACGGTAATATTAACGGTAAATTTTTTTAAAATTTTTAATTTTTTTTTTCTGGAGAATCGTTTTTTATTTTTAAAAATAATTTATTGCGTCAGCATGACGACGCCACTCGCGCGCCGGCGAGGGGGGGCACGCTGCGCGCCAGAGCTCACCACGTGGCGCTGGCGCGTGGAGAGACAGCCCGCCAACCACCCCTCCCCCGGGCTACACTACGAGACGGAGACGAGACCGAGCCCGCATCGAGACACCGATGCGGATGCTCTAAAGTCTTTTGCCTTAATATGTATTTCACTTTAATTCAGTATGGATTTTTAAAAATATTAAAAAAAATTATGAATTGAAAAGTTAGTATAATATAAATTATGTTTACATATTAGCATATAAATAAAATGAGTTTATATAATATAGAGTCTACCATCAAAAATAATACTAGTAAAAATAAAATAAGATTATTAATAAGGGGCAAACCAAAATTAAAACCGAGACACATAATTTTTAGAAGTGGTATTAGTCCATAATCACTCACTTTCACTGAAATTTGGTAGTACTCCTATTAACTTAAATTTGGTTGCAAAGATCATGAACATAGACTTTGTTGCGGATTTCTTATTACATCAACTTTTTTTCTCAATTCCTGGGAAATTCAGTACAATTGATGAGTTAATAATTTTTGCAATCAATTTTAGATTTGTGAAAAATACCAAATTTTGCCAAAATTTATGTTAGGGACCAATAACTTTATTAAATAGTTTTATGTTATCCTTCTTTGTACATTTTTTATGTTTCAATTCTTTCCATATATTTCTTTGATTTTTTTTAGTTCTATATATTTTTTTCTTTGCTTTTTATATTTTTTTGTAATTTCTTAAGTTTATTTTATATTTTAGGGTGAACTGCACCAAATATGCTTAATTTTTGCACTTGTTGCACCAGTGACCCCTAACAAAAAAAATAGTACCAGAGGGGCGTAACAAAAAATACAATCACAAACGAGTTTTTTTCAGACGATAACCACCAGGCCCTTAAAGGGCATTCTTGTCAAATTATCCACATTGATGATGCCGCCCTGCAACCTATAGCATGTCTGTTTGACTGACAACATCAACAAATGATATGACTTCAGTGTCTAAAGTGTCAAATCAAAATTTGAATCAATCCCCATTTTCATTTCATGACTTTTAAAGCATTGCTAGCTTGTAAAAAGAACATGGTGGAATAAAACTAAAATTTGCATCTATGAGAGAGAATCTAACCCACCATGCAAATTGGCATAGGCATGACTTAGAATAACATTACCATTTTATCATTATTTATTTGGATAAGTTGGACTTTGTTAGTAACATATATCCTGGGATCCTGCTATAAATATAGGTCAAGATTTCAGAAACAAATAAAACTAAATTTTATTTGATGAAAATTATTTAGTAATTTATTGAATAGTGTATTTTGTTATAATACTTTGTTGAGCATAATTTTTAGTAATTAAAATTTTATCGTTTAAAATTTTTACTAAATTTTTTAGTAATACTTTGTTGAGCATAATTTTATAGTATTATCATAAATTAATGTAATATCAATAGTTTATTTAAAATAATAATTAGAGTTTGTTGATAATTTGTTTTGAACTAAAATTTTAGTGATAATTTTATTAAATAATAACTTTTGATTAAATTTTGTGTTTTAATTTAGGGTATTGGACAAAATTAATGAATACTCATCCGTCCGCGACTAGGAGTCCCATTTTTTCATTTTAGTCCGTTCGCGAATAGGAGTCTGATTCATTTATACTATAAATGGTAATATGCCTCATATTCCACTAACTCATTTCACTCACATTTTATTTAAAATTAATAAATAGAAATGAGACTCATATAGCACTAACTTTTTTCTACCATTTCATTTAAAACTAATAAATACAGGTGGGACCCATATACCACTAACTTTTTTCACTAACTACTCTTAACATTCCTTAACACCAGTGCCGAAAAGAAATGAGGCTTCTATTCGCAGACGGAGGGAGTATGAAATTTTATGTTTTGAAATTTGACAAATTTTTAGTGCAAAAAATGGCACACTTGTAGGATTGATAAGGCTTGTTTCATGCATTGGTTTTAGGCGATATTATATGTTTTTGGGGGAGATAATGCACAAATTGTGAGCTTAAGTGTGCAGGTATCTGCTCGATCAAGTAGATGGTGCAAACTGATCGAGCAGGTTCAGATTGAGCAGAAATGAAGCAAAAGTGCAGAAAAAGTTATCTAACTGGTCAAGGAGACAGAATGGCGTGGTGACATGTAGATCCTCAATTACTGCAAGGGTAAAATGGTCAAATCAGACGAGAAGTTGCCTTAGGGTTGAAGTTGAAGCTGCTCTATAAATAGAAGCTTTCCACAATGAAGAAGCAGCGCTTAACGCTATCGTAGTTTAGGTAGGAAGCTCTCATAGGCGCTTAACGCCACTGCTCTATTAGCTTAGTTTAGATAGTTAACTGCTTTCTTAGCTTAGTTCAATGGTTTCGACGGGGAATTGACGACTCCGACGTTGGATCCTTGCTTTCTTTACCGCTTTTGAGACGTTGTAGTTAGATCTCGAGTTTCATTGGAGGAATTGACGACTCCGCCTTTGGATCTCGACTTATTTCCAGTTTTATGAAGCTTTGGTGTTTATTTTCATATTGATGATGCTATTTACTCATGTTTCTTGGATGCTTTTTCGCAAATGGTGGCTTAGATGTTTAGATCCATGATATTTACATGATTTCCAATAGTTTAGAGGTTGAGATCTAGTAGTTCACATGCTTGGTTTATGAGATCTGTTAGTTTAGGTGATGCATGCAAGGTTAATCTGTGTTTATTCCGCTTTCTGCTTGACCAAGGAGAGTAGGTCCGGTAGTTATAGCTTGAATTTCGTGTTTACGTCTCGTTTTGAAGCATGCTCTGTTTTATTTCGTCAATGGTGTTGAAGCTTTGTTCCATGCTCTGTTTTTACTTGATTGTTTGGAGAAGATGAAGTAGAAGTTAGTTAGAAAATCAGATCTGCTATTTGCTTTTGCTCTTTTGCTTTTCACAGCTTTTCTGTCAGCCCCAGCCAGTTTAGGAAAAATGGTCCCCACTTGCTTTTGCATCTTTGTCTGCCTATTTTGGAAAAGTTTCAGCATGTTCCTTCAGTCACAGGTGTTCTAGTTAGTTTAACTCCAGTTTACAAGTTGCCATGAGTTTAGTTGTCATGCAACTGTTCGTACTTTTCCCATCCGCTAGGTCAGTTAAATAGATCCAATTTAATTCCGCCAAGTCAAGTAGATTAGAAACTTAACCCACTCAATGAATGTGTGGCAGCAGCCGACCCCTTTTTCGATTGTGTCGTAGAAACAATCTTGAGTAGGTCCATAGTCTCTGTGGTTCGACCCCGCTCTTCACGCTTATACTTAGTAATATTTGTTGCATTAGTGGGAAAATTATAAATCTTGTTGAAAGGAGGGACACGTGCATGCGGCACACGTGCAAAAATCCTCTCCTCAAGGATGATACGGGATATTATGAGCTATTATTTTGTGTGTTAAGTGGATAGAGAAAATATAATTTTTATATTAATGGGAGAGATAACTTTTTCTAAAAATAGAAATGTGACATCTTTAGTATGCCAAGCTAGAAAAGAAAGTGTGATATATTTTATGGGATGGAGGAAATACATTAATTTATAGAATACTCTTAGTTAATAAAACTTTTAAATGATAAAATTTATACATATTCAACAAAGTATTACTATAAGAAAAGGTACTATTCAATAAATAATTAAATAATTCTGAATTCATTAGGCCATCTGCAGCGCTGTCTCTTATCCGTCCCTTAACCGTCTCTTAAATTATTAAGGGACAGAACCTGCAACCCTCCATCTCTTATCCGTCTCTTAACCATCTCTTAAATTACTATTCATTCATTTTTCATTTTTCATTTTTATTTCCAACAAATTCAATTAATAAAAACATATTTCATTAAATAAAATAAAATTACAACATAAAATTCTTTAAAAAATAAAAAATACATAATTTAATTTCTTTCGCTCACTCTCACTAAATTCAAAATCTTAAAGCTCAAAGAAGCAGAAGAACGGCGATGATGTGCGTCTACCGGTTGCCAAATTTTGCCCAAATGTGCTCAATTAGATCATTTTGGAGTTGGGCGTGGGCGGTAGAGTCACGTGTCCTTGCCCGAATAGACAACCGTTCTTGTATAGACGGATGCACTCCACTGCGAGGCAGACTACTTGCGGTAGAGCTTCCGAGGGCTTCAGGGTCGAACCAATTTCCCGCCTCAGGTCTTTCGTCTTGGACAATCATGTTGTGCAAGATTATGCACGTATACATGATGTCGACCATACTCTCCATAAACCACGTCCGAGCCGGGGCTTTGATATTGTTGAAGCGCGCTTGGAGAACCCCGAACGCTCTCTCCACATCCTTGCGAGCAGCCTCCTGCTTCTGCGCAAAAAGAGCATGTGTTGCGTTCACAAGCCTGTTGCACGTCTTCACGAAGGTTGGCCACTTCGGGTAGATGCCGTCGGCAAGATAGTACCTCATTTTATACCGCCGGTTGTTAGCGATGAAGTTGATGGTCGGTGCTTTACCATCCAAAACTTCGGCGAAGAGGTCGGATTGGTGGAACACGTTTACGTCGTTGTTCGATCCGAGGACCCCGAAGTACGCATGCCAGATCCATAGCCGTTTTTTTTTAATTCGATTTTTTTAAAAAAAATGATTTATTGCGTCAGCGTGACGAAACCCACTCGTGGGCAGGCGAGTGGGCGTCACGCATCGCACCGGACGGCGCCACGTCGCGCGAGCGCGTGGCGAGACAGCTCTCGCGCTGTCTCGGAGTGACGGGTGTCTCGGCGGACTGGGGACGAGACGGGACGCTGCAACCCATCCCGCGCCCGTTTCGTCACGGAGGGACGGGATTCGAGCCACCCGCGTAACGCGTTGTGGGTGGCCTTAGCAGTGTGGACGTGTGTTAACCTAATCATAGATCAAATGACTTGAGGATACTGCAATATAAAATGACAGCCAATTGAAAATGTTTCAAGGACCGTAGCAATTTGTGCAAAACGGTGGCATATTATGGCACAACAGCCCCTCTGTGTTTTCACCACTGCAGGGGATCCACTCCCTTAATTATTAGACAATAGCAGGTAAATCGCAGGTCTATGAAGTAGGTGTGCAGGTTTCAAGATGATCAGACAAAAATGCCCTTTAAGCCATTAGGACATTTTCGTCCAAAGAATGGCTTAAAAAACCTCGTTTGTGATTGTATGTTTGGTTAGGCCCCTCAGGTGCTATTTTTTTATTAGGGGTCACTGGTGCAATAAGTGCAAAAGCTAGAGGTATTTGGTGCAGTTCACTCTATATTTTACTATACTCTATATTTTACTATGTATATTTACTTTATTTTTGTTTTTGTATCTTATGTTTTATTTATTTATATCATTATTATTATTTACAAAATTATACTCCACTACCATCTTATAGTTCATTAAAGAGTATTATGGTTTCGAAAATAACATATTTGAGCCAAATTTTGGGATTTCCATGAACTTTAACTTTGACTGCAAAAATTATAAACTTAGGCTATATCATATTCCTCACAAAATCAATTTTTTTCCTCATTTCATGAAAAATCAATCCACTACAAAGCATAAGCTTTTTCTTTTTTATGTTTGCGACCAAATTTAAAGTTCGTGAAAAATATTTAATTCAATTAAAGTTTATAATTTTAAAGACCAATACCCCTTTTAAAAACTGTACATTGGTTGTTTGTAATAGTACACTCTCAATAATAAATTAAAATATCATTGCCACACTTAGGCCTGTCAAAATAGATATCGGAATTTGGATATCCGCTATCCGAACCCGAAATATCAGATAATTGGATACTCGAAACCAGATTTTTCGGATTTCGGGATCGGGTATAGGATTTTTGGATTATTGGTATCGGATATACCCGAATTAACCAATTTTTTTTTTAATTTAAAAAATTATGTATTTATTTTATTATTTAAAAAATTCAAAGGTACTCCCGAAATCCTTAACTCTTAAGTTTTATTTCTAATAATTTGTACTCCTTCCGTCCGCCATTAGGAGTCTCATTTCTTGGCGGCACGAATTTCAAGAAATGTTAAGAAAAGTTGGTGGAAAAAAGTTAGTGGAATAAGAGTCCAACTTGTATATATTAGTTTTAAATGAAATGTGAGTGAAATGAGTTAGTGGAAGGTGAGACCATATTACCATTTATGGTAAAAGTAAACCGGGACTCCTATTAACGGACAAACTAAAATAGAGAAACGACTCTCATTCTAGGATAGAGGGAATGGTAGTTATTTATCTTAAACTTGAACTAGTTCAAGTTTGTATCAAATTCGAACTACAGGTTTATATTCTAAAATTTTGTAGTTAATTTTCTTTAAAAAATAATTAAAAAAAATATTTTAAAAAATCCACAATCGAGACTGGATACCCGATTTTTTGAGATTGGATACCTGAGTCGGGTATCTAGGTACCCAAAATCATTTTCAGATCGGGTATCGGATATTAGATTTTATAAAATTCGGGATCAGGTGGCCCACAGTAATCTCCTTCAATATTGTTTTCCTTCTTCTCACTTGCATAAATTAGTCACAGTTGCTAAACCAGATTTTGAACTTAAATCTAATGCAATACAAATCCACCGTATACAAGTTTGTACAGGCTTCAAAGATCCATATGAGAAGACCAGACAATGTACTGGGAAAAACAGATGTGCCTTTGGAAAGGATTATGGTGGTAAGATAAATTAAACAAGCAAGTAAAATATATCAAGAAACGCATCAGATAGAAATGTCGAAATTTAAAATCTACCCACCCCGCATCGGATGCCCGAGCTACTAAGAAATTCTGATACTGCTACTAAAATTTCAACAAGACAAGTCTCATATAAACTTCATGCATCAATACTCAATACCATCTTATCAAACTAGCACACACAAGTTCACTATGCAAAATCAAATGGGGTAGTGGGCTGCGCAGGATGGCAAGCCAGGATTAAGATCGACTAATTTTCAAGCAACGGCCTCCTCCAGCAGCATCTGATCAAAGTGCCAAACACCTAACGTCCCAAGAAAAGAAATCGTTATCAGGACCAGAAACGGATATGAAACCTCAATGGTACGAGAAATGCTTTGACATTATTGATGCACAACAAAGTAAAGATGAATCAGAAGCAATGCTAATGAAAAATTGCTGCTAAAAGTGGAGTTTTGTTCTGAATTATCCTTACCGTGGCCTTTACCCACTCTCCTCAACTGTGCAACATATTCTGATATTTTCTTGATAGATTCCACCTACAAAGAAAATATTAGTTATAGCCCTACCGCAAAATACAACGTGATAGCATCTTGGTAAAGCACAAGATTTGGTAAGAAAAATCCAAACCTGCTCCCCCAAATACTCGCTCTCAACAAAATCAGTCAGTTGCACATCATTGCATTTAGAGGCTACCTGTAATAGGAATGACAAACAAGTCAGTATCAAACCAACTTAATAAGAAAAACTCGAACTAAAGCTGGTGAGTGCACAACCACACATTGGAATTCAAAATACCACACCCATAACCTTTTTATCAATTTTCTTAAAGTCATAAATTGAACACCTGCCTTCATTACACAGACACGCGAGGAAAGCACAAAAGGACTTACAGCATGTAGATTTAGAAGCTTCTCATTCGTCAACTTTTCTAGAGACAGTGCCAACTCCATAGCTGTAATATAAATGAAGCAAAAAGAAAGGGGCAAACATGTCATATATATAGACTTTGACGAATGTATAAATTGCTCAAATTTTAAGATGGACAACATCATTGGACATATTGAGAAGATGAAACACTGGTGCAATTTTCATGGAAGACTTCAAACATTTGCTCCAGTCACTTACCCCTCCCCCTAGAGAAAAGAAAGAAAAATCTTCATCTCTCTCTCTCTCTCTCTCATAAGAAAAAACCTATGCAACTTATCCATACTTACATAACACTTAATCCAAATATGTTCCTCTTAAGACTGCAATACACTGTATGGTGTACACATAAATACTATGCGCTGATGAAGACAAGGTATGTAGAAACAAGCAAATGCTTTTCTATCATAGTATTATTGTTGTATTTTATGATGTACAAGTTGTCCGCCCACTTAAAACTGAAAATCTCTACTTGAAATCATAAGGTTTTAAGATAACGTTATTTATACTTGTCAACTTAAGTAGACCTGCTCCAAAAGGTAAATCAAAGAAAATTTATCCTGGCACATCTCTGGTTCCTACCATAACTTGCCAATTACCATAGAATTATACTCCACAACAACTATGAGCTATTTTACTAGTTGAACAAAGCATTCTCCCATAATCATACCCAATAATCCATCAAAGCCTACCATGATGACAGGAGTCCAAAAGTTGCACAACGACAATTACAAATTCAGGAGCCTAAACTTCAATATGCAACTTATATTCCAACCACCACACAAAAATCTATGATATATTGATATAAATACATTGTTGGAAAGTTAAAAAAGGCTTTGAACATCAGTCTCACATACTTAAAAAAGACCTACTCCATACCCTGCAACTTGAAAGCTTTTGGCATGCAGTGAACTAAATCAAATATTCATCTCAACATGGGACATCAAATTTTCCATATCTCTCCCTTTGTTCTTTTCATAATTCAGAATGTATTCAGGCAAGAGAAGGAGAAAAAAAATCTTAATTTTGTTTTGGAGTTAACAAAGCTATAGAAGTATCAAAAGAAAGAAAGATAACATAAAAACATGTCTTGAAATTATTAGAACTAGAGACAGTCTTAAAAACCAATATTTTGAAAAGAAATTTCATTATAATATTACTATAATATTGAAAAATAAATGGAGATGCATTATATGGTAATACTTTTTTGATTGAATATTATCTCTGTATTCAGGATATATTATAGCTATAGTGCTCAGTATTTTACACCGTTGATCATAATACTGTGAAGGTTGCATGGAATCATTTGATTCCTAGGGTGGCAGTAATGTGAAGAAGGGATTAGACTCTTAAGAGAAAGATAATAAATAAAAAGATGGACATGAAAAATCAAGGCAAATAACTCGAAGTCTAAGGCTGACAAGAGACCATACATAGGGACAACTAATCCTTTTATCACTACTCAAGCTTAACTGTAAGGTGTGAAGTGGGCCACACGGGGAGATAATCACACAAAAGCATGCCGTTGAATAGGATATTAATTTTTGAATACCTCCAAATATAAAGCTGCGGGTATATAGAGACTGGAAACATTTCCCTAATTTATTAAACACAGCAAAAATAAATGGATGATCAAGACAAAATTCGGTCCCCATCTGTTGAAGTAAACATTTGGATAGATATCAGAAATAGTTTGATGTTTTCATTTGGACAGGTGCTCATGTATCAACCATTCAATTATCGGATCTACATCACCAGTCATTATACCCCTCCACCGATAATATCTTCACATTAGACTCAAAATATCGCAATATAATCAGGAAAGAAGCATTACCATATGATGCATCTCCTTTCTCCGCATGATCAAACTCCGAAAGCGGCATCACAATCGACTGCAGCTTCACTTTTCCTCCTCGCTTGTTCTGGATACAATTCAAAATTTATTACGAATATTACTTGAGCGATGCTAAGACCATAAATAATAATTAAAATCATCAAACACCTGGTATTCCATCAATTTTTCAGCGTGCTCTCTTTCTTCAACACTAGACTCCTTGAAAAACCTACAATTAATCAAATCAAAACCCCCAAATTTCACTCGAATTAGAAAATAACAACGGCAGATAATAGTTCTCAAAGCGAAGCAAGGCGTTAGCAGCTTACTTAGCAAGTCCTTTGAGAGCAACGTTGTCTCTATCAAAATAGGCGAACATCGCGTGGTACACATACGAAACATTATACTCCACGCTGTAATTCACAAAAAACCACACAGATCAGAGAAAATATAATCTCGAATCGGAAAAACAAAATGAAAAATTAACCGAGGAAAACCTACTTGATTTGTTCGTTGATGGCGGCCTCACAGTCATCGGAGTACTTATGGCGAGCAAGAGAGGCTTGAGAGACGCTAGGAACAAGCATGAGCTCCTTCTTGACCTCTTCGAACGGCTCGAAAACGACGCCGGTTAGGGGCTTGCTGTTGGTGTGCTTGGCGGCGCACACCGCGAATCCATTTCCGTTTCTGCCGTCGAGATTCTTAACCGCGAGAGAAGAGGAAGTTGAGACGAAGAGAGCGCTCAAATTTTCCGCCTGCGAACTCAACAGATTAAACGCAGGCGCAGCTTTGAGAATCATTTTTCTAGTGTGTTTTTGGGAGAGAGGAAGTGATGAGTGAGTGAGTAAGTGAGTGACAGCGAGAGGAAGATATGAATGATTTGTGGAAACTAAGGGAGGTTGGGAGATGGGATCCGTTGGATGAGAGGACACGTGGATGGAGAGGATTTAGAGGTTATGAATAAGAGCGTGGCGGACTCACGGGTAAATCTGGAGTGGGGGCCACTGATATTCCGATGCTCGAATTGATTTAGACCATTAGCAATACGGTGCGCCACGTCATCAGTTTTATCCTCCTACCCCCACCTGCAACGTGGCGCCCTAAGGCGCGCCCTATATGTCATACTATTATTTTGTTAATTAATTTAAATATTTTTAAATATGTAATGCAAACAAAATTAAAAAACACAACGATTAACTAAAAACCGGCGAAGACTGCATTCATTAAACAAAAGTTACACGATTCGAGTTGGCTAATCTACACAATTCTCAACTTCCAGCGCAGCTCATCGATCAACCCCCGGAGATATTCGGCTTCGGCGGGGTCCGTGCACTTCTTGAGCATTTTGTGCGTCTGCAACAACGTATTCGCCATCGAGGTTGTTGCCAACTGCTCGTACGCGGCGGCCGTCGGGCTCGTACGCGGCGGTCGAGGATGATGTCGCCGCCGCCTTCCCCTTGGCCTTCGCAGCCTTGACGCCCATGGGACGCAGGGAGGACATCGGTGTGCCGGAACTCTCAATGTCCTTGTACGTCCGGTTGAGGTCCACCGGACGAGTTCCGCTTTCGCTGCTCGTGTAACCACCAGCTTCGGTGGTCTTCGTCCTTTTTGGCGGGGGCGGTAGCGGCGGCGGCGGCGCGGCGGGAGGGCGCGACGGGTCGGTTTGGAGACGGCTCCATGTCATCCAAACCGTACGATTCCGTGATGAATTCGGGATCGTACTGCGTGTTGGCGTCGAACGGTCGATAATCGTCGGGTTCTGTACCCGGCCAACGCGCCTCCCCAAACATCGGACTCTTGAGACTTGAATCCATTTCGTAGTAATAATAAAAATGTGAGTTTCGAGAGTGAAATCGTGAAATGAAACGTTACAAATGAAGGTAGGGTAGGGGGTATTTATACAAAAAATCGAAAACGCATGCCATCGTCCGCGACCATCGTCCGCCGATCCCGCAATGGGGCGCCCGATGGCGCGGACGATGGCCTATCGTCCGCCGAGCCCACAATAGCGCGGACGATAGGCCATCTTCCGCAACGTAGGGCACGCCCTATGCATCGGCCGCGGACATAGGGCGCGGACGATGGCGGCCACCCACAATGTGGGCATCGTCCGCGCCCGAGGACGATAGATGCTATCAGGCGTGCCATCGGGCGCCCCGTTGCGGGTGGCCTTAATATTCCTATTATAAATAATTATTGGTTGTAAAATTTAAATATTTCAAGATCTTTCTATTTGCGCAAATTCGTACATTCATAATTTTAACACGAGTCTCGACCTGAAATTTGAACAATTTAAACATTCATCCATCGTCCAATGACATTTTTAAAATTCATATTTTTAAACTACAAGTCAAAATATTTTTTAAACTAATAATATAATTTTCAATATGACATAAATTTTGAGATTTTTATTAAAATTATTTCGTGTTATATGGGTGTAGTGGAAAGGTGACTCTCGTAAAAAAAGTGTAATAAGTAGTAGGAAATTTGGAAAAGATAAGGATCCACTAATTACTGAAGAACTGAGATGCGATTCAATTAGTCCACGTTTACAAAATATATTATGGTGAAATTAGCATCATGATCATATCAAAAGGCTCAAATGCCAAAATACTCATCATATAGAGGGTAAGGGCATTATGATATTTTAATATGCAAATAATGTGAATGAGATGTTACTATTTCTATGCAATTTATTATTGAGGCATCAGTTATAGTACTTTTCTTAATCATTTACTAAATCATATGCAATGTTTATTGTTTTGTTTTACACGTTTTTCGTTTTATATATTTTCTGAAATACCTAATCATCTTAAGTTCACCAATTTAACTAGATGTGAACAGTTACGGAGATTAGATATTAATGAATAATTATTTAAAAGTGAAAATTGCAAACTGTGTTCAAATAGTATAATGAGTAATATTTTAGATTAAAATTCCAATAACCGATATTGTAATAAGTGATTAAGTTGCAGAATAAATATTGTCAAATTTAGAAACAATGTAAAAAAAATAGTCCATATAATGTTTCATATTCAGATTTTATATAAATGAAAATTTGATGCGGTCAATGAAATTGTAATTTTGAGGCATATTCACAAAAAAAAACTATAGTATTGTGTAATTTTGACGAGTGAGAAAATAAAAAAAGAGAGCTGCGGTTGTGGCTAAAGAAGATATAATGGCAGAAGCCCCACTTTGCTGAAATCTAATGCAGCGATTTTTGTTTCAAAATTTGCATAGTCCGAATGAGTTCATGTCATTATATGCTACTACTCTTGAAGTTTGTGGAAAAACTCGAAAATGGCCAAAGTTCGTGAAGGCAGAAAGAATGACGATGACAAGAAAGAATAAACCTTTGAAGACAAATACTACTCACTACGTCCAAAAAAAATAGTCTATCATTCTATTTATATCTATCTACCAAAATTTATTTTCTTCCTAAAAATAGTCAATTTTTCCATTTCTGTCCGTCCACGAGACTTTGGAGTAAGTCATGAGTACTAATCCTTGAATGAAATATTTTAAAGTTGCACAAATGAAATAAAAAGTTGCTTGAATCCATTTAAGATGTGTAACTGAATAGTCATTAAGGTTAGAACATCAATAGTTATAACTTTACAATAGACTATAACAACAAGAGGTGTGATCAAATACAAACTCCCATTTATAATACAAACTACAAACTTTAATCACACACCATCATTGTAACTAATCTACGGCTGTTAGGAGGTTACAAATTCGATGTCACCGGGCAGTACAATTTATGTCAGCGGGGGGTGTATATGGAAATCGTTTTTTGCCAGCAGTTACATACATCCTCATTTCACTCCAATCTGGTATAATCATAACCAGAATTGTTTGTAACCGTTTCTAGGCGTGATTAGTCAATGATGACGCCCTAATTTATCTCCATTCTCCCAAACTACCATTATTATCATTTTTTGGAAAGAGATTACATTACTCATTCTGCCATAAAATATAACATATCTTAATTATTCAACACTGCAATATCAACTTCGATCTCCTGTTGAAATTCATATCCCAAATCTTTGCCGTCGTTCTTCTCCGGCGTTCTTCTCCGGCCTAAGGTCAACGTCCACGTTTGTGTTGAAATGGAAATGGCTTACGAAGCTCAAGGTATTTTTCTTGCTAATTTGAATAATATGTGTAACATAATGTTGAAACTAATGACGATTATGTTCGATGTTTTTACGTTCGTTGATGGATGAGGTTCAGTAGTAGGTTATATTTTCGAAATGGTTGATGAATCTGTTTTCGAAATGTAGTTTTTGTGCAAGATTATCTAATTTTTTATGCTTGTTCTAATGCTCCATGCATAATCTGCCAGTAATGTGTTTTATCTGATATAGTTTGCTATGATATTCTGCCAATTTGACCGCTGACATTCCGTGATGACATTCTTGGATGATGATTCTCTATCGTGTGTACAGCTGCAGTTAGATTTCGAAATGGTTGATGTCCCTGTGATGAATTTTCTGTCATTTTTTTGGTGAAAAAATTGTTGAATATATAGTGTAGAAGTTGTTGTGCTTGACTGAAGAAGACATGGTACGTAGAGTAGATTATGCATAGGCATTAGGTTATATTGCGAAATAGTTGATGAATCTGTTTTCGAAATGTAGATTTTGTGCAAGATTATCTAATTTTGTATGCTTGTTCTGATGCTCTATACATAATCTGTCAACAATGTGTTTTATCTGATTTAGTGTGCGATGATATTCTGCCAATTTGGCCGTTGACATTCCGTGATGACATTCTTCGATGACGATTCTCTATCGTGTGTACAACTGCAGTTATTCCAGATTGCAGACCCGAGTTGAAACCGTACGTTGGCCAGGTGTTTGAAACATTAGACGAAGGAATTTCCTTTTATGAAGCATATGCCAACGACTGACAGACCATTGTGTGCAGCAGGCAAGGTGAAAAGTGGGATGTCGACGAAGAGGGTAGTTCTACCAAACGTAGACGTCGTTCTAGCAGATGTCAATGCAATGCGAAACTTACGTTGAAGTATATAACCGATTCCGGCAGTCCTCGAATGCTGTCAGCAACTTTGTAGACCAACACAATCATGATATGGTCGATACAAAGCACGTCCGATACATGAAATCCAACAGTAACCTTGGGGATATCCATTATAAATTCCTGCAGGACTGCACAAAGGCCAACATTGGACCTACACAGACTTTCAATTTATTGAAGGAGTTCCTGGGTGGCTATGATGCTGTGGGTTGCACCGTTACTGATTTACGGAACAACAAGCGCGACATATTGCAAGAAATGAAAGGCGCTGATGTCCAGATGATTTTAAATCAAATGGAGGAAAAGAAGAACACCAGTGACGGTTTCCATTACAAATTCCAGCAAGGTAGTGATGGAAAGTTACTTAGTCTTTTTTAGTGTGACGCTGTGTCGCAAAAGAACTACAAGATGTTCGGTGACATTATATCCTTTGATACTACATACTCAACAAACAGGTAATCACACGTGTAGATTGTGTCTGACATTTTCTTTATTTTTTATTATGCTCTCAATTCAGGTGATGTGTTGAGCTCTTGTTGACATTTTCCTCACTCTCATTGCTTGCTATGCTCGTTGAATAGGTATTGCATGGTGTTTGGGCCATTCACTGGAAAAGACAACCACGGATGCCATGTTACATTTGGTGCCGGCTTCGTTTCAAATGAGGGCGCCGACTCATTCTCTTGGTTGCTCAGTGAGTTTGTAGAATGTATGGGTTTCGCGCCTAAGTTGATAATAACTGACCAGGATTGGGGGATGAAACTTGCCATAGAACGTGTAACTAGTACTAGGCATCGTTGGTGCATGTGGCACATTATGATGAAGCTTCCAGAAAAGGTACCCAAAAGAATACTTGCCATCGAAGAGTTGAACAAGGATTTGGACTCTTGTATATGGTCTGAATTATTGGAGCCAGATGAATTTGAAGAAACTTGGCTGATCATATGATTATCATGTGAGTAGACTGAGTTGACTCACTCCTCTTCTTCTGCACTGAAAATATCGTTTCTTGTTGCGTTGGCGGTACAATGAATAAAAGGATATTTCTATCTGGGTTTTCTGATTTAATTTTGTGGAAATTTCATTTATCAATCTCATACCCCCTCTCTCTTCTTTAAATTTTTATTAAGTTGTCTAAAAAATATGTATATACATGAAGAGTTATGATAAAAAAAAATGAACTTGAGTTTATTGTATATAAAAGGTCAAATATCAATCTTAGGATTTTAATATAAAATGGTAAGTGTAGATGGCAGACGATAATCAAATTTAATTAATTAAAAAGTCTAATCTATGGTAATTTTATCAATCCATACAACAAAATAACCATTATGATATTGGTTTGGTTATTGCATATACATTATTTGAGTATAATGGAGTACATTCTATATTATACTGTTTATTTAGTTTTATAATAAAGTAAGTTGAATGTTAAAATGATTGAATCTATAATAAAAGTGTCAATTAATATAACTATAGGTTATGATAATTACTTAATTCTCATGGGCTTTAAATAAATTTGTTTATATAAATTTGTTGTATGATGAAGTTTATTTCTGATTTTGCAAAAATGACTAAGCTGGAAATTGAGCAGTTTCATATCAACGTCTTTAAACATTAATTTCTTAATCTCATCTCCGTGAAAAAGGAAACACTTCTATTATCTTAAAATGACAAGAGTAATTTTTATAATTTTTCAAAATAATTAATTAAGAATACATCATTTTTTTCTAAAAGAAAATCAAAATCTTATTCTTATCTTCAACTTTAAATAATTAGAGCATAAAATGATATGGATTTAATGGGATTAAAGCAAAGTACTAGAAAAAAATAAAAGACAAGTGATGATATTTTTATTTTTCTAAAACCTTATGATAATATTCCCTTCGTCCCATAAAATATAGGCAAGTGATATGATACGAGAATTAAGATAAAATTGGTAAAGTAAGATAAAGGAAGAGAATGGTAGTTAAAGTAGTGTTAGTTAATAGTGAGACTCACATTATTAGTAGTGTTTAATAGTAAAATAAGTAAATAAGTTGATGTATAGTGGTAATAAATTGTAATAACTTTCCAAATATGGAATGCACATATTTTTATGGAACAGACGAAAATGAAAAGTGCACATATTTTTATGGGACGGAGAGAGTATTATATACTCCCTTCATAATACTCTCTCCGTTCCATAGTAGTGGAGACATTTCATTTTGACACGAAGATTAAAAAAAATTATGCTAAGTGAATTAAGTATATGAAGAATAAAGTAGGAAATGAAAAAGATAGAGAGATGAAGAGAGAATAATTTAAGAGAGTAAAGTAAATGAGAAGAAATTTGTTGGTTTTACTAAAAAGAGAAATAACTCTACTAATATGTCACGTACGAAAAAGCAGAACGATTTCATTACTATGGAACAAAGGGAGTAATGTATATTCTTAGTACTTAAAGACCAAAATCACATTTTTAAGAAAAATATAAAGTTATACTCCCTCCGTCCTCAAAGAATATGCACTTTGAATACGACACGAGTTTTAATGTAAAATTGATAAAGTAATAGAGATAGAGAGAAAAAGTAATTAAAGTATTGTTAGTGGTGAATGAGTCCTACCACGTTAGAGAGAAAAGTGTTTGCAAAATAGGAAAGTGTGTGTTTTTGTGAGTCAGACCAAAAAGAAAATATTGTATATTTTTGTGGAAGGGAAGGACTGGATACTCCATTTTTCAAAGATGAGACGGGGATACCATTTTAATTAAAATAATTAATGATTTAGCGGAGCACATGCACAATGGAGTAGAAATCAAACTGCACTCGTGATCATTGGGTTAAATATTCTCATCGATTTTCGTAATAACTAGAATTCTATAATTATGGCAAGAAATGAGCTTACATCCAATAAGCATCATACAACTGTTGAAGAAGTTCATCAATACACCATTGTAAATTATATGTTCACCAAAATTACCATATAATCCTTAACTTTTTTTTACTTTAACTAATGAAACATTATTTAAAGACATAAACAAAGTTACAAAACCACTTATCTAAAATTGTTCGAGTAAAGTAATATATAGAGCAATATCTCTGTCTCACATTAAGCGTCATATTTTGTCATTTTAGTTCGTCCTACGTCAGCAGTTTTATCCTCCTACCTCCCCACCTGCAGTGGGGCGCCCTAAGGCGCGCCCTATAGCGCGCCACGTCATCATTTTTTTAATATTTACAAAATCCATACGAATTTAAAAAAAATAATACATTAAAATACGAATTTCATAAACTTCATTTCATTTAATAAAAATTAATACATTACAATGCGAATTAAAAAAAATGCAAACTCAGCGACGGCGGTTACGAGCCCACACTTCTTCAATCATGTCACTCATGTGTCGCCATAGGCCTCTACTATCCCCCGACAAAAGCTCTTCAGACACTCGCGGCCTGTAGTCTCCCCACAGTGGAGGTACTCGTCAAAAAGGTCCGCCGTGGTGCCGTATGCCAACTGACGAATAGCAGTCGTGCACTTTTAAAATGGTGTAAGGCCGGGTTTCCCGATGCCGTCCTCCCGAAACGTGAAGTATTCATCACGTGAAGACAATGTACGAACAATGCTGAGAAAAAGGTACCTCGACATTCTAAACCGGAGGCGGAAAACAGTCGGGCCCCATCGCGGTTGATCGGCAAAATAGTCTTCAACCAGACGTCTGTGAGCTTCCTGGTGGTCGCGTCGGACATACGACCTATGTCGAATAGGCCAATGGACTTGCTCAGCCGCCGCTGCCGCGGCCGCGGCAACCGCCTCCTTCTCGCGCTGCATTTACGCATAGCATGCCGCCATGGCCTCTTCAACGGCTGCATCTAATGCTTCGTCAAGCGAACCACCGGATTCAGACGAACTAGAACTATTGGTGTCGTCGCCGAGATTCATTTTGGTTGGATGTAGAGAGAGAATATGTAAAGAGATAGTTGATATCTTCGTATGCACAGCTGAATGAGAAACAAGATTTAAATAGAAAATCAAAACCGCGTGCCATCGTCCGAGTCGATCGTCCGTGACCTCCACAATGGGGCGGACGATGGCGCAGACGATGACCATCGTCCGCGACAGCCGCAATGGGAGGACGATGGCGCGGACGATGGCCATCGTCCGCGTTATCCTCCGCGACCGAAGTATAGGGCGCGACTATCGTCCGCGCCCTATGGCACGCACCTGCAATGGGTGCGGACGATGGATGGCGCGGACGATGCGCGCCATCGGGCGTGCCATCATCCGCCCATTGCGGATGCTCTTATGCCATGAAGATATAGGGAATTTTCCAAAGCATGTTCACTAATCTCTGAGTTCAATTATTTGCATAAAGCTTGGAGCATATTGCTATTCAGATTACTGGTGTCAAAACAGGTAGAGGGAGTGGGTATTTTCAAACCCGACCCAATACCTGCAAAAACCAGGTATTAGGTATACCCCGATACCCAAGCAGGTACACCCGATTACCTGATTCAAACTTTAATTAGATCTAAAAGTTACCCTTTATTAATACAACACCAACTTAAACCACCAAATATCTAACTCGATGTGGGACAACCAAGCATGAGAAAGAGCCACAACAACTTGCTTAACTCTCCTTTCTTATTTCTACCGCTATACTCCCCTCTAATTACTTTCTAATTTTTTAAAATAAAATGAGTTTTAAGTTATATGATGAACCCAAAAAGTGATAATTCAGATATGTTATAATTTTTATTCTCCTACATCTACATTGGATAATGTTTGATATGTATAGTCAATTGCTCGGCTGCTCACACTAATTCTGAACATACATTCCACAGTATTTATATCACCATGTCAGTTGAGCTCTTTTGAATAAAAAAGCTGCAAAATGATAGAAGTATTAGTGAAATTATTTCTCTCAATTAATGAGTTAATATCTTACATTCACTTGAGCACTAAAGGGATGAATATGGTTAATAGCAGTTGCATAAGAATATTTCATACTAGTAGTATTAGGAGAGCTTTTAAGCAAGAACATTCCCACATCGATTATAGATAAAAGGAGGCAAACCAAAATCTATATATCAAACAGTAGTTTTTCATTACTTAGCGGGACACACAGCGGGTTCGGGTTCGGGTTCGGGTTCGGGTTTGGGTTCGGATACCCACATGCCACATTGCTTGGGTTCGGGTATCTTGAATTTTTGGGTCTTGTGCGGATACACGTAGGTACCCGTTTTGACACTCCTAATTTAGATTAAGATATTGTTGTTACTTGCTTGTTCCTTTGTTTTTGTTTTTTTAATGTATCTACTTCTTTTGGTTTTGTTGTCCTTCTTTTGGTTTTGTTGTGTTCAAAAATAAATAAATAAATTAGACTAAAAAAAATGCAAAGAATTATAGTAATAAATGATCAAGTTAAATAAATTTATAAATGTACTCCTAGTATATATATATATATATATATAGAGGGTAGTGATCAAGATATAACTAATCTTAAGTGTATAACTAGAGAACAAATCTCAGCCACACATCTTAATGGAACAAATATTATTTAGTTTAATAATATAAAATAGGAGAATGGTATTTATGGAAATTACATTTGAGATTTAAACCTGCGATCAATTACGCAGTTTTCTTCTTTCTCATTCCAAATCTGCGATCAAATCTCCTTCCAAATTTCCTTCCAAATCTGATCACTTCATCCAAATCGCGATTCCATGATCTGTGATGAAATCAGGTGTGTTTGGTTGCAGAGGATAGGGTGAATTTAATAGTTGAATTGCTCAAACCGGGGAACCGCCCTAGGAGGATGGTGATGTTGAAGGCGGATGTAGTGGTGATGGTGGTAGAGAGGAGGATAATGGAGTCGACGAGGAGGAAAGGGCGGCGCATTTTTGATGAATTAGTCGGAGTGAGTTTTAGTGATTCTGTGTTGCAATCATCAGTTGATGCAAATGAGTGTGAGTGTATATATACGTTGCAATCATCAGTTGATGCACATCAAAGCATAAGAATTGATCAATTTTCACTTTCACATTTAAATTGTTTGATTTGTAATCGTTAATGTATTGTAAATGTGGGAAAGGCAGCTTCTTGATTTTCGAAGAAATTGTACAGGAGGTGAACTTCGTTTTCCTCTTTGTAGTCTTGAATTTTTTTTAATGTACATAAAGCTAAAGTGACTAAATTAGAAATATAGTCAAGGGTTTTTATTGGCATTATTGATGGACTTAATTAGAAATTACATACTATAAAGGTGTAAATATGGACGCTATAATTGTGGAGAATTGGATGTGTAGCTATGCATGTTTGATTTTTGAATAATCTTAATATTTTGGAAATTTTGAATGATCTTAAATTTGGGATAACTCTATAAAAATATGGATAAATTCCCATATCACGCTTAGCATGATTTTACTTCACTCTTGTTTACAAAACACATCACTCTTAGCATGAATTTACTTCACTATTGTTTACAAAAAACATCACTCTTAGCATTAATTTACTTCACTCTTGTTTACAAAAACATCACTCTTAGCATGATTTTAATTCACTCTTATTTACAAAACACATCACTCTTAGCATGGTTTTACTTCACTATTGTTTACAAAACACATCACTCTTAGCATGATTTTACTTCACTCTTGTTTACAACACACATCACACTTAGCATGATTTTACTTCACTCTTGTTAACAAAACACATCACCATTAGCATGAGTTTACTTCACTCTTGTTAACAAAATACATCACCCTTAGTATTATTTTACTTCATTGTTGTTTACAAAACACGTCACTATAACATAATTTTAATTCACTCTTATTCTGATTTTACTTCACTCTTGTTCACAAAACACGTCACTCTTATTCTGATTTTACTTCACTCTTGTTCACAAAACACGTCACTCTTATTCTCATTTTACTTCACTCTTGTTCACAAAGCACATCACTCTTATTCTGAGTTTACTTCACTCTTGTTCACAAAACACATCACTATTATTCTGATTTTACTTCACTATTGTTCACAAAACACGTCACTCTTATTCTGATTTTACTTCACTCTTGTTCACAAGACACATCACTCTTACTGTGATTTTACTTCACTCTTGTTCACAAGCCACATCACTCTTACTTTGATTTTACTTCACTCTTGTTCACAAAACACATCACTCTTATTCTGAGTTTACTTCACTCTTGTTCACAAAACACATCACTCTTGTTCACAAAACACATCACTCTTATTCTGATTTTACTTGACCAATAGGTATAATAAATTCATATCTGAGTCTTAAGCTTGGAAACAAACCATCTATAAATCTAACTACTTAAATAACGTGAATAACAAAATACGCTTGGATAGTAAATCATACATTAACAAGTTGACTCCATAGCACTCGTCGAGAGAGAAAGACAGCTCAAACTAAAAGCAATAAACTAAAATCCAGTGCAAGTAATAACGGTAGCTGATTTCCCTAAGAAAGAAACTAATTTGCAAAATAGCAGTGAGTTCGAATGATTTAAAAAAAGCAAATAAATGAGTGTTTGTCCTTGCAACTATCCATGGTTACTGAATTGCAGCAATAAAATTCTTCCCGAACAGTAGCAGCGTTGAAATGAATCTTCGACCATTGTCTAAGAAAATTCTCTCCATTGTGATATGTGGCGATGTGAGTTCTGCGTCGAATGTGTAGCAGCGTGGATTCCTCAACCTGAATCTGCCCTCCCTCTCTTCTTATGTGTGGCGGCTGATTTTGGAGCCAAATTGAGTTATACATCCTACTTGGATCTCTCTTCCTGAATGCCCTCCTCCTAGAACAGATAGATATGATTTGTTTAAACCCATCACCAACACCGATTACTCCGCCATGAAGCTCGCCAAAATCCACAAGCTCTTCAAGACCAGGAAATCCCCTTCCGTCTCCAGATCCGACACCGATCCGCCTTCGTTCAAGAAATCCCCTTCGGTCTCCCATCCACCTTCTCCGGCGAGTGGCGGAGATCTCCTCGACCTTCACCTATCTAAATTTGGCTATGCAATGACCATTATACCCTGCCTTGTTATTGTGGAGTAAATTTGTGATTGAGAGAACTAATTTCTCCTTTAAATTCTAAATTCTAAAATTACTTGTATTAATACTAGCCCTTGATTTCTTAATCTTGTGGCTATGATTTGTTCTCTAGTTATTTGGTTAAGGGGTGTTTGCCATAGATCACTACCCTATATATATATATGGGCTGTGATAAGAACTTCTTTGACTTTAGTATTTCCTCTCTTCAATCTACTCGAAGGGTATTGATATTTTTCTAAGTTAAACTAAGTAAGTCTTTGAGATGCCTCCTATTTGTTCTTCATGAGAAACACAACTTTGTAAATAAAATAAATCATCAGTAAATATGATAGAAGTACGAATCATTAACACGTTGTTTGAGTTGAAAACTGTCTGCATATGGATCCACTTTAGCACATCCTTGGCCTGCATCATCTTCTCTTTGAAATAAAATTTGCAAGCACCATACGATTTGAAATCAAATGGTGTGAGATAATCTAATTTTTCAAATTTATTATTTCTCATTCATATGACCAAGTCTGCAAATGCCAAAGATATTATTATTCGTATTACTTACCTTTAGCTTATGTATTTTATTTTATCCATTGAGAATATGTCACTCACGTCCTATCATATCAATTATATGGGATTATGAATATTTTTATCTCAACAACAAACATACCCGAGCTCCCACTCAATACACCTTGTGTCTTGAATTCAGATAATCTCTCTTTAAGTGCTCATTTTCGTGACAAAAAATGCACTAATCATTTGGCAGTATCGGCTTCTTTTCAACTCTTGTATTTTTAACCTTTAAGTCACATCCTAGATGTTTTCTCATTCTAATACATACTCTTCCACATAGAAGACTTTGCAAAACTGTTCAAAAAAGAACACAAGTTTGTCGGAGTTCATGAACATAAATTTGCCTCTGAAAGTAGAAGACTAATAGGCTTTTAGCATATTGTGAAGTTCTAACATATTCATAAGCTTGTTCATATTAAAGTTCACTTAATTTTTCAAACAACAAGAGGATACTGCAGATAAGATTTGTTGAGACATTCGCGGAAAATATTGTTCCAAACGATTGTAAAAAATCATGGATTAAAATATGCCCGGTCAATGGATTTTGACCAAATAATAAATGTGACGAGACATTTAATTTTGTGAAATTAAATGACATATCGTCGATCTACATTTTACGTAGATAAATGTAGTATATTCACTTTCTCAAATCCGATTTCCGGTGAGTGAGAAATAGTGGATTAAAGTTGGGCATAATTAGCTTTTAATTAAAGCTTGGAGTTGGAGCTTAGGGAATAATTAACTAGTGTTAATTATCCCACATTGGGGGATTAACACATCTTTTAATGTGTATAAATTAAGTGACTTTATGTTACTTAATAATTATAGTGGACCAAGATGGGTGAAAGAGCCCACACGCGCGCCGCCGCCCGCCCGCCCGAGCCCGTGCTCGTGGTCGCGGGCCTCGGGCCCGGGCCCGAGCCCGATCTCGATCTGGACTTGGATCTTGACAATTGGTCTTTGGGTGGTCTTTGGGCTTGGTGCTTGGTCCTAACTATTCTTTTTAGACCACCGCCGAGTCAGCAATCCAAGTGGCTTGACACGTCGTCAAGCGAGGCACATTCACGGCTGCCACGTGAGAAATCCACACGCTCCACACACGAATGGTACACTCCTGCCACACACTCGTAACCGTCGGCGGTTACGTCGTCGATTCCGACGATGATGCCCACTCCCGGGTGCTATCCCTCTTCATCAACAACCCCTTGGGAGTTCGTTAACCCCCTTGGGCTCACTGGTGGATCCACCTCGAGTGGATCGGTTGGTTCCACTTTTAGTGGTTCCTTCGGATCCTTTAATGGATCGAGTGTTGGGGCCTTCGGGCCTCACACGAATGCTGGGACCTTCGGGTCTCATGCGAGTGCTAGTCCCTTCGGGGATAGTACGTTCATGGCGGGCTCTATGCCTAACATGAATGGTGGGGGCCCTATGCCCAACCATGTTGTTGGCTCCTTCGGGGGCAACGGAATTGGTTCCTTTCAAGGACCAACTATGGCACCTTTGGCACCAAGAATGATGCCACCTGCCGAGAAACCACCCAAGTTTGGAGGATCAGACTTCAAGAGGTGGTATCAAAAGATGTTGTTCTACTTGACAACATTGGGCTTCACCAACTTTCTCACTGAAAACGAGCCGCCCGCACCAAGCGACCAAGAGACTAGGCTCGAAGTCATGGCAGATTATGAAGCTTGGAGGAAAGGAGATTACCTTTGTAAAAATTTCATTCTAAGTGCTTTAGATGATAGTTTGTACAATGTATACTCCAATGTAACCACATCTAAACAAATGTGGGAAAGCCTAGAAAAGAAATATAGCATAGATAATGCTGCAGGGACTGAACAGGTTGTAGCGTCCAAGTTTATGGATTACAAGATGGTCGACTCTCGACCCATCATGGAGCAAGTCCTAGAGCTCCAAATGATCATCCACTCCTTAGTGACTGAAGGGATGACCTTGCCCGATAAATTCCTAAGGTGCACGATCATTGACAAGCTCCCTCCAAGTTGGAAGGACTTCAAGAGTTATCTCAAGCACAAGCGAAAGCAGATGACCCTTGAAGACTTGATCGTGAAGTTGCGCATTGAGGAAGATAAGCGCAAGAGCGATCAAAAGGCTAAGGGATTCACCCCAAATGAAGCCAAAGCCAATCTGTTGGAGCGGGGCGGTCCCTCCAACAAACGCCCTCGCCCAAACCGTCCAAGTGACAAAGGTAAGGGAAAGCAGCCTTCAAAGAAGTTTGAAGGCGACTGCTACAAATGTGGCAAACAAGGCCACTTTGCAAAAGACTGCCGCAGCAAGAAGAAGAAGCCGGCTGCCCACGTCGTTGAGAAGGAGTTCAAGGACTGGGATGAAAACGACCTCATTGCTGTGGTCACTGAAGAGGTCAACCTTGTTAACAACAACAAGGGTGGCTGGTATATTGATACCGGCGCTACTGCACATGTTTGCGCAGATAGGAGTATGTTCTCCACCTACAACAACGTTGAAGGGAGAAAGATAAACATGGGGAATCAAGCCTCGTCTGAAGTCCTCGGAGTTGGTGATGTAATCCTCAAGATGACGTCTGGCGTCTCAATCACCTTGAAGGATGCGCTGCACGTTCCGGACATCCGGAAGAACCTAGTTTCAGGATCAATACTAGTGAATAAGGGTTTTAAACTTGTATTTGAATCCGATAGGTTTGCATTGTATAAGTTTGGGAAGTCCCTCGGAAAAGGTTATGTAACCGACGGACTTTTCAAGCTTAGTGTAGCAACACTGCGTGTTCCAAAGCCATTGGCTAATAATAATAAAGCATCTACTTCCTCTTATTTGACCGAGTCTTCAAATTTGTGGCATTGTAGATTGGGACATGTAAATTCAAAAGCCATTAAAAGATTAGTGAATTTAGATTTACTAAAGGCTAATGAAGTAGATAATCAAGATAAATGTGAAATTTGTCTTGAAGCAAAAATGACTAAGTTGCCGTTTCATTCGGTTGAACGAAGCACAAAACCCCTTGAATTAATTCACACGGATGTATGCGATTTAAAGATGGTGCAAACTAGAGGTGGTAAAAAGTACTTTATCACTTTCATAGATGATTGCACAAGGTATTGCTACATTTATCTTTTAAGAAGTAAAGATGAAGCAATAGAAGCGTTCAAAAATTATAAGAACGAGGTTGAGAATCAACTTGGTTGTAAAATCAAAATGATTCGAAGCGATAGAGGAGGCGAATATGTAGCCCCGTTTGAGGAGTTATGCAACGCAAGTGGTATAATTCATCAAACAACTGCTCCATATTCACCACAATCTAATGGTGTTGCAGAACGCAAAAATCGAACTCTAAAAGAGATGATGAATGCATTGCTTCTGACTTCAGGATTACCACATAACATGTGGGGGGAAGCTGTTTTGACAGCCAACTATATCTTGAATAAGATCCCTCTCAAAGGAAAGGATGTTACTCCTTATGAGTTGTGGAAGGGAAGGAAACCATCCTACAAATACCTCAAGGTGTGGGGGTGTTTGGCGAATGTGATGGTTCCTCCGCCCAAAGAAGTTACAATCGGACCTAAGACGGTTGATTGCATCTTCATTGGATATGCACTTAATAGTAGTGCATATCGATTTGTTGTTCACGAGTCCGAAATATCGACTATAATAGTAGGGACAACAATTGAGTCAAGGAATGCCGTATTTCTCGAAAATACATTTCCTTGCAAAGACAAAGAAAAGGTCGTAACCAATTCTGAGACAAGAATTGAAGAAGAAGCCACTAGTTCTAAACCAGTGGAAGAAGAAGCCATTAGTTCTAAATCAGCGGATACGGAACCTGAATCGCGCAAGCGTGCAAGGCCCGATCCAAAAGATACAGTACTAAGACGTGGTAATAGAGTCAAAACACCAAAAACTTTTGGTCCTGACTACATTGCTTTCATGTTGGATGAAGAACCAACATCGATAAAAGTAGCCTTTGCTGGCCCAGACCGGTTGCATTGGAGAGAAGCTGTTCAAAGCAAAATTGATTCAATTTTGCTAAACCACACATGGGTGTTGGTTGATTTGCCCGAAGGTGCTAAACCTTTAGGATGCAAATGGGTCCTTAAAAGAAAGTTTAAGGCCGATGGAACAGTTGATAAGTATAAAGCCCGATTAGTAGTAAAGGGTTTTAAACAAAAGGAAGGACATGACTTCTTCGATACATATTCACCTGTAACAAGGATTACATCTATTCGAGTGCTTCTCGCTATTGCTGCATTGCACAATCTTGAGATTCATCAAATGGATGTAAAAACCGCATTTCTAAATGGTGAATTAGAAGATGAAATATATATGGAGCAACCCGAAGGGTTTGTAGTACCTGGACAAGAGAACAAGGTATGCAAGCTCGTAAAGTCCTTATATGGATTAAAACAAGCGCCATTGCAATGGCACTTGAAGTTTGATAATGTAATGTTATCAAACGGGTTTAAAATCAACGAGTGCGACAAATGTGTCTACATCAAGAGCACTAATAACGGTCATGTTATAGTGTGTCTATACGTTGATGATATGTTAATCTTGGGTAGTAACACTCAAGTAATTAACGATACAAAGGCAATGTTAAAGAGAAACTTTGACATGAAAGACATGGGTCTAGCCGATGTAATCCTTGGAATGAAGATTCTAAGGACGAATGATGGAATCATCTTAACACAATCACATTATGTTGAGAAGATATTGAATAAATTCAAAGCCTATGATGGCGCGCCGGTTAAGACTCCAATTGAACTCGACGTTCACTTGAGCAAAAACAAAGGCGAGCCCGTTGCGCAAGAAGAGTATGCACGGGTCATCGGGTGCATTATGTATTTAACTAATTGCACTCGACCCGACATTGCTTGTGCCGTGAACAAGTTGAGTCGTTACACGAGCAATCCAAGAAAAGAGCATTGGAGAGCTCTTGTGAGGGTTTTGAGATATTTAAAACATACTCAAAATCTTGGGCTACACTTCTCGAGATACCCCCGGTACTTGAAGGGTACTGTGATGCCAATTGGATATCCGATAATAGAGACTCACTTTCAACAAGTGGATACGTCTTTACTATTGGGGGTGGTGCTGTATCGTGGAAATCCACAAAACAGACATGTATAGCCCGATCAACAATGGAATCGGAGTTCATTGCCTTAGATAAGGCGGGTGAGGAAGCCGAGTGGCTTAAGAACTTCCTTGAAGATATTCCATGTTGGTCTAAGCCAGTGCCACCAGTGCTAATCCACTGCGATAGCCAAGCGGCTATTGGAAGGGCAAACAATAGTTTCTATAACGGTAAGTCTCGACATATACGTCGACGACATAACACCGTGAGACATTTGATCACAACTGGCGTGATTACAATTGACTATGTGAAGTCAATAGATAATCTAGCGGATCCGCTAACCAAAGGGTTAAACCGTGATCAAATGAATAAGTTGCTAGAGGGAATGGGTTTTAAATCCACAAACTAAAGAATTATCATAGTGGTAACCCAACCATGATGACTGGAGATCCCAAGAACTTGGTTCAAAGGGACAACTAAGCTATGAGAGTTCATGAGAAACACTCAACTATATCTATTCCCTAGAGAACAATAGAGTGTTGGAGAACTTGCCTAGTGGTAAATGCCAAGTCTATGACTTCTAATGGTTCTTAAGAATCTCAAAGAGATGGAGTTCTCAAAGAGACCAAGTATGGCAAGGTACTTGAGTAAGAGTCACCTATATAAGTGCGAAGTGTGGTCGCTTCATAAAACGCACTTATGAATCCAAAGTGGTGTCCAAGACCGCAATGGACACAAAACGTGAGAACGGATGAGGTTGAGGTGTTTAAGCGTTAACACCATTGTCTCGGTGCACGCCGTGGGGGATTAGTTCTAAGCATCGCGCTACTAAGCCACCTGTGTATCCGATGGTGTCGACTATGGAGGGTTCAAAGCCAACGACTACCTATCCTTATGCTTATATACCTCGTGAGGGTTGAGCTTGTGTCTGCATGCATATGCATTCGGCTATTTCCACTCATGTGGGGGATTGTAAAAAATCATGGATTAAAATATGCCCGGTCAATGGATTTTGACCAAATAATAAATGTGACGAGACATTTAATTTTGTGAAATTAAATGACATATCGTCGATCAACATTTTACGTAGATAAATGTAGTATATTCACTTTCTCAAATCCGATTTCCGGTGAGTGAGAAATAGTGGATTAAAGTTGGGCATAATTAGCTTTTAATTAAAGCTTGGAGTTGGAGCTTAGGGAATAATTAACTAGTGTTAATTATCCCACATTGGAGGATTAACACATCTTTTAATGTGTATAAATTAAGTGACTTTATGTTACTTAATAATTATAGTGGACCAAGATGGGTGAAAGAGCCCACACGCGCGCACATGCGCGCGCCGCCGCCGCCGCCCGCCCGAGCCCGTGCCCGTGCCAGTGCTCGTGATCGCGGCCGCAGGCCTCGGGCCTGGGCCCGAGCCCGAGCCCGATCTCGATCTCGATCTCGATCTTGGACTTGGACTTGGACTTGGACTTGGACTTGGATCTTGGCAATTGGTCTTTGGGCTTGGTGCTTGGCCCAAACTATTCTTTTTAGACCACCGTCGAGTCAGCAATCCAAGTGGCTTGACACGTCGTCAAGCGAGGCACAGTCACGGCTGCCACGTGAGAAATCCACACGCTCCACACACGGATGGCATACTCCTGCCACACGCTCGTAACCGTCGGCGGTTACGGATCTGCCATGATGAGCCTTCATGGCTTGGTTGACCCTGCATGGTGGCTCGGCCTATAAATAGGCTAGCCATTCCACTGCATTAGCTACTACATCATTCACAAGCATTACAGCATAAGCTCTCTCCATCTCTGCATTGTCTTTCTGTCGAACCTCTGCCCTCTCCTCCATCCAGTTCGCCGGAGCTCTGCTGATTGCGGTGCTGCATCAATAGAGACGTAACCGTTTTACCTTTGGGGACGACACGCCAAATCGAAGAGCACTACCGGGGCGTATCTCGTCTTGCGGGTAGAGGCCTCCTCGACTCGGCTTAAACATTATTCACGGTTACTGTTTCGTTTTTGCATTTGTAATCTCATTCTAGTTCAGTTTCCTCTTTTGTATTCCTTCTTTTGGGTTGTATTACGCCCGAGTTTTATCTCTTGTAATCCCCAGAAACCGAACAACGATGTTATTCTCTCAATTAATCTAATTATCTTTTGCACATGTTAAGAAACATGGACCCATCATGTAACTTATACCTGAAGAGATTTAGAAGTATTTCATACTCCACTGTTTCAGCTTCCAAACCACACAAACTCTTCAAATGTCTAAACTTCTCATATGAGAACATGTGTTCATGTTATCTATTCCGTTCAAAACTCATAGAATATGACATGATCCACTAAGTTGAGGTGATATCCCAAACATGCTTCTTGTGAGTTTATTTGACACGACCGCTCTTGCTAAGAATAGTGTGCGTGGCGTGGGGAACCGTGACTAGGGGGTTCAGAAGCGAGGAAGAAATGTGGGGTTGTAATAAATGACAGCATTAAACTCAAACTCAAAAATAATATTTAATATAATAATATATAAAACAACGGAATAACTGTTAACAGAGAATAAAACATCAACATGGTACTCTAAAGTAATGCGGAAGGGTATAAAAACAAAACGAAGGATAACAGTGGAATAAGGTTCTATTGACAGTCAAAGAATGACCCTCATGTATGAAGACATGATGCATTTGGGAAACATCTAAACTCAACTCAACATCCGTCACGCCACCACTCTGGACCTGCACATAAGGAAAACACATGTAAAGTTGAGTACTTGGTATATTCAGTGGGCAACTTACCATAACATTTGAATAGCATTTATGTCACCAGTATCATAGTGAACTCAAGTTTAACTTTAAAAAGAAACGAGAGTCACCAAAACATTCCATAAAATGACCAGTCTAAACAATCTCCTCATTTTCACATACTATCAATTAATCACGTACTCTTTCCATAATGTGACGATAGCGTGGCCACGCTTTTCATCCACTACACCGGTTGACTAGCAAGGATGGTTGTTAAACCTCTCTCCATGAGGGTTTATGTGACTAATAAGACTCGACCCTAATACTCCATTAGGGTTATGAATGGGAGTAGCGTAATAGGGGTTGTACGAAAAATGGCAAAATATGACTTATAAGATCATCTCCAAGGATATGGCGCCATCCAGGAGGTCCTGAGTTCGAATACTGGATGGCGCAACTTTGGGATTAATTTCCCTGTGGGCCCAAGGCTTGTTGCCTTGGGACTTTGCAAGCATACGGGCCTGGACCAGTCTGAGGGTGGTCAACTTACGAGCCGAGACCCATCTGAGGGTGGGTTAAGCAGCTAGTTCGTGGGCCACGAGGGAAAGGGAGAGGCCGGTGCTTGGCCTGGACCCGTCTGAGGGTGGGTTAAGCGACTAGTTCGTGGGCCACGAGGGGCAGGAGGAGGCTAGTTTGGACGTGACCACGAGGGGCTGGAAGAGGCTGGTTCGCTTGCCAATGTATCTCGAACTCCGATGTGTGTGTAAAAAAAAAGATCATCTCCAAGAGTAGGGAAAAATGAAAAGATAAATAGAAATACTAACTATCATAACTTTTTTTTTCAAAAAAGTTCATTCTCCAAGGGGAACGATATTTGAGAATGTATTATACTTTATTTTTTTTAAATAAAAAATCGAAGAGATATCTTTACCTCTTATTCGCACAAAAAGTAAAATGTTACTTATTTTTGTTTACCTTTTGAATTTACCTTCTACCTTTGGAGTTCACCACCTTTTAAGATGTAATATAGCATATTCGTTTTTCCTGAGAAGGTAAATGAAAAATATACCTTCTCAATTTATCTCCTGAAGCTGTAATGGAAACCAAATGGAGTATTAAATATATAATTGTATGTTAAACGTTTATTCCAAATTAATAGAAAACATACATACTATATTATTACTATTTCAAAAATAATTATAAATAATCTATAATTAATGCACCTATTACATATGTTAATTAATTATAATATAATATAGTTTAAAATCTGATACTTATTAATTTCAAATTAATATGAAGTATTTATCATTATTATCTAAAATAAGGACATTTCATAATTTATTAATCTAATTAATATATTAATATGTATATAATTGGGATGTATTTAATTAATGAGGGAACATTATTTTTGGTCCACGAACTTTGCCAAAGTATCATTTTAGGTCTGTGAACTTTGAAAATATCATTTTAGGTCTATGAACTTTGAGTTAGTATCATTTGAGGTACTTTTTACAATTAGCAAGTTTTTTTGGACGAAAATACCCTCAATACCTTAAAGTGTATATATTTTTAATAAATTTATCATATACTCATAATTTTTTATAAATATCTTTACAATATATTTTTGACAAATTTTCTAAATATAATTTGACCTTAAATATTATCACTTAATTTTGTGACATGCAAGTAAAATTGCTTCTTCAATTTTTTATATTAATTTTTTTAAAAATTGAATAAAGAACTTTTCTTTAATAATAAAAAATTGAATAAAGATCTTTTCTTGCATGTCACAAAATTAAATGATAATATTGAAGGTCAAATTATATTTAGAAAATTTGTCAAAAATATATTGTAAAGATATTTATAAAAAGATCTTTATTCAATTTTTTATTATTAAAGAAAGTTCTTTATTCAATTTAAAAAAAATTAATATAAAAAATTGAAGAAGCAATTTTACTTGCATATCACAAAATTAAGTGATAATATTTAAGGTCAAATTATATTTAGAAAATTTATCAAAAATATATTGTAAAGATATTTATAAAAAAATATGAATATATGATAAATTTATTAAAAATATATACACTTTAAGGTATTGAGGGTATTTTCGTCCAAAAAAACTTGGAAATAGTAAAAAGTACCTCAAATGATACTAACTCAAAGTTCACAGACCTAAAATGATATTTTCAAAGTTCACAGACCTAAAATGATACTTTGGCAAAGTTCGTGGACCAAAAATGATGTTCCCTCTTAATTAATAGACTAAAACATCAACATTTTAAAGCCTAACTTAAATGCTGTACGTAATTGGCTGTAGCCCAGCTGGCCATTTTTCATCCTAAAACCCTGACTGTTGGGTTCTGATCTTGCTGCTAATGAAGTTGGGCTGATCATTAGGGCCAATTTTAATTTTGAAGGGATGGGCCATTATTCTTTTATCAGTTGGGCCATGTATGCTTTTCTGTTCCATAGTTTGTTTTTCACTGTTGGTATAATTTCAAATTTAATCCACTACTTTCAGTTAGACGTCACCACGGTTCGGGAACCGGCGGTTCACGGTTCGGAACCGCCGGTTCCGGTTCAAGAAAGGCGTGAACCTAAACCGGCCCGGCCAAGGTTCGGCAGTTCCGGTTCCTGAACCGTGAACCGCCGGTTCACGTGAACCGCCGGAACCGGTGGTGCATATCCGGTTCCGGGCCGGTTCGTCCGGTTCGACGGTTCATTTTATTATTATTATTTTTTTTACATTGTAATTTTGTAAATTTGTAATTCAAGTAAAATATGTAAATATATTTGCATAAATACAATTAGAATAAAGCGATGTTCAAATGCAATTTTATTGATACAAATTACAACTTCAAAATTACAAATTACAACTTTAAAATTACAAATTACAACTTAAAATTTACAAATTACAACTTTAAAATTACAAATTACCAACTTAAAATTTACAAATTACAACTTAAAAATTATAAATTACAAAAGACTTAAAGTCTTGATTACAATTTACAAATTACATATTCGAAACAAAGGGGAGAAAAAAAATAAAGGAAAAGGACTCGAGCTCAACTTAAATTTAAAATTTAAGTTGAGATGCCTACGTATCCTCAATGCTCAATTGCATTTTGGAATCAAAGTCCACGTAGTTCTCTTACCTTGCTTACCTTTTTGGCTTGATCGGAGGAATTGGCGCCTACTCTTCTTCGTCGGGGAAGTAGTCTTGGTCGGGTTGTACTACTTGATTGTCCCAATCCGGTTCTTGGTCTCTAATTTCGGCGGAGCACCAATCATCAAGTAACATGGTGGCTTCCATATTTTGCCCGGTGAGTCTACTTCTTCTGTCGTCCAAGACGTTGCCTCCAACACTAAAGGCGGACTCGACGGCGACAGTGGAAGCCGGAACCGAAAAGATCTCCTTGGACATTGATGCAAGGATGGGAAAATCTTTCTTGTGTGATCCCCACCAATCTAGGACGTCGATTTGTTAGGGAACAGGACCTCCTTCTTCCTCATTGAATGAAAAGTGTGAGTCAAAATATAAATCTAACTCACTTGTCGAATTTGCCGTCCTTCCTCCGCTGCTGAAGCCGTATAGGTCCGCCAATTGGGATTGGGCGTCGGGGTCATCAACTTGGAAGAAGCCAAAGTTATGTGTTTGACGGGGGGTCTAGGTCTCACTTGGTGGGTAGTGTTGTACTTGGCTTCGTAATCTTGAAAGAGAGCCCGCAAGTCGAACTCAAAACTTCTTTGGAGGCTTGGGAGGTGGGGGAGGTTTATTTGGAATGTTTGGGCTAGGTTTATGTAGTTGTCGTCGTCCTCGTTAGTTTGCAAAGCTCGGAGTGGTTCAAGATCAATAGAAGCCAAATTGTTGTAATAAAATTCTAAAATTTTGAAAGTACCAACTAGTTTCCACTTTGGATCCAAAACTTTGGCAAACAAAAAAATAGTTGGGATCTCATTGAAATACTTGAGCCATTTTTCAACCATGTAATATAAAACACACATTAACTCAAGATTGTGTGTGGAATTTTTCATTGCAGTTTTAAAACCAAGTGATATGATCATGCAATGTTCTAAAACACGAACGGATGTGCAATAATACACACCCGATAACTCAACAGTGGCATTTCGAAAACCTTAGAATAATTTTAATAAGCTAATGCTTTGATCCCAACAAGAAGATGTTAGATATAAATCATCAACAGGGTAAGTTCTATAAAGATCAACCAAATATTCTATATGCTCTAATGTAGAATGCAACATATCATATGTAGAGTTCCATCTAGTAGACACGTCTAAAGTAAAAGTTGTGTACCTTATTTTCTTCGAGTGACAATACTTCTTCCACGCCTTGCCAATTTGAGGCTTCCAGTGAATCAAAGATACAGCTGTAGTAATAGGTTGAATATGTCTTTGCCATAAAGACAAAGCATCTTGTACACATAAGTTTAAAATATGACAAATACATCGTTGGTGAAAATACTTACCACTTATCACCGGGGAGCAAGCCGCAATTAAATCGGATATACTTGCGGTGTTAGCGGTTGCGTTATCAAAACCAACTGAAAATATCTTGTTGCATAACTCATACTCATTCAAAACTTGAATAATTAGAGATGCAATTGCTTGTGCGATGTGCGGGGAAGGAAATTGTCTAAAACCAATTAAACGTTTATTTAAAGACCAACTATTGTCAATAAAATGACACGAAATTCCCATGTAAGAATTTCGTAGGAAAGAATTCGTCCACACATCGGAGCAAATATTAACTTTGTGCCCCAAGGTGGATAGAAATTTTCCAACCTCTCTTTTTTTGTCAAAAAACTGATGGTTGTTAGATCTTTGAGCAGTAGAGGGGGGAATTCTTTTTGTAGCAACATTAAAAGCGGTTTGAATAGTAACTTCATATTTTTTGTCATTAAAAAAATTGAACGGCAAATGTTTCATTGCCGCCCATCTTACCATAGCATCGGTAACATTTTTGGGGTCATATTTAAATAGAGGCGTACCTATTTGAGACAATGAACCGGAGGGGAAGTTTATTTGGCTTTGGGACTTAGGATGTGGAGGGTCTACTACGATCTGGTAGTAGCGTGGTTTCACACGGAGTAAGCAAGTGTGCACAGAGAAAACTAATGCAAGTGCTTGGTCAAGACTCCACGCTCCTTAAATCCACTGGATCACCAGGTCCAGGAACTCAAAAGAACACAGAGTGTTTTTGTCGTTGGACACACTCGACTCCCCTTCAAAAATAAATCCCTCAACCCGAATACTATAAATTAGCATAGGGAAGTGGGGTCGATCCCACGAAGATGGATTCGTGAAGTAGTGCTTAGAGACTCTGGAAACAAGCTGCTGCTGCCACGCAAAAGGGTTGAGAATTTTAACTACCTCTAGATCTAGGCACGAAATGTATATGCTAGACCTAAGACACAGAAAATGTAATAAAATCAGACTTCAACACTGAGAGACACATTTTACTTCCTAGATTAAGTAAACGGCTAACTAACTAAGACTAGACAGGGAAAATAAAACAGTGGGGACCATGGCTCCAAATATAGCAAGTACAGCTAAAGCTGCAAATAACAAACTCATGCTCCAGCTAACAACGACATGCAATTTCCTAACCGATTCAAGCTCGCAAATGGAGAAAACAGAGCATATATCTAGATTCGAACAGAATATAGAAATTGGGATGCCAAAAACTTGCTATGAACCGGAAATACATCAGATCTACATAAACTAGGAGAAATGAAATGAAGACACGTAAACTAGGCATAAGATTAAATAAATCTTGTTCAGATTCACGTCGGGTGCTTAATCCACTCCGGATCCAAGCGATCCGAACCCAATAACAGACACAATCGACTCCATAACTCTGGTTTTCACAGATCTGCTCCGATCAACTCCGAATTCAAATAATCACAGACAACTCCACAACTCCAGTGAACTCAACCCTCCGATTCATCTACAAACAGACTCCGATCACCCAGATCCAACCACAAACATGCATAAATTCAGAAAACAACTGCGAAACGCACCCAGTTCGAACAATCCAACTCCAAAATTTCGGAAATCAACATGACAGACGTAACAGAAAATCAAACTTGCATTAAAATAAGAGAATATTCGGCAAAAGCAAACAGAGGTCCGAGCTTCGAACAGCGAAGCTTGGCAAAATCAGCAAAGTATGAAAGCGAAAATTAAATTGTTTCTTCACCCCCACTGAAGGACGGTGTTACAACCCAATCGAAAATATATAAAAGCTCAAGTAAACCCCAGTGCATGACCCCCCTGAATCTCCCCACGAAAAGAACCCAAGTGTGTGAAAAGTGAACTAAGATACCGGCTGTTAGCGAGGTCTCCAACCGAGAAGATCCCTCCAGCGTGCATGCTTTTGCCTTTTATAGACGCGGACATAGCCTTCTAGAGTGTTCATAGAAATCTCTATTCTACCCTTCAACTCCGAGGCTTCCTCCGTCAAGCAATTTTCCGCATAATGTCCACTCATTCGCCTATTTCCTAGGTCCACGCAACTGTCTTCCTCCTTTCCTGGATCTGGCGAAAATCTTCACACACCTGGCTTAAAACGTGCGTTAGACCAGAAATTTTATGAATTAAAACCCTAGATCTATGCATGAAATTAGCCTTATCAAACTGTTCACACTTAAACCATGCTTGTCCTCAAGTATGAAAGATAAGAAAAAGAAGTAAGGCGAATTTCTATGCACGGTTCCCAAGAACGACTCTACAAACAAGGTACTAACACAAAAACAGACTCCTAACCTAGACAACTACAGACTCAGAAAAGAAAAGAACACACAAATAACACAAATCACAACAAATAAGCATGCACTAGTTTCAACTTTTAGGCGACTGTCCCCACAAGCTTAAGTTCTCTCTGATCGTCTACAGTCTTCAAATCCTCCTTCTTCCTTCGTCGACCTAAACGGTCCTTCAGTTTGTCAAGAAACCTATGGATTTCCTAGCGGTTAGGTTCGCTTCGACCACTCATTCCTTACCAGGGATGTTAGGATCAAAACGCTACAAAGTTAAAGTTACACCACTGATGCGTTGGGTTATGAGAGTTTCTCCTTTCTATCATCTCCTTTTTCCCTATCCTTTTTTTATTCCTGGGTCAGGTAATTTTTTTACTTCCTGCCCTTAGGTAGTTAACCGTATTTTTCTTTTCTTTTTCCCAATTCCCCCCTGGACTTCGTCCAGCTTATACCTCCGAATTTTATTTTATTTCTCCCCTGGACTTCGTCCGCTTATACCACCAGTTCCTGGACTTCGTCCAGCTTATACCACCAGTTCCTGGACTTCGTCAAGCTTATACCTCCATAACCCATTTTTTCTCCTTTATACTCTACTCCCTAAGCATCAAGTGGTTGCCCATTTTTCACATGTTAGCTCAAAGCGTTTAGGCTTATAACTCACTTTTATAGTAGGGTTGCACAGCTAGGTTATCTAAGGCATTTTCCATCGTCCTTACTTCATTCAGACCGCTTTTAGTTTATTAAGGAAAAAGACATCAAAGTTGACGTGCATCCTTTCTTCAATTGCTCTTACTAAGGGAATTTTTGCCTTATTGTATCTACTAGCTCATGCATCACGCAACACACAGAAATAAAATAAATAAAAAAACTGAAGACTCTAAGACTCTCATTCACAGAAAAAGAAAAACAAAACAACACAAATACTTGCACCTATTCCCTCCCCGTCCCACTTCACTCAAGCTTGTCCCCAAGCTATCCTAGTGAAGGGGGAAAATAGGGAAGTATAAACAACACAAAACAGATCACAAAACAAACAAACAACATTCTAAAAACAAAACAAACTTCTCACACTTAGACCGTACACCGGGCTAAGTGGGAGAAAGTTCAACAACCAAAACCAAACATGCAAAAACAGCACAACCCCTTCTCACACTTAGACCAAAGATTGGGCTAAGTGTGGGAAGGTGCAACACATAAATACAGAACGAAGCATGCTGGCACAGATAATCATAAACAGAAAGCAATAAAAGATGAAAAGTAAAAGTTACTTGGGTTGGAGGAAATCAATTCGGGGTCTGGCCGCCTCGGGAGCCAGACTTGGGCGGCACGTCCTGTTGGGTTACTTTAGCTTTCTTTCTTGCCGACGACTCCGGCTTCTCTGTCATCTCTTCTGTCTGTCTGGGTACGGTCTTCTTCAAGGTCACGGGTCTAGTGGAAGACGAGGTGGTTAGAGGCTTGGTGGCTTGTGGCAGCTTCTGGATAGATAGGTTTCCTGGACCTAGCGCCTTGGATCCGCCACTAGGTGCAGGAAGTGACTTTGGCACGTCCGGGAATTTCTCGCGCAACCACTTCATCATTGTCATCTTTAAAGAGACGGCCTTTCCCATCCTATCAACGTGCCTCGACGATGCTGCCACCAGATCAGTGATGCGCCCCTTTAAGGCCACGACCTCCTCTCTGCTTATCCCGATCTCTCTTTTCATCTCGTCTACCTCCGTTCTCATTCCGGCGACCTCTTTCCGTACTCTCTCAATCTCAACATTGTCCTGTACTTTACCCCGTAGGGCCACGATCTCTTCTCTCACCATTTTAATTTCGAATCTCATCCATCCAACTCCGTTCTTATTTCTTCCACTTCAATCCCGCTACCTGCTTCCACACTCGCTGCTTCCTGTTTCGCCTGCACCTCTGACTTGCCAACTTCGTAAAAGCAGACCTCCTTCCCCTGCGTGATTAACAACCCCCTTGTTGAAGAAGTAATCCATATTGAAGACCTCCGGGGGTAGACACATCTTCACTTCCCGGCAAGACTTGTGGATCCTCATGATCACATTGCGCTGCAAATAAGCCCCCAGAAGATGGCATGTGTATAGGTGCCTGGAAGGGTTGGCAGTTACTTGGTGGCAAGCTTGGGCTAACCAGTAGCCCAAGTGGACACGCACTCCTGTGGCCATACACCAAGTAAAGTACAAGTCGGGGGTTATCAAGGCGTTGCTGGCGGTGCCCATCAGATTGTAGCTAATGAATGTCTGGGCAAACCTCAGGATCCTGTTCTCGATATGGTGGGCTTTCGAAAAGCTGGTCTTGAACTGACCCACCCTTGGATGAGTCACAAACTCCCATGCACTCTGTGTCTTGAAACCCGGCGTGAGCTTCGGTGGACCAACCATTCTCTCGTTCCATAAACCTTCGTCGTCCTCTGTTCGCGTCAGCAGACCCATCCGTAGAGTCCATTCATAGATGGTCATCACATGCTCTTCATTGAAGAGGCGGAAGTTGATGGACTCGGCATCCAAGTCAGTGGTGGACTTGAAACGCAAGGTCGAAAAGAATTCCCGTGCCAAATCTATTGGAACTTCGGAGGTGCTGTTCTTAAGCAACCAGTCAAAACCGATTGCGTCGATATACGCTTGGAATTCATCATTGCTCGAGATCTCCTTAAGCTCGGCCGAATCGTACATTTTCCCAGATTTAGCATACTTTCCCATGACACTCTTTTCCTTATATATTGCTGTGCGTTTTGGGTCTGTGAACTTCCTCATCTTGTCCAGCAGCTCCTTGGTGATCCAGATTTCCGTCAGCTCGAAGTTGAGCTCTTCTTGTTGTTCCTTTTCAGAGTCGCTGGACCCATCAGGGCTTCCGGACTCAGCAGCGTACGGTACCTTAGCAGGCGGAGGGAGAGAGGGTTCAACGGACTTCCCTTTTGCTTTCTTGGTCGAGGAAGGAGCAATCTGTTTTCCTTTCCTCTTCCTCTCGACCGCATGGCGGAGCTCCTCCTCGTCGCTCTCCCCATCGCTAGGTCTAGGAGAGATCATCTGCTCAGGGGCTGCGGTCTCTAGACCCAGCGATCCTTCTTCTGTCTGCGAGACGTGTTCCTCGATGTCATCACATAAACTTCGACGAGCTTGCCTCCTTGCGTCCCGCGTCAACCGGTGAATCAGTCCCGTCGGGGAAATCAGTCAGATCCACCATCAAATTCATCCCGTCGCTGACGGGTTCCTGTACATCTCTAGAAACGAGGGCTTCTCCCTCCTTAATCAACAATGGGGTTGCCCCCACGATGTAAATAGGGGTTTCTACCCCAACCGAACCTTCCTCGTCGTGGGTTGTAGCACCCACTGCTTTTACAGGGGTCACCCCCTCACTAACATTTTCTTGGGCTTCATTGCCCTTCAAAACAGTCTCACAAACACCAGGGGTTTCCCCCTCTCCAAACTCCTCCAAAACAGGGGTTTCCCCCTCAGTACGACTATCAGCAACAGCAGAAAGATCCACACCCACAGGTTCAGGTAGGGTTTCTCTCTCAACAAAATCCACAGTGGCAAACACAGGGTTCACCCCCTCAGAGATTCCAACTACTTCATCATTTAAAACAGGGGGTTTCCCCTCAACGACAGAATCAAACCTGGGTTCACTTTCAGCCAATAGTTCCAGCCCTGCCGCCAGATCTGCTTCTTCGTGTTTTTCTGCGGCGGTTGTCTCCGGGACGGCAGTGGTGGGTTCTGCAACGGACTCTGGTTGGGGTGTTGAAACCCCTGAAGTTTCCGGTGGTGGTGGTACGGCAGATGTTGAAACAGCCGGTACGGTTCCCCCCATCGCAGATGCGAACATGGCAAACGCCTCCATCGCTTTTTCTGGTCCCCCTAGTTTTTGTAGTAAGTCAGCCATGAACGCCGTCGCGTTAGAATCAGCGGATCTTGAAGTGCTTCCGGTACTCTGTTTGTTGTCCATGAAGAATTCTGCAAAATTTTCACAGAAACTCGGACGGAATTTTCTTTGATTAGGGTTAGAGAAAGAAAACCTAGAGAGAAATTTGGGGAATTTCGAATGTAGAGAGAGGGTGAGTAATGAAAAATAAAAAGCATCACACGGTTATTAGCTGATAGGTATGGAAGGGGACGATTTTGCAGGCATGACGCTAGTGACCGTACGCCTCCCCATAAAAGTGGCTTTTGAAATCCGAACCGGTGCCAACTCCCTCCAATATTTACTCCTCAATTCCCTGCCCTAGTAGATACTTCCTGCAAAGTCACACTTAACATCAAACTAAAAAAATGAAACGCCAGACTCCCCGGGTCTTGGGTATGACAATATCAAAATTATGCCTAAGGAGTTTGGTTTTCCGAAAATATTTTTAGAAGATTGTTTTTTTTTAATTTGTTTGGATTTTTTTCCTTGAATTAAAGAAGACAATTAAATATTTACAAATTGTGTTCAAGTGTTCTCAAGATTCCCTAGGTCAGGTCATGGTAAAACTTCTTGGATGCTGGACCTAGGAAATCTCTAAGAACACTCACTTCCCAGACCGATTAGACGATATCAGGGAGTGCGCGTAGTGGCATTTCGTCCACTACACACATCTCCGAGTTATCCCTAAATACTTTCACACGATGACCGTTGACAAGAAAAGGAGTCGAGTTTGAAGTACTTCCCTGGATCTCTACTGCTCCATTTGCACGAAGACTCACAATAGTGTATGGTCCAGTCCATTTGGACTTCAGCTTACCAGACATCAACTTTAGGCGGGATTGGAATAGGAGAACTTTTTGACCTACTCTCAATTCTTTGACCCGTAGGTTCTTGTCATGCTAGAGTCTTGTTTTCTCTTTGTACCACATTGTCGATTCATATGACTCTAGCCTTAACTCCTCCAACTCCTGCAGATGCAATTTTCTCTCTTCCTCACAGGACTCGGGTCTCATGTTAATCTCCTTGACCGCCCAATATGCTCGGTGTTCTAATCCCACGGGCAAGTGACACATTTTTCCGAACACAAGCCTATAAGGTGACATCCCAATAGGCGTCTTGTACGCTGTCCTGTAAGCCCATAGTGCATCTCCTAGCCTCTTACTCCAGTCCTTCCTAGACGGATTAACCGTCTTCTCCAGTATCGCCTTTATTTCCCTGTTGGAGATCTCTGCTTGCCTATTTGATTGAGGGTGGTATGGTGTGGAAATGAGATGGTGAACTTCGTACTTTCTCATTAGAGCTTCATTAGTCCGGTTACGGAAATGCGTCCCATTGTCAGATATTATAGCTCCGGGCACTCCGTACCTGTTAAAAATGTTAGCCCTAAGGAATTTCGCTACCTCTTTGGCTTCACAAGATGTGGTCGCTTTGGCCTCTATCCACTTTGAAACATAATCAACTGCCACAAGTATGTATGCGTTCCCGTATGAAGACGGAAATGGACCCATGAAGTCCATTCCCCAGACATCGAAGATCTCACACACAATCACTGGAACTTGTCGCATTTCATCCCTCCTAGAGATTCCTCCGGTCTGTTGACACCTCTCACAGTTCTGACAAAACTCGAAAGCATCTTTATGCAATGTAGGCCAGTAAAAACCGCTATCTAACACCTTCCTTGCGGTCTTCCTAGGTCCAAAGTGACCTCCACAAGCTAGGGCATGGCAATGATTTAGTACATCCCTCTGTTCCCACTCCGGGATACACCTCCGGATTACTTGGTCAGCTCCCATTCTCCACAAATACGGATCATCCCAGAAATAATACTTGGCTTCGCTTTTTGAGCTTCATTCTCTGGGCCCGGGAGATTTCCTGCGAATTAGGCACCTCTCCAGTGACCAAGTAATTTGCCAGGTCTGCGAACCATGGCTCATTATTTAGATGACATTTACCTTTCTCAGAATCTCCTGGACCTGTTAACGCCATGATTTTTTCCCAATTGATAGGTCTAGGAAATTCCCCCAAATAATAAAAATGTTCCTCGGGGAATGCATCTGGTATTGCTTCCTCGGTCTCCCCTTGAAAAATACGACTAAGGTGGTCAGCCACCTTGTTCTCAGTTCCTTTCTTATCCTTAATCTCCCAATCAAATTCTTGTAAAAGTAACACCCAAAGGATCAATCTTGGTTTAGACTCCTTCTTCGCCAGCAGGTACTTAATGTCCGCGTGGTCGGTGAAAACGATCACCTTCGACCCCAGTAAGTACGGGCAAAATTTCTCAAATGAATATACCACCGCCAGCATTTCTTTTTCGGTGGTGTCATAGTTCTTCTGGGCTTGATTCAGCGTCTTGGATGCATAAAAAATCACGTAGCTTTTCCCATCAACTCTTTGACCTAGCACCGCTCCCACGGCATAGTCGCTTGCTTCACACATGATTTCAAAAGGTAGATTCCAGTCGGGTGCTCTAATGATGGGAGCAGAAACTAACCTATCCTTCAACAACTGAAAAGCTTTTTTGCACTCCTCATCGAAAGCAAACTCCACATCGTTATGCAATAAGTGAGTGAGTGGTTGAGCGATCCTTGCGAAGTCCTTTATAAACCTCCTATAAAATCCTGCGTGCCCTAGGAATCCTCTCACCTCTTTCTGATTAGTTGGGTAAGACAGTTTTGAGATAACATCAATTTTTGCTTGGTCTACTTGTATGCCTCTTTCTGACACCACATGCCCTAGGACAATTCCCTCAGGGACCATAAAGTGGCATTTCTCGAAATTCAAAACCAAATGCTTCTCCTGGCACCTCCTCAGCACTATATCCAAACTTGCCAAACACGAGTCAAATGAATTCCCGTACACAGTGAAGTCGTCCATAAAAATCTCGATGCAATCTTCCAGGAGATCCGAGAAGATACTCATCATACACCGCTGAAAAGTACCTGGCGCATTGCACAGGCCAAACGGCATCCTTCTGTAAGCATTCGTTCCAAAGGGACATGTAAAAAGTTGTCTTCTCCTGATCCTCGGGATCCACATAGATTTGAAAATACCCACTATATCCATTCAGGAAACAAAAATATTACTTGCCCTCCAACCTTTCCAACATCTGGTCAATGAAAGGTAATGGGAAGTGATCCTTCTTGGTAGCCTCGTTCAGCTTCCGGTAGTCAATACACATCCTCCACCCAGTAACAAGTCGAGTAGGGACCAACTCATTTTTATCGTTCTTAACCACCTGTATTCCTGACTTCTTTGGTACCATATGTACTGGACTAACCCATTCACTGTCTGGTATGGAATATATGATTCATAGGGATAGCAACTTCAATACTTCCTTCAGCACTTCTTCCCTCATGTTCGGATTCAACTTGCGTTGTGGGTCCCTACAGGCTTTTGCTCCTTCTTCTAGGCGAATGTGATGAATGCACAGATCTGGACTGATCCCAACCAAGTCAGAGAGTGTCCACCTAATAGCCTTCTTGTTTCTCCTGATTACATTTAGCAATTCCTCTTCTTGTCCCTCGGTCAAGCTGCTGTTAATAATCACTGGGAAATTTTCATTCTCCTCCAGATACGCATACTTGAGCCCAGGTGGAAGCGTTTTCAGCTCTTTCTTGGGGACATCTTTTTCCTGGGGCAAGGGATTTTTCTCTGTCGACTCAGTTGTTATTCCCTTCTTAGACTCAGTAGAACTGTCCACGCTCGCCACATAAGGTGCCTTCCTTGATCTGGCTAGCTCCGGGTTCGTACAGAATTCCAGAATCGCTTCAGCTAGCTCATCATCTGATAACTCACTCGTGTTCATTGCTTGACACCAACTAGCTACTTCTCTATCAATGTCATGACTTATTTCAGAATTCTCGATCTGTTCCTGTATTAACTCTGTCTCAAGATATTCTTGGACTAAGGGGTTAATAACATCTATAGCATGCAAATTTTCAATGTCAAGAGGTTTTTCCATTGCCTCATCTATGCTGAATGTATATTTCTCCCCATTATAATCAAGGCAGATGGTACCATCAAAAACATCAATGATAGTCTTAGCTGATAAGGCTAATTTCATGCATAGGTCTAGGGCTTTAATTCGTGAAATTTCTGGGTCTAACACACGTTTTAAGCCATGTGTGTGAAGATTTTCGCCAGGTCCAACAAAGGAGGGAGACAGTTGCATGAACCTAGGAAGAAGGCGAAAAAGTGGACATTATGTGGAAAAATTGCTCAACGGAGGAAGCCTCGGAGTTGAAGGGTAGAATAGAGATTTCTACGAAGACTCTAGAAGGTTATTTCCTCGTCTATAAAAGGGAGAAGCATGCACGCTGGAGGGATCTTCTCGGTTGGAGACCTCGCCAACAGCCTGTAGCTTAGTTCACTTTTTTCACACACTTGGGTTCTTTCGTGGGAAGTTCAGGGCGTTCTTGGGGTTCACTTCTAGCTTACATACTTTTCGATCTGGTTGTAACACCGTCCTTCTTGAGGGCGAAGAAACAATTTATTTTCCGTTTTAGTTTCTGCTGCATTCACCGAGCTTAGCTGTTCGAAGCTCGGACCTCTTTGTTTTCTGGATATTTCGCTGTTTTTATGCAAGTTTCGTTTTCGCTTATGCCGATTGTGTTGATCTTTGTTTGTTGATTATGTTTACTTGAATTCTGAGTTGGGTTGTTGGAGTTGGTTGTTTTCGAGGTTGTTTTCTGGATTATTGCAGGTTCGAGGTTGGATCTGGGAGAATGGAGTTTGTTTGTGGATGAATCGTTTTTTTTTACTTGCTGATGTTGTAGGGTTGTCTGTGATTGTTGGTATTTGGAGTTGATTTGAGCAGATCTGTGAGAATCGGAGCTATGGAGTTGATTGTGCTGGGTGTTGAGTTCGGATGGCTTGGATCCGGAGTGGATTAAGCATTCGACGTGAATCTGAGTCGTGTTGGTTTAATTTTATGCCTAGCTTACGAGTTTTCATTTCATCTCGTTTAGTTTATGTAGATCTGATGTACTTCCGATTCGTAGCAAGTTTCCGGCGTCCCGATTTCTATATTCTGTTCGAATCTAGGAGTGTGCTCTGTTTTCTTCATTTACGTTTCCGAGCTGGTTAGGAAACTGCATGAGTTTGTTAGTTGCAGCTTTTACCGTACTTGCTTTATTTGAATGTCATGGTCCCCACTTTTTAATTCTCTCTGCCTAGTCATATTTAGTTAGTCATTTACACGGTCTAGTGAGTAATTGTTTCTTTCGGTGATGATGTCTGATTTGATAAGTGTTCGGTGTCCTAGGTCTAGCATTTAAATTCCGTGCCTAGGTCTAGTGGTAGTCTAAGCCTCAACCCTTTTGCGTGGCAGCAGCCGTTTGTTTCCAGAGTCTCTAAGCACTACTTCACGAATCCATCTTCGTGGGATCGACCCCACTTCCCTATACTAATTTAATAGTAAATTTGGGTTGAGGGATTAATTTTTGAAGGAGAGTCGAGTGTGTTCAACGATAAAAATACTCTGTGTTCCTTGAGTTCCTGGACCTAGTGATCCAGTGGATTTAAGAAGCGTGGTGTATTGACCGAGCAATTGCATTGGTTTTTCCCTGCATGCACAACAAAAAAAAACACACTAAGAACTGCAAGAACTTCAGGTACGCAGGAAAGGTCTCCCTAAAAGTACTCCACTAGACTATGCAGATTCATTATCACTCATTCTAATCACATGGAAATCTGCTGGGTACAAGAAGTCATGTACCTTTACTATCACGTTCTCAAGCACTCCTTCAGGACAAATGCATGACCTGTCTGCCAATTGGATCACAACTTTGGTGTCCACCATGCCTACCCCTACTAACATCTTGTATATAGAAAGTGGTAACACATTTATGGATGCACCAAAATCACACATAGCATGCTCGAATTTCACATCACCAATTGAGATGGGTAAGGTAAACATACCTGGATCGTTGCATTTCGAAGGCATCCTCCGCTTTTGAATCATTGCAGAGATGTTCTCACCGATCAAAATTTTCCCACTAGGTCTAGCCTTCCTAGCTATAAATTCCTTGATGAACTTGCTAAACACCGACAATTTCAAAGCCTGTAAGAATGGTAGATTAATCTCCAATTTCCCAAAAATATCCATGAAATCCAACGGCTCTTCCTTCTTCTTCTTAGCTTCCCCCGGCTTGGGAAAGGCTTCAGTCGCTTCCCTGCTCCGATAGAGCTTTCAGCTGAGAATTCTCCAGTTTCCTCCCTTATTGCCTCGTTATCCAACTCCGGCTCTGGATCGAGGAAAAATGGTTCAGTTGACTTAGGCAGGGGTTTCTCCAAATCTCCTGTTTCAAGGTCATCCTTGACTAAGGAATTTTCTCCCTCCAAGTTCCTGGATCTAGGAATTGTATCCTCACACTTCTTGTCTTCCTTGGAACTTGTCGCTTCCTTCGTTCTTACCACTGGCCCTTCATATCCCCTCCCGGATCTCAAGGTAATCTGACTTATATTCGCTCTATCCAGTGGCCTTACTGAGGCGGGAATCTTTCCTTCATTTCCCCTCATATCATTCAAAGAAGTGGCTATCTGCGATAATTGCTTGGCCAGCATATCCATGGCCGCCTTTTGCTCCTGTTGATCATCTTGAAGCTTGTGAACTACGTCACTGTTTGATTGCAGGTTGTTTTGCATATGTTGCTGAGAACGGACGAGATCGTGCACCATATCATCGATACTCTTTTGTGGCTTTGGTGGCTGACTGGGCCCTGGCCCTATATTCAGAGTCGGCCCATTCATCTGATTCTGACGAGCGTTTCCTTGACCTCCTGAAGAGTTGTTGTATTGATTTCCTTGACCCTGGTAATTGTTCTGAAAATTCCTTTGGTGCGGCGGTACGTAAGAGTTCCCTTGATTGTTCTGATTTCTGGTTCCCCAGCTCGAGTGGTCTCCTTGGTTCCGATTGATCCAGCTGCCCTGCCCCTCTTGATTCATTCCTGACCAGTTACCTTGTCTTTCGGGCTGAGGTGCAAACTGCTGACTTTGTTGTGGTGCTGGCTGATTCTGCTCATTGTCGATCCATCTGAAATTTGGATGGTTTCTCCAGGGCGCATCTCTCTGTCTCCCTGGATTCCAGCTCCCATCGGGATTCCAACTTCCCATTGCATTGACCTGGGCCTGATAATCTCCTTCCCGGGTCCCATAATATTGTTGAATTTGATTATCTCCTGGACCAGGAGATTTCTCCTTCCCTTGTGAAACTGGTGGATTTGTTTTTTCAATTGCGTTAAATAGAGCTTTCTCGAGCCTGTCAATCCTTGCTTCTACCTTATCATCTTCTTGCTCTCTCACAGCATGCACCGATCCTCTCCTCACTGCATTTCTATGGTTATCGTACGCCTTCTTAGCGTCGATCAACTTCCCCAGGATTTCTCTTGCCTCACTTCCCCTCTTCCTTGTGAAATTTCCCCCACTCGAGGAGTTCATTAAGTCCTTTTACTCAGGAGTTGCCCCTTCGTAAAACAGAGAGTATGTCTCTGCTTCTATCATTCGATGATTCGGGCATGCATCCAACAATCCCTTGAATCTCGACCAATACTGACTCAACGATTCATCGTAATCCTGCTTACACTCTAGTATTTCTTTTTTCAGTACATTCGTCTTGTTAGATGGGAAGAAATAATCTAAGAATTCCAACTTGAAGTCCCTCCATGTGTGGATAGAATCCGGGGGCAACCTCAATAACCACGTATTAGCTTCCCCCTTCAAGGTAAACGGAATTGCCCGTAGGCGATAATCCTCCTCTGTTGCTTCATTCGGCCTCTTCTGAATACCACACAACTTACAGAATTCATTTAAGAACTCATACGGACACTCATTTCTACGCCCAGAGAACGTTGGCAAGATGCCGAGTACGTTTGTCTTGATCTCAATAGTCCTCTGGCGCTGGTTCATTACTATGGCTTGGGCCGGCTCTCCATCTAAATGAGCTGTCAGCGACCCTATCTCTGGATCTGGATCTACCACTTGCGCCATGACTACTTCCTCTGCTTCCCCTGTTTCTGACTCTGTTTCTGATTCGGGTGATGACTCTGGATCTTCACGTCCTGACGACGTCCAAGATTCGTTGCTAGTAAATTCACTCAGAAACGGATCTCCCGTGGTGAACCCTGATCTGGTGGTCACAGTAGAGACTGTATCCTTAACCTGCCAATTACACCGGCCGTGCTTCCACCCAGATGAGTTGCTCCAGTGGGCAGATCTTGAGTCTCTGCTCATAAACTACAAATAATAAAAAAAGAAAATAAATCAAAACTATTTACACCACAGACTCTGAACACTAACACAAAGCACGCCATCCATCCCCGGCAACGGCGCCATTTGGAGGGTCTACTACGATCTGGTAGTAGCGTGGTTTCACACGGAGTAAGCAAGTGTGCACAGAGAAAACTAATGCAAGTGCTTGGTCAAGACTCCACGCTCCTTAAATCCACTGGATCACCAGGTCCAGGAACTCAAAAGAACACATAGTGTTTTTGTCGTTGGACACACTCGACTCCCCTTCAAAAATAAATCCCTCAACCCGAATACTATAAATTAGCATAGGGAAGCGGGGTCGATCCCACAAAGATGGATTCGTGAAGTAGTGCTTAGAGACTCTGGAAACAAGCGGCTGCTGCCACGCAAAAGGGTTGAGAATTTTAACTACCTCTAGATCTAGGCACGAAATGTAAATGCTAGACCTAAGACACAGAAAATGTAATAAAATCAGACTTCAACACTTAGAGACACATTTTACTTCCTAGATTAAGTAAACGACTAACTAACTAAGACTAGACAGGGAAAATAAAACAGTGGGGACCATGGCTCCAAATGTAGCAAGTACGGCTAAAGCTGCAAATAACAAACTCATGCTCCAGCTAACAACGACATGCAATTTCCTAACCGATTCAAGCTCGCAAATGGAGAAAACAGAGCATATATCTAGATTCGAACAGAATATAGAAATTGGGATGCCGGAAACTTGCTATGAACCGAAAATACATCAGATCTACGTAAACTAGGAGAAATGAAATGAAGACACGTAAACTAGGCATAAGATTAAATAAATCTTGTTCAGATTCACGTCAGGTGCTTAATCCACTCCGGATCCAAGCGATCCGAACCCAACAACAGACACAATCGACTCCACGGTAGTGGTCGGATCATTAGGATTTGAAATCACCACCGGGACCTTCTTGTAATGTTTGGTGAAAATATCAGATTTCAACTTGGGAGACATATTCTTCTTTTGTCGTCCTGCGGAAGGAGGAGGAGCATCGGTGATAAGTCGTATTCTAGGCCTTGGTTACTGGTCAGTATGATGTGCAAAATTGATTATATCTGCAAAACAGTTGCTCAAAGTGTGCAGGTTAAGTGTTCTAGCCAGTAGGGAAGTTTCGGAATGTTCAGGTGAAAAAGGGCGCCAGCATGATCTCATACTGATCAGTATTCGTGCTGAAACGGTTTGAGATAGAGAAGACGGATAGCTGGGACGGATTACCCACAATGGAGGGCAAAGAAGTCAACTTGCAATGAGGATTTACCCTAAAATCAAGGGTAAGCCTCCCTATAAAAGGAAGCCAAGAAGGAGAGAGAAGGAGAGACACATTCACTCATTCACCACCATCTTTAGGTAGAGAGTTCTCTCGGTAATACCAGTCTTTCAGCCGTGTCCCGCTTCTTGCCTCGCCACAGCCATGATCACCTGACGCCCAGATGTTCCCGGAGTACCAGTCATCCTTATTCCAGCCAGGAAGATCATAGTTTAGGAGTTCCATCGCCCGGAGTGGCAAAACACTTTTATTTTACTTTCGTAGTTAAATTGCTTGTTTTTCCTTACGTTGGATCTTTGTTGCTTTTGGATATTTTCTGCTTTTGAAGTACTTGTTGAAGATCCGAACGTGTTTATGCTATGAAGTTGTTTTCTGTTCAGTTTACTTCGCCGATCTCTTTTCTTTCTGCCTAGTTAGCTTAGATCTAGAGTTTCTGGTCGTTTTGAGTATCGAAACGTGTGTTTCCAGTTAGTAGTTTATTTCTTCGAGTTAGCATAATCTGTTTACTTTTATTTCATAGAGGTTTGTGTCATGCAAGGTGCAGTTATGTGTTTCTTGTCTTCTTCCATGCTGATCAGTAGGCGGGATTTCAGTTTCGATGTTTGATTTTCGATTTGGAATTTTTGATTGTAGATCTGTGTTCGTGAGTTATTAATCTGTGTTTTTATGGTGCTGAATCTGGTTTGTTTTCTGATTTTAGGTTGTGTTTGCTGAAGAAGATGATGTCCATATCCAAGTTTGGGACCACTTTTGTTTTTTAGATGCCTTTTGCTTTTTGTCCTTCACCTTTAGTACACCCTGTAGATCTGTCAGTCTAGTCACCACAACTACCACTTATTCTCTGCTTTTCTGTTTAGCCTTTTATAGAAACCTAGTACTTTCCGCATATTTTCTGTTACACCGCATCCACCATAATTCTACGTACACCACTACATGTCGACCACCATTCACCACTCCTAGTCAGTAGGACACCATCTTAATTTCCCGTCTAGGTAGAGACTCAACCCAAGCGTGGTAGCTAACCAAACCATCCAGAATATCACCACAATAGTTTTAACGCACCATCTCTGTGGGATTCGACCCCTACCTTCACTATACTACCCAGTTGAAGAGGGTTGAGGAATCTTTGAAACCAGGGTCTAGGCTTAGTTAGGATCTCTATCCTGACCAGTAGGATATATCCTTGCTTGAACGACACCTACGCACCCTGCTGCATCTTTCAATCGGCCTCCTCATCATCATTTTCGCCTACTTGGCCGGTGCTAGAAGGGGGGAATTGATGCGATCCATCATCGCCTTCGTTCGACGATAGATTCACATCATACTCGAAACGCGAAGCCGAATGTGAATGCCCCTCTTGTTGGTCGTCGTCGTCGGCGAGGGCAAGTAACAAGGCCGCATTTCGATCTTCTTCCTCCTACGAAAATTATACAACTAAGTAAAAATACTAACACAAAAAAAAAACACATAGACACATAGATGATGAAAAATGAAATTATAAATTTAATAAAAATGAATTAACAAAAAAACTAAAACATATTAGAACTTACTTGAGCTCGAAGAGCGGCTCGCCTTCCCACCTCCTCCGCAACTTGTGCTCTAGTAGGGGCACGTCGACGACGAGTATCACTTTGATCTTGGGCAATTCCCTTGCCTCGATCACCACCACGAGGAGATGAAGACATGATATTTATGAAAATTGAAAGTGGAGAATAGAGAATAGTGTGATTGTGTGAAGATGATAACGTGAACAACGTGAGTAAATTATGAGCGCAAATAACGCAAACAACTTGAGAGAATGAGGATGGAGAAGAGAGAAATTGAGATTGAGAAGAGAAATTCTTATTAACACAAGAATGAGGTGAGTAGAAATGAAAAGGAGGGGGGTATTTATAGGGGAAAATTGTAATTAAATTTTAAAAAAAATTCAAATTTTGAAATTTTCCGGCTGAACCGCCGGTTTCACGCGTAAACCGCCGGTTTTTCGGAGGAAACCGCCGGTTTCGTCAACGGTTTTCTGACAAAAACCGGCGGTTTCTGACCGGTTTCTGAAAAGCCTATGGTTAGGTCGGAAATAGGCCTGAAAAGTTATCGGGAACCGCTCGGAACCGCCGGTTACGGTTCGCCTAGAATTGAAAACTGAACCGGCCCGGTGGAACCGGCGGTTCAGGTCACGGTTCGAACCGCCGCCGATGGTTCCGGTTCCGGTTCGGAACCGCCGGTGACAGTTCCGGGCCGGTTCGATTCGGTTTGGTGACGTCTACTTTCAGTATTCACGTACATCGAACAATTCCTCAATATGCAGTTCAAATAGAGAAAACTAGGAAACCTCCAATTAAGCGTACGCATTATATTTGTCTATAACAAAGAGTGTTTTCACATGTTCTGAACGTTATGAGCATTATCTCAATTTCCTATAACTGCACTCATGAACCTTAGGCTCATGGACTTGCATTCTTATATGGATACTAATTAATTAAAGTTTAATTATATTGTAATTAATTAAAGCCTAATATCATAACATAGTGTATACTCCCCCTTGTCCCGTAATAATAGTCACATTTTGTCATTTCGGTCCCCCCATAATAAAAGTCATATTTCACTTTTACCATAAATAGTAATTAGGTCATACATTCCACTAACTCAATTCACTCAAATTCTATTATAAAACCAATATAAAAAAGTGGATCATGTATTTCACTAACTATTGTAATCCACTACTTTTTACATTTTAAAAAAAAATTGTCCATACCAAATGTTATTCCTACCGTAAGATGAAGGGAGTATATCTTTTAGTGGGGTGTATTATTGCATATTCGTAAAAGAAGCCAGAAGTGGTTTCAAGAATCTAAAACAAAGGAAGAAAGTGGAGTAGTAAAATGCAAGAAGAAAGAGAAAGCGTTATAACACGAAACTAAAGAGCTCTAACTATAATAAGTAACGCAGCTAACTAACAAGCCATGTAACCGGCTATTAGGAATCAAATAACATAAAAAAAATAAAATACTAATTCCTTGTTTATTATGGCGAGTTAATTTTTATTCGTTTCATTTCTCATTTATAAAAATCATTATTGTGTATACAAATAAGGTTTTATTAAGTGATTACTGAATATACTTTTAGGTGGGAAAGGCGCGAAACTGGTCTTTCAACTGTCAAGTTTTTATTGTTCACGTGAATGATATTCTTTGACTTTGTTATGTAACTAAAATGGTCAAACACATGAACATAATATTTCATAAACTGATTTTCTATATTACACAAATTCCTTAGAAAAGTTAAACAAATGTCATATTTTTAAAATAAAATTCTTATTTGTATCTCATTTTTGATTTATATACTAACAAAAAGAGGCGTCAAAGTACCAAATTAACCTTTACCCCTTAATAGAATCGTGAATTTTCTTACTCTTCACATTTCAGATAATAATAATTAGAGCAAACAAAGTAAATTTTCCACTTCTTGATATATGTATTTTAAAGGCTAAAAACATTTATTTGACGAGGATCGGTAAAATTTATCAGATTGAAATGGGGACTCAAATCAATTATTCATTAATTAACAATGATTTCCAAGCTCAATTGTTTTCTAAACAAATCACGAAATTTGGGGCAATTCCCAACTACTAAAGTTGAAGTTTCACCAGAAGCACAGTTACACCCCAACTAATCCTTACCAATACCAAAAATCCTTTCATCATGTCGTCACACTTTATTTAATTTTTATCTATCTTGTTTTTCCATACACCTACTTAATCAATTACATGACCCAAAAGTGAAGAAAATCATTTATCGTCTTTCCATAAAACACTTGTCTTTGAAGCCAAGCAAAGTTGTAAGGTTTTCCTTTCTGTCCTTCCATCATTGCTATTAATCATTTGTTTTTCACTCACATATAGAGTTATACTTCTCTATATAAATTACTCAAAAAAGTACATGAGAATGATCAGAGTAATATTTTTCTGAATAAATACATTTATTTAAATAATACTAGTATACTCCATCTGCTCCTTAAAAATAGAGACTTTTTCCTTTTTGTTCATCTACTAAAAATAAACACTTTCTACTTAAGGAAATTTCCCTCTCTAATGAGGTGTGACCCATTTTTCACTAACACTCTTTTTTTTTCAATCTCTCTCTTACTTTCTCAATTTTATATTAAAACCAGTGCCGTTTAAAAAGTTTATATTTCAGGGGACGCAGAGAGTATTATTCTTGCTCATTGCACAAAATGTGCATATCTAGATAGTATTTTCATCAAATAATATAACTAGAAATGAATTGATTGGACAAAATATAACCGGATTTTAGTTTCAATAATAATATTATAACCAAAAATATGAATAAAACTTCCAAACGCCAATATGCTTTAATTTCCGAAAAATAGAAAAATAAAAATCCATGCATTAGGTAGATACTTGACCTTGGACAAAATCATTGCCGCACAGCCATACAAGATTTTGAAAATTTTAATATAAATTAATCCCAAGAATTTCCACCAAAATCCAAACTCAAGATTAATTTAATCAGTCGTTATCAAACACTGTAATGCATCCAAATGAACCCTCCACCTTCTACCATAAATAAAAAAATACTACCATAATTGAATTTTGATACAAAACTAAAACTAAACTAAACATTAATATTCCTTGTGTTTCACTTCACATAATCTAATCATAACCAAAAGCAATTTTACTAATCCAGCAAAGAAACTGTTGGATTCAGAAATTGCAACTATTGCTTACTTATTTATTAAAACCACACACACTTGTCACGTATTATAAACACACAAAAAAAAATGAAGGCGCCACCGTCTTCCTCCGCCGCCCTCCTCCGCAAGGGGCGGCTGTCGCCGTACCTTTTCACCCTACTCGCTTTCATCTTGTTCGTCACGATCCTCTACGGCGAGGACTTCAGCTGCATCTTCGGCGGCCAATTCGAGGACTATCGCCCTTACCCGAGCTTGTCTTCGCCAGCAAAAACAAGTGAGTTGATTCGAGTCGAGTTGAGTTGAGTTGAGTTGAATCTAGCTTAAAGGCTAATATAGTAATATATGTTTTTTTTGGTGGTGTTAAGAGAAGAAGGTTGAAAAGCTGGCTTTCGCCCTGAGAGAGGGCGAGAGCGGCTGCGACATCTTCAGCGGGCGGTGGGTGTGGGACAACCGTCACCCGCTCTACGAGGAGGCTGACTGTCCGTACATCCAACCCCAGCTGACATGTCAGGAGCACGGCCGCCCTGACATCGACTACCAGCATTGGCGATGGCAGCCTCACGCCTGTTCTCTCCCAAGGTTTTTTTTAACCAATGCTTCAAAAAGCATCCTTTGCTCTCTCCTAGGAAAAAAAAATTCATTTTCTATATCTAATTCTCCCTCCTTCCCATCTCAAGTGATTGACTGCTTTTCGGCACGTGTTTGGGGAAAATGATAATAAATAGTTAAAGTGGAGAGAAAGTAAAGTAAGAGAGAATATTCTCTCTTACTTTACTTTCTCTCCACTTTAACTATTTATTATCACCCTCACAAAACAACGGCAAAAAAGAAATCAATCCCTTGAGCTGGGACGAAAGGAGTATTAATTTCATGAAACACGACAGTTTCAACGCGACATTAATGATGGAAACTCTTCGAGGCAAGAGAATGATGTTCGTGGGGGACTCTCTGAACCGGGGCCAATTCGTCTCGATGGTCTGCCTTGTCCACAAGATCATACCCGAAGACCGGAAATCTATGACCACCAACGGCTCGCTGACGATTTTCTCGGCCAAGGTAGATACTGACATTTATATTATAGGAGTAGTACATTTGTGTTGGGAAAAGAAAAAATTGAAATGCGTTTACAGGATTACAACGCGACAATTGAATTCTACTGGGCGCCGTTTCTCCTAGAGTCGAACTCGGATGATGCAATCGTGCACAGAATAAGCGACAGGCTGGTGCGGAAGGGGTCCATCAACAAGCACGGGAAATACTGGAAAGGAGTTGACATAATGGTGTTCAATACGTATCTCTGGTGGATGACTGGCCTCAAGTTCAACATACTGTATGTCTCCCCAATCCGAAAACAACAAATATAAAATATATGTTGGAGAAGTAATTTACTATACTATTTGCGAACAGACAACAGACCTTGGGCAGCGAAGACAGAGACATAGCAGAGGTGCCAACAGAGGACGCCTACCGGATGGCCATGAAAACGATGCTGCGATGGGCCAAGAAAAACATGGATCCCAACAACACCAGAGTGTTCTTCACCAGCATGTCGCCTACCCACGCAAAGTCAGTCAGACTCACAACAATGACATGGTCAATTAATTACGCTCTCTTATTAATATTACTACATGATATGACAGGGCGATCGACTGGGGAGGGAGCAAGAAGGGAAACTGCTACAATCAGAGCGAAATGATAGATGATCCAAACTACTGGGGATCAGACAGTCGGAAGAGTGTGATGAATGTGATAGGGGAAGTGTTTAGGAGGTCGAGGTATCCGATCACGTTCCTAAACATCACGCAGATGTCGAGCTACAGAAAGGATGCACACACATCCATTTACAAGAAGCAATGGAACCCCTTGACACCGGAGCAGCTCGCCAATCCGGTCAGCTACGCGGATTGCACGCATTGGTGTTTGCCTGGCCTTCAAGATACTTGGAATGAACTACTTTTTGCTAAGCTTTTTTATCCATGATTCATGGATGCTTTCAAGTAACCCAATTTGTATAGTCATACTCATTAATTCAAGGACTCCGAAACAAATTATATTGATTTTTTTTAAACAAGAATAATCTCTATTAGCACATATAGGAAGATAGAACTAGTGATTGTATCCCGTTGTTTAAGTTAATTTATACCCCAAAATATAATTATTTAGTAATCCTTTCGTTTCATTGTATTTGAGTTGTGGAGTAATTTTTAGATTATTCAACTATAACTAAGTTATTTACTCATTTTCTTTCGTACTTTATACACTCTTAAGTTATTTATTTAATTCTCAATTCATTAATCTATTTTATTCACTCTCGTAATTTATTCTCAACATACCTTATTAATTATTTTTTAATCGCTATGTCCAAAAGAAACTCTTTTATTCTTCTCTTAGCATAAACCCTATTAGAGCATCTTTAAGGGGAAAGGTATAATGAGAAGATATATTTCTCATTTACCTTCTCAAAAACGTTATTATACCTTCTTCAAAAGTAATAGACTCCAAGGAGATAAGGTAAATTAAAAAGGCAAACAAAATAACTAACTCTTTACCTTTTCTATCAAGAAAATGTAAAGATACCTTATCAAAATAAAAGAAGTTATAATATCTCCTCAAATACCCTTTCCATTGGAGCATAAAATTTTATGATTGAGAGGTAAATATGATAGTTATTTCTTTTTACCTCTCCATTTACCATCTCACTTGAAGATGCTCTTAGTAGTTAAGTATTGTTTTGATCTGTATGCCCAAAAGAAAATCTTTTATTCTCTCCGAACGTAGGGAGGGATGACCATTTTATATCCCATTTTTAAAAAATGATGAAGGATTTATAATTTGACAGGATTAATAGTTCGATAAGATTAAGGGAAAATAACTCATAAATAATTACAGTAAACTTTTTGATTGATTCACAATTTGAAAAATTATTTGCAATCATGAATTTTAATAAACGGGATCGAACTGGGATAAATTTGTATTTAATGTGACATCTGAGTTTTATCATTTTTTCTCATCACACAACTAAGTCATCAATTTGAAACATGAGTGCGTCAAATCAGCAAAAATTACAAGTAAGAAATCTGAATTTTTATCATAGAAAAATTGAGAAAATTGTTAAAATTTTTGATGTTGTTATTGATTTTGATTAAAATTTATTATTTTTCTGATAATTTAGCTTATAATTAATTTGATGCTTGAAGTCAATACCTAAACAATTAAATCAAAACTAATAAAAAATCAAAATCTGAACTAGCTTAGAAATTCGAATACGTACATCCTATCGAGTGTCATTCTATTCATTGCTAATTCTTAATCCGTATTAGCCAAATACACTTATTAATAAGTCTCGTGCAAACTCGATTTATTTTATTTTCTAAAAAACATAAAGTTCCATCCATTAGGTAGATGGTTGACCTTGAAGAAAATAATTGCCGCACAACGTTCCAAGATTAGAGATTAGTTCGAAAATTACAATAGATTAATATTAAGAATGACACCCAAGAGCATAAACCATCCAAATTGTACCCTACACCTTCTCTCTTCAAATAACAATACCAGTAAAAAAAAACTAAAATAATACTGTATTTAATTTTCTAAAAATATCATCGCGTTAGGAAGATACCGTAGATGGTACACCTTGGATAAAATAATTATAGATTGATATTAATATAATAATTATGCATCTCGATGCAAAACTAAACTAACTACCATCACTGACACTTAGTATATTTTAGTTCCACTTCACATATTAATTATAATCAAGAATTACTCATACACCAAAGAAACTGTTGGAATTAAAAATTCGTCGCAACCATGTCGAAAACAACAATTAATCCCAACTATTGTACATTTGTATTTTGCCAAACCATAATATAAACAACACAAAATTATCACATAACCACCAAAACCTATCTGCCGCAGCAATTATTGATTATTCTATTCCTGACAAGCACGGCTGACAACCCAAAACAACATTTCTTAACTTATGTAGTAAAATTTTCCTTCAAATCAAACTATATACTAAATATTGTATTTCCCTACAAATATCGAAAATTCTGTTTTTTCACATATGTACTACATGAAGTATACCAAAAATTTGACTTTAACAACTCTAATTTCTTTCTAAAAAAATACACGAACCTATAATATTTTGTTAATTGAATGCATATTTAATAAAAATAGAAATAAGTAAAACAATTTTGTAGGCATGTAGTCGCAGAAAAGCAAACATTTAAGTAATCCATTGTTGGTGTTCGATTTATTACTTACAGTATCTACATGGCCCAACGGAAAAGCAAAGGCCCAAAAATGGAGGTCTTAATCCATTTATGAGTTAATATCTGAATTAGTTAACTCGCCCCAGTATGAAACCCACGTACGTAGTTGATTATTAAAACCCCCTAATTTTTTCGCCTATTTTTTTTACAAAGGCAATCATCAATCAGGGGCTGTAATTATTTTTCAAATTCAATTCATATATGTTAAAGTAAAAAATATTCATTTAGGTTACTTATTAAGCGAGGTATATAATTTCTTAAAAAATTTACTTCTGTATAATTTTATAATTTTATTTTTTCGTAATAAACTTTTATAGTGCAATTAGGAGATCGAACACACATTGCTTTGGTTAATTTTTAATCATTTGTTGGTGTTAGAGCATCCACAATAGTGGAACCCAAGTCCAAGGCCAATCCACCAAACTTAGCCAGACCACAAAAAAACGTGTTCACACAATAGTGGACAAGCCAAGCCCAAGCCACAAATTATAATTTTTTTCATTTTTGCTTATATTTTAATTTAACTAGCATAAAAATTATCAGACTATAACAAATAAATAAATAAATTGCATAATTTAATAAAAACCAAAGTTAAACCAAATCTTCGTTCTATTATAGATAGGGAAAAATTATACAACTAAAATTTTATAAAAACACTAAAAAAAACACCGCCACCACCGCCTACTCGGTGGCGTCATCAGAATCCGGCACTTCTTCTTCACTAACTTCATCGCCGCCGTCGCCGCCGCTGCCGCCCACCGCTCCCGCCTCCGCCCCTTCGCGGAACCCAAACTTCGACCTCAGTCTCAGTAAGAGGTCGTAGAACATCCCCTTGGTGACTGGGTAGGTCGACTTCTCGTACAAGGCCAAGTTCTCCTAAAGTTGCTTCATCATCTGCACCTCCAGGGTATGGGTCAACACCGACGCGGCCGGTGTTGGGTGCGATGCAGACGCGCCCGCAGTAGAGAGTTAGGAGGTGGATCTAGCTTCTCGAATTGCGGCATGCTGGCCCCTGTGGACGTGGGCGCCTGGAGAGTGACGAGCGGGGCTCCTCCGAAACATCGTCGTTCAGGTCGAAGGTACGTGAGCCGCTGCTACTGCTATAGTTGCCGGCGATGCCGAGCCTTGTCCGCTTTGCACCAGGAGCACTCTCTTCCTCGCAGATGGCCTTGAATTTCAGGGAGTCTCGCAGAACGAGGAATTCGTCCCAGTAGCCGAACTTGGGCCACCCTTCAGTATTGAACAATTGACACGACTACGCTTGTATGTCAGCTTCGCTACGGCAGCTCTAAGCAGAGCGGAGTTGGTTTTCGTATATGTCAGTGAACCTCTTGAGGGCTCTAGTGATCCTGCTGAACTTCTTCCGGATCTGGTCGTGTGAACGCTCAACGCTGCCTACCGGTTTGAATCCGTTGTATACCGTCACGACGCGCTTCCAGAAGCAAACATCGGTCTGATCTGTACCAACTATGGCATCCGTCTTAACCGCCTCCCAGGCCCTGGCAATAGCAACAGACTCTGCCATTTTGTAGAACGCCCCCCGTCGACCGGGCACGCCGCCGCCTCGCCTGCCGCCGCCGCCGCTTCGCCTCCCGCCGCCACCACTTCGCCCGCCGCCGCCTCTCCCCGTCTCCACACGATCGGACGTCGGGGTCTCCGGTGTCCCCATCAACTGGTCCTATGTGAATCTATCAGATTCAGACAGAGGAGATTGGGTGGATTGAAATTGGGAGGATTGGAATTGCTGAGAAGGGGTGTTGATCGCGTCCATGTTGGGTCGGTAGTCGCCGAACCTCGATTGGGGATGGCCCACGTTCCTCTGCTAATGAGAGGCGGACTGACCCCGTTACTGAAGGGGTTGGCAGCGGAAGCGTGCAGAAATATCCGATCACATGAATTTGATCTATTTAGCAGATTATTCAGACAAATTCTATTCGCACAATTATCACATGTATCATGCTCATAACTTAAATTAAAACATGTTTTAGCATATAAAATCTCTAAAACATGCTTACTACAGAATTAGCCAATTTACCTCGTTGATTCAATCAAGAATCGACGATGGCTTGCCCCGTCTCCACGTGAAGATCTTCAATATAAGACCTCGGATCTTCTGACTGATGTCCCGGACTATACGCTGATATTTGTGTGGGCAAATCTCACCAACGTACTAGGACTCGAATAATGGAAGACAGAAACTGCTCACGGATGAGGCACAAATTTTGAACTCTCTCTCTAGAGGGGGCGAAATTTTTATGTAGAAAAAAGGGTGTTTTCTGTCTCCTATTTATATTAAGTCACAAATTGGGCCCAGTCAGGGATCTAAGGAAGAATTGGATCAAGCCTCACCCAATTAGCTTTTTATTAATTAAATTGAACCCACAATTTAATATAAGCTTATATTGGAATATTACAAGCAACCACTACAGAAGTAATATTGCACTTCCTTTCCAAATCCGAAATTACAAGTATTCCGGGTTTCCTTTATTTGCATTCAATTCATTTTCCGCTTTTAAGATAGAAACATCCATTAATTAATTAATGTCTGCTATGGACTTAATTAATCAACATATTTAATCTCCAAGAGTGGACTTAGCAAGAAACTCTTATTTATTATTCCTAGAGTAATCAAACTCCAACTAGCTAGGTTCCGAATAATAAAACCTTGTTTCGAGCTCCTCTTGTGGATGTTATCAAACGAGACTCTCCTCGCGCACGATTCAATGTAATAGCAATCCTAGCACCGCTAGATAATAATCACCACTATCCAATATACCTGGATCATTGGGTTACGAAAAACCCGCACCTTTGGTAAGTCAAGGTAGTAGATACTCAATATCGTATGTTCAATGCTAACGTACATTGATTAAGAAATTATTATCAAGATCTCGTCTTTCAGTAGATAGCATAAAGACTCGTCTTGCTGTTAGATCCATTCAGTGCTATACCACACCAATATCATCTTATTTCAATAAGGCTTAGAAATAATCGGACTGACATTGCAACCTTTCACGATAGGTAGTCTAGGCCTATCTGGGTTGTGAAATTCTTCTTTTTCTTTGTTCAGAACTGACCGTGTTACCTTAAAGTGGACGACGCCCACAACCGGTCTATTAGAACAAAGACTTAGACTTTGTTACGTTATTATACATTTAAATATGCAATAAACAACCATTAAATGTAAAACATAACAGCATTATGACAAAAATAATCTGTTTTATTCATTGAAAAATAACAAGTAGAGTTTTACAGTATCCTATCACTCGAAAGGTGATTTCTAGTATACAAACCCTAACAATCTTCCACTTATACTCAAAACAGCTTTCGAGTATACAAAAAAAATAGTGCACACGTCTAAATTTCTCCCACTTATACTGAAAGCGAGTTGAGGTCTTGAATGAGTCGAACTCCCATTCCTTCAATGTGGCATTCGAACGGTTTCACCGCCAAAGCCTTTGTAAAAGGATCTTTCAGATTGTTCTCTGACACAATCTTGACCACTTTTATGTCTCCTCTCTGCACTATATCTCTAATGATATGATACTTCCGCTCTATGTGTTTGCTCGCTTTGTGAGCTCTTGGTTCTTTCGAGTTTGCCACAGCACCAGAATTGTCACAATAAATGGTGATGCTCTTGGGAAGATTCGAAACCACACCTAAATCCATAAGGAAGTTCTTGAACCATACTGCCTCTTTTGCAGCCTCCGAAGCAGCCACATACTCGGCTTCCATGGTTGAGTCCGCGATGCATTTCTGTTTCACACTCTTCCAAATTACGGCCCCACCTCCTAAGGTGAACACATATCCTGAAGTAGATTTTCTCGAGTCCTAATCAGCTTGAAAGTCTGAGTCAGTATATCCCAAAGGACAGAGCTCGACTGCATTGTAAACTAGAGCATAGTCCTTAGTCCGTTTAAGGTACTTGAGTATGTTCTTTACGGCAGTCCAATGTCCTTTGCCCGGATTCGACTGATATCTTGCCACCATGCCAACAACAAAGCAAATATCAGGTCTAGTACAAAGCATAGCATACATGAGACTTTCAACTGCCGAAGCATATGGAATCCTTCTCATTTCTTGTATCTCAGACGACGTTTTAGGGCACATCTCTTGAGATAAATGGATGCCGTGTCTAAAAGGTAAGAAACCTTTCTTGGCGTCCTGCATGCTAAAACGACTAAGTACTGTGTTGATGTAAGGTTCTTGAGATAAGCACAACATCTTCTTTTCTCGATTCCGAAGAACCTTGATCCCGAGGATGTGTCCCGCGTCTCCCATATCCTTCATCTCGAACTGGTTCGACAACCATGTTCGTACTGATGACAACATCTTTTTATTGTTTCCAATTAGAAGAATGCCATCTACATATAAAACTAAGAACACCACATTCCCCTTATCAACTTTCTTATATACGCAGCTTTCACTTGGGCACTTTTCGAATCCAAACTTGCGAACAGTTTGATCGAAACATTGGTTCCACGATCTAGATGCTTGCTTTAGGCCATAAATGGCCTTCTTAAGCTTCCAAACCATGTGTTCTTTGCCCTTTATGGCATATCCTTCGGGTTGTTCCATGTAGATGGTCTCCTCAAGAACGCCGTTTAGAAACGCAGTCTTAACGTTCATCTGCCATACATCCCAATCCATATAAGCTGCAATAGAAAATAGTATCCAGATCGATTTGAGCATGGCCACTGGGGAGAAGGTCTCGTCATAATCGACGCCTTCCTTTTGGGTATACCCCTTGGCCACTAGTCTTGCCTTAAAGACTTTAACTCGTCCATCGGGTCCACGTTTACGCTTATATATCCACTTGCTCCCAATGGCAGTACAGCCATAGATTGTAGTTCCGAATCCATTGCTTTCACCCATTCGCAAAGACCGACATCTGCCAGCGCCTCCGCAAAGTTCCAGGGATCTAATACATTGCTGTCCGAGGAGTGATCCATAGATTCTCCCAAACCAATGTATCTGTCGGGCTCATGCGAGACCCTCCCACTGTTAGGATTGGTATACTGAAAAGCATATTTCGAGCATGTTGCACAGATAGAATTGCTTGTATACAATAAACTCTACAATCCACTTTTAACCCAAGGGGAGAAGAATTAATTTTATCGCATTGATGTTTGCTTGTGCATTTATAAGATGTATCTCAAACATTTAAACGTATAAGAAGCAAATAAGTCTAATTCTTCTACATAGTAGACTGGTCGTGAACGACGTTCACAGAAGGTGACTCAGTCGGTCCTTTGTAGAAGAGAAATAGAATTTCACAACCTAGATAGGCTTTGGCTACCTATCGTGAAAGGTTGCAGTGTCAGTCCGCATGTTTCCTTACCTTAAGAAATAAACGACACTGGTGTGGTATATCACTGAAGGATCTAATAGTTGAGATAAGTCTTTCTTGCTATTTACTGAAAGACGAGGTCTCGGTGATTGTTATTTCTTAATCATTGTTGACATAACATTGGGCATACGATATTGATTATGCACTACTTTGATTTATCAAATGGAGCGGATTTTTCGCAATCTAAGAATTCTGGTATCTTGGGTAGTGGTGATCAATGTCTAGAGGTGCTAGTATTGTTATTGCAATGAATCGTGTGCTGGGTGAGTCCAGTTTGATAATATCCTCAAGAGGTGTTCGAAAAAGGTTTTATTATTCAGAAACCCGGCCGGTTGGAATTTATTCCAGAATAATAAATAAAGATTTTGAACTAGACAACTCTTGGAAAAAGATATTAATTAATTAAAGTCGAATAGCAAACTTAAATTAATTAATGGATATTTATTTCTTAAACACGGGAAATAATAAATTAAAGAGGTAAAGCATGGATTACTCGTAATTTGGGATTGGATGGGCTGTCAATATTATTATACTATAGTGGATGATAATAATATTCTATTGGTCTTGTATTAAATTGGGGCTCAATTTAATTAGTAAAAGTCCAACAGCTTTGGCCCAAGTTCAACCTCCATGGATCCCTAATCTGGCCCATCACAACTCTATATAAAAGGAGATTAGAAAGGAGATTTAAGATGAATTAACATTAAAATTTCGTGCTCCTCATTGGCAGTGAACGATTTTTCTCAGTTCTGCGAAGAACTGAAGTTCCGTCTTCTTTCTAATCAAGCCCTTTTCGATTCTGACAAGCTTTGCCCACCCAAAGGTCATTATCTGAGTTCGGGATACATATTAGAAGGTTCGTGGTTGAGTACGAAGAACATCACGTGGAGAAGGCACAAACAATCGACGATTCTTTGGAGAATCAAATCGGCAATTCTAAACCGTAGGAATTCATGTTTTAGGTTTTAATTCCTTTTACATGAATTATGTGCGTTCTTGGATGTAATTCTGTGTTTAACATGTAGTTAATTGATCCCATAATCGGTCAAATAGATCTGTAATTATGATTTATTTGTGAATGCATAACTTCCGCTGTGCAAGGGGCTCCAAACCCTAGCAATTGGTATCAGAGCCAATTTTTGGCTCTGATTATGTGGATTAATTTCATGTTATGTGTATTGCGTGAACACATGAGTTTCTTTGTTCGGTTCGTGTTTTATTGGTTATATATATGTTCAAATACGAAGAACAACGAACAACAGAAGCGACGAAGGGCTGCCGAACAAATTTATATCAATTTGGTCGATGGAATCCAATCCCAATCTTTAATGATTACATAGTGTTAATTGAATTGTTCATTTTTTTGTGACGTGATTTACATATTGTAATCATTATTATTTTTTTAAATTGTGATTACGTGAATATGTTTGTTTTCAATTAACTATGTGAATCAAATCGGTACATTAATTGTACGTAAATTAGAAATTGGAGTTTTCCTCTTCCTTGCTGGTACATGAATTGCGGGATATACCCAACCAATTCGATTCAAAAATCATGGCGGTCTGTTCGGGATTTGAGGGGATAACCGCAAGATATCAGCGCCGACAGCTGCAGAGACGACGACGTCGCAACAACATCGACGATGCAGCAGCAGCGCCGGAGACGATGCTGAGGCTGACAGCAGCTGTGCGAGTGGGAGCCCTTCGTGGGCAGTTCCCGGACTCGAAAGACGGTCAACGACGGAGGCGAGAGCAGGCTGTTGTGACAGCAGCGACACTCACGCGGGTCTTCGTCCCGTGACTTCACATTTCCAAATTAGTTAGGGTTTCCTCAACCCTGGAACTAATTTTGTTAGGTTTTCCTAAACCTTTGTAACTAAATTTGGAAATAATTCAAGATATAATTTGGAATAAGTTTTGAATATACCAATTTAATTGGATTATCTAAAATTTAATTTTTTTAATTAAATTATGGATTAATTGAATTTTCTATCCTTATTTTATGGATTTGGATAGATTAAATTCTATCTACATAAATCCTAGATAAATTAGGATAATAATAATTTATTTTATTTTTTTCTTATGGATTTATATAGATTTAATTCTATGTGAATAAATCCTGGATAGACTAGATAAATAGTTAATTATGTTTGGATTTTATCCTTATTATATGGATTTAGATATATTTAATTATATCTAGATAAATCCTAGATAAATTTGGTAATAATTAATTTTATTGTCTTATGGATTTATATAGATTTAATTCTTTGTGGATAAATCCTAGATAGATTAAGATAAATTTTAATTATGTTTATCCATATCTTGTAGATATTCATAGATCTATATCTATCTAGAATATATCTTAGTAGATTTGGATAATTAAAATCCATGTTTATCTTTATCTTGTGGATATTTATATAATTAATTCTATTTAGAAAATATCCTAGTAGATTTAGATAATTAAATGTATCTCTATCTTATAGATATTGATAGATTTATATCTATCTAGAATATATCTTAGAAGATTTAGATAATTGTTAATCCATTATTATAATTATCTTTTGGATTTAAGATAGATTTAGTTCTATCTAGTTAAATCCTAGTTGAATTAATTAATATTAATTATAGTTTATCCTAATTTTATGTATATAAATAGATTTATTTCTATTTAGAAAATATCCTAGATAAATTTGGATAAAGATAATACAAGATAATCCTAATCTAATTGGATTTTGATAAAGTTAATTTTATCTAGAATAAATCCTAATAGATATGATATATTCTAGTTTCGTATTCTAAATAATCTAAGATTGTTTAAATCTTAGAATGATTGGATTTTATCTTCGTCTTATGGATTTGGAGAAATTTGTTTTTATCTTGAAATATCCTGGTAAGATTTAGAGAATGATAATCCAAGGTCAATTTTATCTTGAATTTTAGGATTTGATTTTATCCCTGTAAAATCTAGAATAATCTTAAGAGGATTTAGATAGATTCCATTCTATCTAGATAAATCCTAAATTAATTTGGATAGTTATTATCCAAGATAAATTTATCAAATCCGAAATTCATGTTTTGGATAAGATAAGGAATTAATTATTCAATTAAATCTCCCTAGATTTATTAAATAATTTCAATAATTATCCAGTAAGATTAATTATCATATTATTAAATGGATTTATCTGTTTATTTGGTGATTATCTGTTTTATGTGGATTGTCTGCCTCATCTACTTATGTGATAATTATGCAAAAACCATGTTTAAAATGACTAAGCGATAATTACAACAGTGCGTTGTATATGGTCTCCATAAATTGGTCTATATATGAAGCAGTTTCTAATATTATCGTGACCCACCTTAGTGGGAGCAATAATCCCACGAAATAGCAAGTTCATAATATTAGACTTCTTAATGGTAAATTGTTTAAATTGGAAGCATGTTTCTAATATTATCGCGACCCACCCTAGTGGGAGCCATAATCCTATGAAATTGCAAGTTCGTATGTTTAAGCATATTTATAAGATAGCTAAGGAATTTTGTTAGTGGCGTACGACCTTCCCTAGAAGGAGTATCAAAATAAAAATGAAATTCCTAGATGCAAATATTTATGGTAAATGCTTAGGCAATATTTGGCGGCCATGCCACCTTAGTGGTCTCTGGACTATCCGTCGGTATTGTGACCAGGAAATTGTTGGAATCCAAATTTGTATGACCTCCCTAGAGGCGTACTTATTTTGGTTTTCACGGTTGCGAGATACATAAATTGTTTTTTTGGTTGTTTGCGATCATGTATTAAGCATAGTATGTGATAAATAGTTTTATTTCTTCTCAGCCAAATTCTTAATAATGTCTGCGAACCTTAAAGAAATCAAACTCGAAGGCCAAAATTATGTAGACTGGAATTATTAAATGGATAAGATTCTCATTGGTGAAAACTTAAAGTTTGTACTCACTAATTAATGTCATCCATTTCCTCGACAAAATTCTACAAAGAAAGTTTGAGAATGCATTTTATGCATGTACTCGATAAGTTCTTTGAGGAAGAAGGTCAAACTACTTTCTTTTAAGTAGTGAGACAGGTCTTGGTTTATACCGATGATAAAGGAATATCCAATGAGGAAGTTGTCCAGATTCTATTGGAACATCTAAAAGAGATAGAAAGTTTTGATGAATCTTCTGATTCAGTAACTCAAATAGTTTCTACACTAAGTTCATCGCCAAATGTAATAGGAAGTGAGTACAAGAAGGTTGTTGCTGAAAAGTTGGAAACCTTCAGCACTGTATTCACTTTATTACTTTTTGGAAGAAAGATAACATGATAGCTGACGAATTCATCAAGGCTGCATCTTTCCTATGTCTTAGTTCAATCGAACAGAAGACTAGCAATGGAAAGAGGGAAGAGCTGAATTATCATCAATGAAAGCTATAAAGGCAAGAAAAATTAGGTGAAAAGGCAAAAGAGAAGATGCATTGTGAGTCGGATTGACCTCTTCTACAGAAGGACAATGACTTAGATAACAATGCAATTTCTAAAAGAGAGATCTAGATCCAGTTGGGCAGTTGTTGCAGTGGGAGCTATTTTTTATGCTCACTTTATTGTTTTGTTTTGATGTATAAGACTTTGTTTTATTGGTACAGTTTAGTTTGGAAAGAATTTAGTTTCAGTTTCAAAACTTGTTAATGATTAAATGATGTTCGATGTCATTTGATAATGCTTGCATTATTGAGAAATGTGGATCGAATATCTATCATAGTACCATAGAAAAATAAATTATACATCATAGTATCTAAACAATATAATTGCAAAAAGATTGAGTTTAACACCACAGTTCAACTTCTTAAACAATGAATGATAAAGTATTTATGGTACTTAATCATAAGACCAAGAAAGTACTTAGTAATTGTTCAAACTGATTTTGTCTAACTCAACTGACTATCGAGATTTTAACAACTTGTTAGTTAAATAGCTTGAAGGTCAAGTCTGGTTGATGCACTATAAAGTTAGAATCCTTTGGTGGTTCAAAGGATTCAGAATACTATGCAACATAGAAAGACTAGTAAGTCTCAATGGTTTACACCATAGGAGACGAGCAAATGAGTTAAGATCAGTAGTGGGAGTCAAATTCTAGTTGACTACTCCAAGCATTCTTCTAAAGAATGGGATAGTCATATAAGAAGATATCGAAGTCTATCGAAGACAAGTTCGATAAGTGAATAGTTTTACTCAATAACACCTTATCATTGATGGGATATACGTTGGAAACAACGAGTTATACCTTAAAGAAACTATCATAACACCAGTACCTTCTACAAAACACGAGTTGTGGACTAGATGCAAGTTTAGTCCAGCACATCTCAAGGTGTGGCGTTATTCCAACACATGTTTTGGAAAAAGTATCCAAGTAATTGGAGTTGTGTACTGAGGTATGATTTAAGGTTGTCCCAAATGATAGAAAAGGTACAGGTTCTATAATCTTCACGGCAAGATATGTGTTTGTTTACACGAATACTAGATTCCTTGATGAAGATTATGAGGAGAACTACAAGCCTAACAAACATGATAATTCTTAAGATAATGAGAATATCTATTTTCCATCTTAACCAAGAAGTCATACCATTAGAAACTTATGCACTAAGAAAATCAACGTTTGTACCTAAGATTGTAAGAGTCGTGTCGTAGTGGGAGCGTTCTTTGCGAACATAATAAGTTCATGGGTCTAAAAAAGTCTTAAGACTCAGTCTTAGATCAACTTGAACATAATCCCTGTAACTACAAGGACGCAATGACTTATTCAGATAATCATTCTTGATAAGATGATAGATTCTGAATAACAATCTTAAATAGACAAGAATGTTTGCAAGACTTGCGATACTACCCATAGACTATTTCAGTCAGTGGGAGCTAGTGGACGTGCAAGTGTAAGCATGGATCTCAAAAGGCTAGAATAATGGCAAAGGGTTATACCCAAAGAGAATTATATTCTCGCCTGCCATTTTTGCCTAAGTCGATCTGTATATTGTCTATTGTAGCCTACATAAATTATGATGTATGTACTATGATTGTCAAGACAGTTTTCTTTAAGTAGAAGTCTTGAGGAGATCATCTTAATGGTTATGTAATACAGGGCAAGAAAGTTGAAAGTGCACTATATTTGGTATTCTTGGTACTCTACGATGATGACATCTATAAAAGTTGATAAACAACTAAGAGGGTTATCTAGCGTAGGAAACTGATCATCTACCCAGTTTAAGGATGATGGATTTTAGATAATCTAGTTACATTCTAAGCATCTGTGTCATTAGATTACTAGAAAAAGAATGTTATGTTTTCTTAAAGAATCCTACATCTACACAATACTTAGACACTTTAGCATTGAAAATTCCAAGAAAAAGGTTTTTCTTTTTCTAGATGGAATTATTTTATCTCTAGTCAAGTGTTTTTCGACATTGAATGAGATCAAGAAGAATGAGACAAGTTCCATAATTGGAAGTCTCATATATGCTATGATGTGTATTAAGTTAGATATTAGCTTTGCCGTTGGCATTGAAGCATGATATCATTTTAACCATGGCCAATGACATTGGATTGGGTAAAGAATATACTATAGTACTTGAAGAAGACTAAACGGTATGCTCTAGTTTACCAGACATCCATGTTATGTCCTTTAGGTTACATTGACTCGATTTTATAATTGATTGATGATCGAGTTATCCTTTGACTATGTGTTAACGTTAGGAGTTGAAAACTGAGTCATGAAGGAGTGTGATTACATCACAGACTCTATCATGAAAATTACAAGTGTGATTTCATCAGAAACTACTAAGGTAGTTGTTAATCTCAATAACTTCTTAATAGCTTTGACCGTGATTCTGAGTATGTGTATGAGTATTATATTTTGTTATAATTACTCTAGTCATATGTCTACCTCGAGGGAAACACGATCTGATAAAGCTAAGCAATCAAATAGAGATGAAGTATGAAATTAATTAAGGATTAAGTGCGCAGCAAGACGTTATGGTTTCCAAGATATCATCAGAGAACAACCTGGCAGAACTTTTCACAAAATGCCTATATGGCAACATGTTTTACACATGAGGTGAAAAGTATGGTAGTTCGATGTATCATGGCCCGAGACCTGCTTAGAGTATAAGTGGGAGAGTTTTGGCAGTGGGTATACTCGAAAGCATGATTTTGAGTATAAGTGGGAGATTGTTAGGATTGGTATACTGAAAAGCATATTTCGAGCATGTTGCACGGATAGAATTGCATGTATACAATAAACTCTACAATCCACTTTTAACCCAAGGCGAGAAGAATTAATTTTATCGCATTGATGTTTGCTTGTGCATTTATAAGATGTATCTCAAACATTTAAACGTATAAGAAGCAAATAAGTCTAATTCTTCTACATAGTAGACTGGTCAAGAACGACGTTCACAGAAGGTGACTCAGTCGGTCCTTTGTAGAAGAGAAATAGAATTTCACAACCTAGATAAACTTTGGCTACCTATCGTGAAAGGTTGCAGTGTCAGTCCGCATGTTTCCTTACCTAGGAAATAAACGACACTGGTGTGGTATAGCACTGAAGGATCTAACAGTTGAGATAAGTCTTTCTTGCTATTTACTGAAAGACGAAGTCTCGGTGATTGTTATTTCTTAATCATTGTTGACATAACATTAAGCATACGATATTGATTATGCACTACTTTGATTTATCAAATGGTGCGGATTTTTCGCAATCTAAGAATTCTGGTATCTTGGGTAGTGGTGATCAATGTCTAGAGGTGCTAGTATTGTTATTGCAATGAATCGTGTGCTGGGTGAGTCCAGTTTGATAATATCCTCAAGAGGTGTTCGAAAAAGGTTTTATTATTCAGAAACCCGGCCGGTTGGAATTTATTCCAGAATAATAAATAAAGATTTTGAACTAGACAACTCTTGGAAAAAGATATTAATTAATTAAAGTCGAATAGAATTAATTAATGGATATTTATATCTTAAACACGGGAAATAATAAATTAAAGAGGTAAAGCCTGGATTAATCGTAATTTGGGATTGGACGGGCTGTCAATATTATTATACTATAGTGGATGATAATAATATTCTATTGGACTTGTATTAAATTGGGGCTCAATTTAATAATTAAAAGTCCAACAGGTTTGGCCCAAGTCCAACCTCCATGGATCCCTAATCTGGCCCATCACAACTCTATATAAAATGAGATTTAAGATGAATTAACATTAAAATTTCGTGCTCCTCATTGGCAGTGAACGATTTTTCTCAGTTCTGCGGAGAACTGAAGTTCTGTCTTCTTTCTAATCAAGCCCTTTTCGATCCTGACAAGCTTTGCCTACCCAAAGATCATTATCTGAGTTCGGGATACAGATTAGAAGGTTCGTGGTTGAGTACGAAGAACATCACGTGGAGAAGGCGCAAGCAATCGACGATTCTTTGGAGAATCAAATCGGTAATTCTAAACCGTAGGAATTCATGTTTTAGGTTTTAATTCCTTTTACATGAATTATGTGCGTTCTTGGATGCAATTCTGTGTTTAACATGTAGTTAATTGATCCCATAATCGGTCAAATAGATTTGTAATTATGATTTATTTGTGAATGCATAACTTCCGCTGTGCAAGGGGCTCCAAACCCCAGCACCCACTGCGGCGCGGCACTACAATATTTTGAGTAGAAGTTGAAGTTTCGGGAATTGTTTGTACACTTGGTACTTGTTCTTGGTTAATGGAACTTGTGACAGAAGTTAGCTCATCAAGAGCCACTTCATTGCTGGGTTTATGATTCATTACATAGTCTTCCTCTAAGAATGTCGCGTGAGTACTCACAATGACTTTCTTGTCTCGGAGACTAAAGAATTCATAACCTTTCGTCCCTTTGGGGTATCCTATAAACAAACATACCTCCGTCCTTGATCCTAGCTTAGTTGGTGATAAGGCTAATTTCATGCATAGGTCTAGGGTTTTAATTCGAAAAATTTCTGGGTCTAACGCACGTTTTAAGCCAGGTGTGTGAAGATTTTCGCCAGGTCCAAGAAAGGAAGAAGACAGTTGCGTGGACCTAGGAAATAGGTGAATGAGTGGACATTATGCGGAAAATTAATTGATGGAGGAAGCCTCGGAGTTGAAGGGTAGAATAGAGATTTCTATGAAGACTCTAGAAGGCTATGTCCGCGTCTATAAAAGGCAGAAGCATGCACGCTGGAGGGATCTTCTCGGTTGGAGACCTCGCTAACAGCCTGTAGCTTAGTTCACTTTTCACACACTTGGGTTCTTTTTCGTGGGGAGATTCAGGGGGGTCATGCACTGGGGTTTACTTGAGCTTTCATATATTTTCGATTGGGTTGTAACACCGTCCTTCAGTGGGGGCGAAGAAATAATTTAATTTCCACTTTCATACTTTGCTGATTTTGCCGAGCTTCGCTGTTCGAAGCTCGGACCTCTGTTTGCTTTTGCCGAATATTCTCTTATTTTAATGCAAGTTTGATTTTCTGTTACGTCTGTCATGTTGATTTCCGGTATTTTGAAGTTGGATTGTTCGAACTGGGTGCGTTTCGCAGTTGTTTTATGAATTTATGCAGGTTTGTGGTTGGATCTGGGTGATCGGAGTCTGTTTGTGGATGAATCGGAGGGTTGAGTTCGCTGGAGTTGTGGAGTTGTCTGTGATTGTTTGAATTCGGAGTTGATCGGAGCAGATCTGTGAAAACCGGAGTTATGGAGTCGATTGTGTCTGTTGTTGGGTTTGGATAGCTGGAGCATGAGTTTGTTATTTACAGCTTTAGCCGTACTTGCTATATTTGGAGCCGTGGTCCACACTATTTTATTTTCCCTGTCTAGGCTTGGTTAGTTAGTCGTTTACTTAATCTAGGAAGTAAAATGTGTCTCTCAGTGTTGAAGTCTGATTTTATTACATTTCCTGTGTCTTAGGTCTAGCATTTATATTTCGTGCCTAGATCTAGAGATAGTTAAAATTCTCAACCCTTTTGCGTGGCAGCAGCTTCTTGTTTCCAGAGTCTCTAAGCACTACTTCACGAATCCATCTTCGTGGGATTGACCCCGCTTCCCTATGCTAATTTCTAGTATTCGGGTTGAGGGATTTATTTTTGAAGGGGAGTCGAGTGTGTCCAATGACAAAAACACTCTGTGTTCTCTTGAGTTCCTGGACCTGGTGATCCAACGGATTTAAGGAGCGTGGAGTCTTGACCAAGCACTTGCGTTAGTTTTCTCTGTGCACACTTGCTTACTCCGTGTGAAACCACGCTACTACCAGATCGTAGTAAGACCCTCCAGTTGGATCCTTTTCCAATACATGAGCCGGACAACCCCAAATCTTGAGATGTGCTAGATTGGGCTTGCGCCCAGTCCACAACTCATAAGGAGTAGTAGGTACGGATTTTGATGGTAAATTGTCTAAAATAGGGCTTGCAGAAAGCAAGGCATGTCCCCAAAACGAAATAGGCAGACGTGCATAACTCATCATCGATCGAACCATATTTAACAAGGTCCTGTTCCTTCTTTCAGCCACGCCGTTCTGCTGAGGCGTGCCCGGCGCAGTCAGTTGGGATTCAGTACCCGACTCCGATAAGTAGTCCAAAAATTCGGCACTGAGGTATTCGCCTCCACGATCAGATCGTAGGCTTTTGATATTCTTTCCATGATACTTCTCCACAAGAGTCTTAAACTCTTTAAACTTGTCAAAAGACTCTGACTTGTGACGCATCAAATAGACATATCCAATTTTCGAGAAGTCATCAATAAATGTGATGAAGTATCGAAAACCACCTCTTGCCTCCGTAAACATTGGTCCACATACATTGGAATGAACAAGCTCAAGTACTTCTTTGGCCCTATTGCCCTTAGCCTTAAAAGGCCTCTTGGTCATCTTGCCTTCTAAGCATGACTTACACTTATGAAAAGGTTTCTCCTCTAGACCTTTAATAAGATCTTGTTGAACAAGAGAATGGATTCTTCTTTCATTTGCATGACCAAGTCTAAGGTGCCATAAGTACGTTTCGTTCATTGAACTTGAAGGTTCCTTTCGTTTCTTTGAAATTTTCGATGTTGTATTGAGTTCTGATTTGCGATTATTAAATTGTGTAGAAGTGATTGTGTACAGATTGTTTTCTATGATACCACGACAGATATAAGAACCATTTTTCTTAATAACGCAGTTGTCATTAAAAGAAATCGAATATCCATCAAAAACCAATTTAGAAACTGAAATTAAATTTCTTCTAAAAGAAGGTATCAACAAAACATTCTTCAAAATAAAAAATCTATCACTACTAAAACGCAAATAAATGTCTCCCACTGCAACGGCCGCCACTTTGGTAGCGTCGCCCAGCTGGACTTCGATCTCACAATCATGTAGCCGTCTTGTCACCTGCATTAAGTCAGGATCAAAATAAATATGATCAGTGGCACCTGTGTCAATAACCCAAGTGCAAGTAGATGTCAAAGTCAAACATGACTCAACTACTAAAGCTTGGTGCATACCTGTAGCCTTGCCCCTTTTAGGACAGTCTGGCTTCCAATGCCCCTTTTCTCCGCACTTGAAACACTTCCCCGAGGGCTTCTTATTATCCCTTTTCTTCTTCTTTCCCTTAGCCACTTTGCACGATTCTGAGTTCGGTGTCTTCCTTTTTCCTTTGCTAGGCTTGAAGCCAGAGGAATGAGGTGCCGAAGTCATCATGGCAGCCTTAGCCTGAACCATAAGGTCCTCTGCTGACTGAAGTTCAGTCAATAGTTCTGCCAAGGTATAATTCCTTTTGTTCATCTCAAAGTTGAGCTTGAACTGCTGGAAGCTAGGGGGAAGACTTTGAAGGATGATTGTTACCTGGGACTCGGGATCGATCGTCCCTCCCAACACCTCAATCTGGTTGAGGTGGCCCATCATCTCGAGGACATGGTCCCTCACAGACAAGCCTTCCTTCATTGTCTTCGACATGATACTCTGAAAGGCTTGAGACTTAGCCGTTCGATTCTGAGTACCAAAAAGAATCTTGAGATTCTGCATAATCTCGGCGGCAGTTTCCATAGCAGAATGCTGATGCTTGAGTACTGATGACATAGATGCCAACATGTAGCACTTAGCCATCTCATTCGCCTTATGCCACCGTCTGTGTGCATCTCTGACTCCTGCCGCAGCGGTAGCCGCTGGCACTGGAGGTCGCGGGGTTGTGAGTACAAAGTTGTACTCTTCAGCTGTAAGAACGATGTCCAAATTTTGTTTCCATTCTATGGGCACTCGAGTTTGTTTTCTTTGAGAATTGCAGAAAGAGGATTGAACGACATATTGACGATTTGGTTTGCACTTTAAAACAAAATATTTACCATTTGTCATAAACTTATGTAAGAAGTTTGATTAGATTAACCATAAAACTTTTCAAAATCTTACAACTGTAAAATTAAAATTTTGTACCCTCCAGAGGAAGTCCATACGCATTAAAATCTTACAATTTTACTGGTCACAACACCGACGAATAGTCCAGAGACCACAGAGTGGCATGGCTGCCTAATGTTGCCTAAGCAAGACCATCTCTTTAGCATTACAGAGTCTCATTTCTACAACACACTCCCGTAACAATGTTCATGTGCTGCTAACAAGATCAAGCTATCTCATAAATCTTGTGTGAACTTCTGAATCTCGTAGTTTCTTAGGATTATTGTCCCCACAGAGCAGGTGACGATAATATTGGAAACTACATTCTAGTTCATACTATTTATATTTGAGAAGTCCGCCCTCATGAACTTGCTATTTTCTTAGGATTATTGTCCCAACAGAGCAGGTGGCGATAATATTAGAAAAAGGCTTCATAAATTGCAGACCAATTGATGGAGACCATATACAAACGTTGAGTTCGTAATTATAGCTTAGATATTTGGGTTATGGTTTTTCTTTAATTATCCTTAGCCTTAGGGCAGAAAGAGGCTTGATTAAATTTTGTTGGTATTTAATTTGCTGGATAATTAAATCTTTAGATTAATATTGTTATCTTCCTTTAGGAAATTGTTGTTCTAGAATTTAATTCTTATTCAAATTATTTAATCATTAATAAGACATGAAAAATAAATTCAAATTATTTCCATGTTCAAGATTAGGAAGAGATATTTTATTATTTAATGTATTCATACATATCTATCCTTATTTGGATCTTAGATATATAAATATTAGGAAACTATTAAATTATTCTTATCCATATCATTTAGGATTCAAAATAATATTATTTATTTCCATAGATATAGAAAATAATAAAAATATTCCTTAAATCTAGATTAATATTAGGAAACTATTAAATTATTCTCATCCATATCATCTAGGAATCAAAATAATATTATTTATTTCTATAGATATAGATAATAATAAAAATATTCCATAAATCTAGATTAATATTAGGAAACTATTAAATTATTCTCATCCATATCATCTAGGAATCAAAATAATATTATTTATTTCCATAGATATAGATAATAATAAAAATATTCCTAAAATCTAGGTAAATCTTCCATGAAGAATTTATTTCCATTAAATAATAATATTTTAATGATATCTTTTAATAAAATAATAAAATAATTATTAAAATAATCCTTCATCGTTATCTCATCGTACGAGGTTCGCACGAACGATGAACGACGAAGATCCAACGAGTTCGTCGTCGGAACACGACGCACGCAGCGTCTCGGCCACCGGCGCGCAGGTGGCGCGCCAGCAACTCGGCCCGTCGAGCCATCGGGTGTCACCACGTCTCGACCAACGGCGAGCGCACGTCTCGGTCTTGTCGACCGTCGGGTGCCGACGCGTCTCAGCCGACTGCGAGCGCCTGTCTCGGTCATGTTGATATCGGGTGCCGACGCTCCTCGGCCGTCTCGGCACGTCGGGTGACACGGTCTTCGGCCAGCAGCACGCACGATGGTGGCGCTGCTCTCGGCCAGTTGCTGTCGCCCGTCTAGCTTATCCGAGCGACGATGCTCCCATCCCAGCGGCACACGGCGCGTGACTCGGCGCGTCCGTCTCGGCCAGTGGCTCGGGACTCCGTCTCGGACCTTTCGCCTAGGGATGGAGTTCCCTCGCGTCTCGGTGTCTCGGCCGGTTCTCGGTCGAACCGCCGCACCACGCCAGCATCCATGTCGGTCTTGAGGCGGGTGCATCTGGGGCGTGCGATCTCGGCCTGCGACGCGCACGAGCCCTCGCTCGTCCGCACGTCGCCCCATGATCGCGAGTCTCCAACTCCCACTATCTCGACATCCCTACCTCGATCGCGCATGGTGCAATCCGTCTCGGCGCAAGCGCCGACGGATTGCACGTCTCGTACGATCGAGCTATTCAAGTTCTTTGATTCGAGAGTTCTTGAGTTCATCATGAATAGTAAATTAAACAAAACACCAAGAACATGCTTTGCAATCAAATTGGACATGCATATATGAATTTTGCGAAATTTAAATCCAAATAATCAGAGCCAAAGATTGGCTCTGATACCAATTGAAGGGGGTTAGCAGTGGAAGCGTGCAGAAATATCCGATCACATGAATTTGATCTATTTAGCAGATTATTCAGACAAATTCTATTCGCGCAATTATCACATGTATCATGCTCATAACTTGAATTAAAACATGCTTTAGCTTATAAAATCCCTAAAACATGCTTACTACGGAATTAGCCAATTTACCTCGTTGATTCAATCAAGAATCGATTATGGCTTGCTCCGTCTCCACGTGAAGATCTTCAATACAAGACCTCGGATCTTCTGACTGGTGTCCCGGACTATACGCTGATATTTGTGTGGGAAAATCTCACCAACGTACTAGGACTCGAATAATGGAAGATAGAAACTGCTCACGGAGGAGGCACAAATTTAGAAATCTCTCTCTCTAGAGGGGGGCGAACTTTTTATGTAGAAAAAGGTGTTTTCTGTCTCCTTTACTCTCCTATTTATATTAAGTCGCAAATTGGGTCCAGTCAGGGATCTAAGTTAGAAGAATTGGATCAGGCCTCACCCAATTAGCTTTTTACTAATTAAATTGAACCCACAATTAATATAAGCTTATATTGGAATATTACAAGCAGCCACTACAGAAGTAATATTGCACTGCCTTTCCAAATCCGAAATTACAAGTATTCCGGGTTTCCTTTATTTGCGTTCAATTCATTTCCCGCGCTTAAGATAGAAATATCCATTAATTAACTAATGTTTGTTATGGACTTAATTAATCAACATATTTAATCTCCAAGAGTGTACTTAGCAAGAAACTTTTATTTATTATTCATAGAGTAATTAAACTCCAACTAGCTAGGTTCAGAATAATAAAACCTTGTTTTGAGCTCCTCTTGTGGATGTTATCAAACGAGACTCTCCTCGCGCACGATTCAACGTAATAGCAATCCTAGCACCGCTAGATAATGATCACCACTACCCAATATACCTGGATCATTGGGTTACGAAAAACCCGCACCTTTGGTAAGTCAAGATAGTAGATACTCAATATCGTATGCTCAATGCTAACGTACATTAATTAAGAAATTATTATCAAGATCTCATCTTTCAGTAGATAGCATAAAGACTCGTCTTGCTGTTAGATCCATTCAGTGCTATACCACACCAACGTCATCTTATTTCAATAAGGCTTAGAAATAATCGGACTGACATTGCAACCTTTCACGATAGGTAGTCTAGGCCTATCTGGGTTGTGAAATTCTTCTTTTTCTTTGTTCAGAACTGACCGTGTTACTTTAAAGTGGACGACGCCCACAACCGGTCTACTAGAACAAAGACTTAGACTTTGTTACGTTCTTATACATTTAAATATGCAATAAACAACCATTGAATGTAAAACATAACAGCATTATGACAAAAATAATCTGTTTTATTCATTGGAAAATATCAAGTAAAGTTTTACAGTATCCAATCACTCGAAAGGTGATTTCTAGTATACAAAACCCTGATAGATACTGGGGTGTCTGTTGCCACGACAACAACTATTGTTGACTCCACAACTGGTTTGGAGGGGGGGTGGGACTGGATCTCCACGGTTGGGAAGGTGGAAAGTTGCCTGAAGTAACTAGAGAAAACATATGCAATTGATGTTTCACAATCCAATAGGTCTAGAGGATTCACTAGATCACAGGGTCTAGGAGATCATGAGTCTATCAGAAATGGTCGTTGGATACGCTTTCCCTGCTTCAAAACCTTAACCCATCATACTATTGACTAGTATATGGAAGTAAGGATCGATCCCACAGAGCCAAAGGTGTTAGCAAGCATTCAGAGGGTTTGGGGAAGGTCGGCTGCTGCCACGCAACTCATGGGTTAAGATTTCTTTAAAACTACTGGAGGCAAGAGAACTGAAAATACTAAACTAACTACTGGACCTAAGAAACAAGAAAAACACGTACGCATGCATGACTCATCAATCGTAAAATTAACTAAGAACGAATTAAACAAACTACCAGGTCAAGTAAAAAGGTTTCCTAAAAAGGTTAGACAAAAGAGCAAGAAAAAGCAGTGGGACAGATTCCCGATTTAACTACTGTGACAGGTAAAGCTGCAAAAGCAAACAAATAACGGATCTGGATCTAACTACCAACGATCTTCATCTTCTTCAGCAAATAAACATGAACATGAACGAAACAGAGCAAACTCAGATCGAACATCAAACATTATGATTAAGCAGAAAACTATCAGATCTAAGCTACCAGGTCGAGTAAATTGAAAGCAACAGTAAAAACAACCATAACCATGCAGATCCACGCCAGTACGTATCAAATCCTCAACTCCGGACAAAAACTCACATCTGATCCCACCAACCAAAACTCAACCACATTCAGATTCATTTCCATCTACTCCGATTCAACAACAATACAACTCCAATAAACCTCTCTCAACTCCGATTCAAACACCAATTGCGAAAAGCATCCAAATCAATAAAAACCGACATCAAGCAACAAAACCGAAGTAAAACAGAAAGCAGAAACTTCCATAACCACTGAAATAAGTTCAAACACAAAACCGGTCACCGAGCTTCCGGCAAAGAAGTTCACTGCGAGGAATAAAACGACAGAAAAGTAAATAATTGTATCTTCTCCCCCGTGAGGACGGTGTTACACCACAGAAACTACACTAAACCACCGAGTTTGCCCAGAATTACCCCATTGATGTCAAGTGCGTGTGTGAAATAAGCTAACTAAAGTGAAACTAAGAAGTATGTGGAGCTGGTGTCGAATTTTTTCTCTTCAAGATAGTTGCCCCTTTTATAGTTGAGGCTCAGATCCCTAGGGCTTCTTTTTTCATGATTTGTCACTTTTGCCCTCTGAAATAGGATCTTTTAGAACTGCTCCTTGCTTCACTTTTGCTCCTTTTTCTCTGGCCCGGGTAATTTGTATGCATTTACTGGGTCCTGCAGATTTTTCACGCACCTGAATTTACAAACACTTATTAGTTTACTGAATTTACAGAATTTAACCCCATAACCAATGCATGAAATGAGCCTTATCAAACTGCTCACACTTAAACCATACTTGTTTTCAAGTATGAAAGACAAAATAAAAGAAATAAGGCAAATTTTAATGCATGGTTATTACTTGACCGACTCTACAAAACAGAAAAGACTCAAAATCCTAGACCTAGACACAAAGACTTATACAAAGAACAGAACATAGACGCACAATTAAGAAAGCAAACAAAACACAGAAACAAAAACAAACACAAATGTATAAACTGGTTCAAATTCTAGCAGCCGTCCCCACAAGCTTAAGGTCAATCCAATCGTCTACAGTCTCAGATTCCTCCCCCTCCCTTCTTTTATCTGGTCAGTTTGTCAGTTCGTCAAGATAGCCTTTATTTTCACCAATTGTTGGATTCAGTCGGTCAGTCATTCCTCACCAGAAACGTTAGGATTATTCACTCATTCATTTTGTCATACCACTGATGCCTTGAGTTCTACTTACATAGGGAAGTTCCTTAATGTCTTTCACTGGGTTGTAATGGGGCTAGAGGATTAGAGTATATAGGTGGGCTTCAAAGAAGTGCAAGTAAAATTATATGAAGGACATGTGAACTTAAGGACAAGAGATGAAAACAACCTCCCTTTTACAATCTATCTTAAAAAAATTTGGAGTTGTTCCTTAGCCAAGGTGGCCTTATTCCCCCTTTCTAACTAGTCTGGTTATACATCTTCTTGCCTTGATTCCCTAATATTTCCCCGGGTCAGGTTACAACTTTCTCCTGCCCTCTACTTTTTTTTCCTTTTTTTTCTATTTTCCTGGGTCAGGTTATAACATTTCCTGCCCTTTTCCATTTTTCTCTTTACTTTCATCTCCCTGTTACACAACATATTTCCTACCCCAATTGGTTAGTTGCCCCCACTCTGTCCCCTTGTTCGCATGATATGAAGGCTAAGGGTGCCAAGGAAAGGACAAAAATTTTATAAGCTCAACATTGGCCAACTATGGGGTGCTTTTACAATATCGCAGGTCTAGCGGATTTGAAAGAATTAAGCTCAACCGGTTATCCTATTGCCTTTAGTCCTTACTCCCCTATGTCATTTCTCCCTAAGCATCAAGTGGCAGCCCCTCTTTTCTGTTTAGTAGAAAGTGTTCTACTCTTTGGCTTTTAACTCACAATATAAAGAGCTTCACAATTAGATCAAATTAAAGCCTTTCTATCGTTCTTACTTCCTTCAAACTGATTTTGATTTATTAAGGAAAGAGGTCTCAAAAATTGACATGCATCTTCTCTTCAATTACTCTCGCTAAGGGAATCTTGCTTTCTATTTCGCCAGTTTATACTTAACACATACATCCTAAAAAAAACTGACACTAAGCTGACTCGATACCAACAAATACACATGCTTGACACTAACTGCACTAACTGCTCCCCCCTTTCACTTCACTGATGCTTGTCCCCAAGCAATCCTTATGAAGTGGAAAACATGCCAGTTGGTGTACACAGACAAACATAACCTTCTCACACTTAGGCCAAGCAATGGGCTAACTGAGAGAAGAAAAATACAGAACAACAAAACATATATGAATAACGGTCTTCTCACACTTAGGCCAAGAATTGGGCTCAGTGAGAAAAGATAACACAAAAAATAACAGAAACCAACATACGCTATATCAACAAACTTCTCACACTTAGACCGAGAATCAGACTAAGTGAGAGAGCACATAGAACACATATACAGACACAACGAAGCATGCTCAAAACAGGGAAAAACATGCATCACAGACACTTAGAAGAAGAAAAAAAAACTGAATATTAAAATTTACTTGGCCACTTGGGGGGTATCAATTCTGCTTCTGGCTCCCTTGGGAGCCATGTTTGTGGGGCACTTCCTTCGGACGGTCGGTTTTCTCTTTCTTAGGAATCGATGTTGTAGGTTCCTCTGTTTCCTTCACTACTTGCTTCTGGAATGGCTTCTTTACTGACACAGTTGCGGTAGGCTTGGTGGCTATCTCATTTCTCTTCTTAGATGGGGTAGTAGTAGGATTAACTGGCGCTTGCTGACTGGCGGAGGCTCCTGGGCCTGGGGTCGGATCTCTCCACTGGACCCGGGAGGAATAATTTGCTGGCCTGGGAACTCCTTTGCTCGACTGAGGTCACTATCCGCGTCATTAAGGTAAGGGCCTCAGTCATCTTCTCTGTGTGCGCCTCCAGTGATTCCTTCAGTCCCAGTACGGCTGAGCCTATCATGCCCATCCCGCCCCAGATTTCTTCGATCTCGTTCCTAACATTCCCCATCTCCATTCGCTAGCTCTCTCTCTCGGCAATTGGTACCACTCCTTCTTCTACTTTTACAGCTGTCCTTCCCCACTTCATAAAATGTGACCTCTCCATGCTTCATGATCAGAAGGCCTTTGTTGAAGAAATAATCAAGGTTGAACAGCTCTGGAGGATCACACATTGCAAGGGTAGGCACCGATTTCGCTATCTTCATGATTACATTGCACTGAAGCTAAGCGTCGAGGAGGTGACAGGTGTAGAGGTGGCGGGAAGTATGGGAAGTCATCAAGTGGCAAGCCTTGGCTAACCAGTACCCCAGATTGACCTTCACTCCATTCAACATGCACCAGGCAAAGCACAGCTCGGGTGTAGTGAGGGCGGAGCTCGCCTGACCCATGAGATTATATCTGATGAAGACTTAGGCGAAGCGGAAGAGATGGTTAGTAATGTGGACTCCCTTCGAGATGCTTGTCTTGAAGGTACCACCCCGCTTGTGGGTGATGAGCTCCCAAGCATTCTGAGTGTCGAAGCCTGGGGTCTTCTTCGGGCCCGATTACCCTCTCATTCCATATGCCTTCCTCATCTTCATCCAATGTGAGCAATCCCATCCTCAAGGACCTCTCCCTAATGCTCATTGGTATCTCCTCGTTGAATAGGCGAAAGTGGATTGAATCGGCGTCAGGGTCCATGGTAGACTTGAACTTGTACGAGGTAAAGAATTCCTTAGCCAAGGCGATTGGCACCTCTGTCTCGCTATGACCCAGCAACCATTCAAAGCCGATGGCGCTGATATAAGAGAGGAATTCTTCCTCCGACTCAATCTCCTGCAGTGACTGTGGGTGGTAGCGTTTCCCCGACTTAACAAGTTTTCCTTTCATCCCTCGTTTCCCGTATGGCAGCGCTTTCTTGGGGTCGTCGAATTAGGTCATGGCCTCTAGCACCTTCTTTGTTACCAGCACTTCCATCATCTCGTAGATGGGCTCCTCAGGCGGGTTAGCTCCCGCTTCCTCCTCATCTTTACTGTCCTCTCCAGGCTTATCCAATGCCTTGGCAAATGGTACTCGGAAGGGCTCTGCGGTGGGCTCTTTAATAACCAGGGTCGTGGAAGCTTGCCTGTGCTTCTTTTTTAAAGGTTTGGCCTCCTGCTTCCCTGTACGCTTACGCTCAGCGACAAAGCGTTTCTCAACGACCTCAGTGGAGGCCTCCTCCTCCTTCTCTGGGGACTCCTGGGTCTTGGGGGCGCCATCCCCTATTTCTTCCTTGCCCTCCGAGGTACCGAACTGTAACTTCTTCACCCTAGTAGCAGCTACCAAGTCGTCCATTTGCTTGCTCCGATGGGTGTTTCTCCTCGTCATCCTCTCGTCAACTGGAGTTTCCTCCGCCTCCGACTTTTCCTCTAAATCAACAATTTCTTTCCACCCTTCGCTCTCGGGTTCTTCCACATTCAAGCCAATAGGCTCCCCTGTCTCAATATTCTCATCATCGTCCTAACCGACGATCTCTTCCTTATTCTCAATAGCCTGTGTATCCTCAGGGATTTCTCCATCAATATCAGTAGGGATTTCTTCCTCAACAACCTCCTCATTACCCTGTCTAGACCATATGTCTCCTCTCTCATTACCAGCAACATCCTATTCATCCACTGCTTCCTTTCTCTCTCTACCCTCCCCAACATCCTCAGCAACTTCGTCCTCATCCCTCTCATCCTCTTCATCACCCTCTGGATTCTCACCCTCCACGCGCTCATCCGCATCCCCCTCTGACACTCTCTCCTCGTCCCCTCCTGTATTAACCTCAGTCTCCTCCTCCTTGTCATCCCCTTTTACCTCATCCACTAGTTCTTCATGGGGGCACTCTGCCGCCTCTACATGTTGCAGGACAGGGGCATGGGTAGATGTTGTGGCCTGGATATTAGCTTGGTTCGCCGAAAATTCGATGGTCTGGGTAGAATTTCAAGCGGGGTCAGGGTGGTTTCTTCTTCTTTACATGCCGCCGCCATGCGAGCATAAAATGCGCTAGCCTTCGCTTCACGCCCAAATTTCTAGAAAAATTCCTCAATGATTTTTTCTGTATCTGGCTCGTCGGTCGGCTTTGTGGAGGCGGCGACGATTGCGGCAGGCGGGGCAGTGGAAGTCGTCGGTGGCATGGCAGAAATTGTAGTTGCCACCGCCGTTGGCTCCGGCCTTTCTGCAGTCGGGCTGGGAGTCATGAGTTGTACTGACGAAGTCGCCGCCGCTGCTCTCTGAGGAACGATCGGTGGCTTCTTTGCTAGCGGGTTCGTCAGGGATTTTGACGAAGACTCGTCGGACTTTGCCTTGGTGGGTTGGGGATTCTTCCTTCGGCTGGTGGGCTTGGATGGCTAGTTCTCCATGACTTTGTGCTCGGAACTCCGCGGTGGTCAGTGGTGGTTCCGTCTAAAACTTACACAAAGAAAATTTAGAATGGTGAGTTAGGGTTTTTGAAATTGAATGTGTGTTTTGTGAGAGAAAATAATTGTGAGGGAGAAGTTAATAAGTTGGGGGAAGTTTTTTTAGGAAAAAAATCAAAAAAGGAAGGAAAAAGAGAAAACAAAAGGAAATAAAAATAAAAGGAAAACGGAGAGGGACGGTTGCAAGATGATGCAATCAACCGTACGCCTCCTCCTTGGAAGTTTTGAATTTTGAATTTCAAAATTTGAAACTTCCCCCCATTTTGTCCGAAAATTTCTCCCCATCACTTAACTGTTGTTTTCAAGCTCCATCTCACTTAACTGCTGTTTTCAAGCTCCCTCTCACAATACAACCTTTAGGAAATATTTTAACTAAAAAGATGAGACATCGAACAACCAGGTCAATGGAATATGAATCCAAAATATTTCCAATCTCAAACTACTTTTCCAGGTATGCTCGGTGTTTCAAAAATAATTTTTGGCAAATGATTTTTTCTTTGTTTGGATTTTTTTATATCAAGATTCAGGAAACCTATCTACATTATTTACAATATGTGCTTAAGTATTCTTGGGAATATACTGGTTCAGTCCACATATTTAAAAATTTCATTCCTATCTACCTGACCCAGGAATTCCCGAAGAATACTTAGCAACCTGACCAATTAGGCAACAATAAAGAGTACGGTAGGGGAACTTCCTCCACTACGCACAACTCTGAACTATCCCTAAATACCTTGACCCTGTGGCCATTAACAAGAAAATGTATGGAGTTAGAAGCGCTTCTCTGAATTTCCACAGCGTCGTTTGCTCTAAGGCCAACGATCGTGTAGGGCCCTATCCCCTTGGACTTTAGCTTTCCAGACATCAATTTCAACCTTGATTGAAACAGGAGCACTTTCTGACCAACCTGCAACTCCTTGACCCGGAGGTTCTTGTTGTGCCATAACTTGGTTTTCTCTTTATACCACATCACAGAATCGTATGACTCAAGCCTCAATTCCTCCAACTCTTGCAGTTGGAGCTTTCTTTCCTCCTCACAGGCTTGGGGCTTCATATTCATTTCCTTTACCGTCCAAAAAACTCTATGTTCAACACCCACAGGGAGATGACACATCTTGCCGAAAACGAGCCTGTAAGGTGACATTTCAATGGGGGTCTTGAATGCAGTACGGTAGGCCCAGAGAGCATCATCCAACCGTTTGCTCCAGTCTTTCCTCGACGGGTTAACTGTCTTTTCCAAAATTACTTTAATCTCCCGGTTGGAGATCTCCGCTTGCCCGTTACTCTGTGGATGATATGGAGTGGACAACCTATGACGTACTTTGTATTTCTTCATCAGGGCCTCCATGGTTCGGTTACAGAAATGTGTTCTATGACAATGGTCCAGTACGTCCCTCTGTTCCCATTCAGGAATACACCTTCTGATCACCTGGTCTGAACCCATTCTCCAGAGGTAAGGATCGTCCCAAAAATAGTACTTGGCCTCACTCCAAATTTTCATCCTCTGGACTCGGGATACCTCTGGCTCACTAGGGAGCTCTCCCGTAACTAAGAAATTTGCCAGGTCTGCGAACCAAGGTTCTGCATTCAACTTAAACTTCCCTTTTTCTATATCTCCTGGACCAGTTATCGCTAGCACTTCTGTAACACCCCCTACCCGATCGGCGAACGGTCGAATAGGAAATGTCACAATTACGGTGCCATAAATTATGGTCAATTAAAAACCAAACTTAATTCATTAACCTATCAGCAAAAGTTCCAACACTATTTACAAACACAACGGAAGCTATTGCAAATGTTCAAATACTATACATGCCACATCTAACATAAATGGACACAAACGCCGCAAGCAGTGATTAGTGGCCCACCGTGGATGCAGTGCTGGCAAAGAAACGAAAGAAATATCCAAAGAAATCCCTGATCCAATTAACCTGTAGCACACTCAACACTTTAGCCACAATACTCTAACAACAATAATCATACAACTTAAATTTTTTAAATTCTTATTATTTTATTTATCAACCATTACCGCTTATATCATATTATTATTGTCTTATTAATTTCTAACATATATTGGGCAGCATCTCCTCTATGACCAACACATACCCAGAACCCAACAATAGGCAATATCAAACCCAGAATTTATCAACAGTCATCAGCATTCATATGAAGCATCTAATATTCCAAATGATATCCATACATTAACATAGACAAATCACAGACGTCATCATACGTATCAACATACCCGTACCAGTAGTCAAATCTCCGTCCACGACTTCAAATTTCCAAACTATGTCATCAGAGGGGTATAATAATACAAAACTTCACATATGTCATAAACTACATCTGCAAGTCAGATTTTCAATATTTATGACAAAACTCAACAGAACCATGTAACAGAATCCATTTTCACATATAAGATATTATCATATCAAATTTTAACAGATGTTTCACATAATCTCATATTATAACTCATATGTTGCCATACACATTGTCACATATATCATCACGAATATTTCGATCGACATTATCACATAATTTCACACATGGCCCCTTAATGTGCTTAGTGACATACTAGGGTACGCGGACCAGATCAGAATCAGAATCAGAATCACGATCAGAATCAGATACAGACGAGGATTTTGTCCTCGAGAGGACTCCGCACTGACCAACCAATTAGGGTGCAGACAGATAATCAGACCATCCATTTCGGATGCAGACAGATAATCCCGGGAACAGACCACCCATAGGGTGTAGATCAGACAGATCAGATAACAGACGATCCTCGCTTCGGTTATCCAGAAGACGAGAGATCACAGATAATGCAGCGCTGCTGTCCTATGGCATGCCAATTGTACCCACAGAACACACTCAAGCACATGTCATAAGCACTTACAAGTATACTTTATCATCAACGATTTCCAACATAACAAATCCATACAGACAGATCAGACGTCATCACAGATCGATCAGACATATTTCACATGTAAATCTTATTTGTATACATCTCACCATCTTTACAGTCACAATCATATTCTTCCATTTTCATACTTCATTACCAAATCATTCAATAATTCACCATATTCTCATGTTTTACTTCATAAGTCTTTTATCACATAATTACTCATAATCTACTAAAATAATAATACATCAACACAAACCGACAAATCAGACCTCATCACAGATAGATAGATCAGACATCATCACATTTAATCACATTTATTTCCTTCTCCTCAACGTATACTCTTTTCACATATTTCATTATCAAATCAATCAACAATCCATCATATTCTTATATTTCACTTCTTGAATATTTTATCACATAATTAATCATAAATTATTTAGACAATAAGTCACGTACTAATCACGGAAAAATACGCAAGAGAATTAGGCCATTTAAGTGTTGAGCATGCTACCTGGATGACGTTGTTTCCAAACCTTTCCATTCGACATTTCTTCTTTCGCTGATCCTTTTTCCTTTCATTTGCTAACATTTGGGTGTAGCTACCTCATAGAATTATAACACAAATTAATTTATCGAGAAATAATATTACTATAAGCTAAACTCTCCCCTTTTATCCTCATCTAATATCCTAGATGAAAGTAATTCCATGATCTAGCAATTTACTTTTAATATATCCACTACATTAGACTGTTTTCTCGTTAATGTTATGTAATCATTTAAAAGGCTTTAGAGGCGTAACTTAGTATTTCCAAATACCCTTGGAAGTCTAGTTTACAAAGCAATAAGATTCCTAATGGGTCGAGAGATATTCTCCTTTCACCACAGACTACCAAAATCGAGCAGTTTATGGCAATAGTTTCTACACAATTTTTATAAATAGTATTTGTACTTTCTAATTAATCACAAAATTCAGAGAATAACTAAACACCTTATAGTTAATTTAGAAATTATGCAATCAAGTTTCCATCCACCTTAAATTCCCTGAATATTTCGGATAACACATACCAAAATATGCCAGTGTACCAGAATTTTGACAGTTTGTAGCTGTATTGTTATAAAAATTTATACTTATAGTAAGTGAACTCCGAAATTTACAAAACAATTCAGAGAACCTCTAGACTCATTATAGTTATTTTCAAAATTGATAAATCAAACTTTTCACAGTCCTAAATATTCAAAACAATTCAGAATATGGGGCTGAAAAACAGAGGAGTTAATCTGACTCATACTTTTGTATCAAATTCTATTTCCATTTATGTTTAATCATCCCATTAACCATAAATCAACAATCATTTACTCTATATAACATCAAATGCTCAAGATTCAATAATAAATAATTTTCGGTCATCTCAAGATATAATTAAAACCCCCTTAAAACATGCATATCTATCATCCTAATATCACATATAAATCAATATGACAAACATTAATTTCATGCATGGTTATTCCCAAAATTTTCGTAAATCATATAATATTTAAACTCAATATTTCTTGCATCTTTAAGTTGTAGAAATAGCATAAAATACAAGGTTTACCTTAACTTTATCATTTACACTTGATTTTCCTTTAATTCTTTTCAAGACATGATCAAGAATGGAAGAGAAAATTTTCTTGTATTTCAAAGAGGGAGAGAGCCGAGAGTTTTCAAGTAGAAGGAAGATGAATAATATTATTTGTAGTTTATATAAGTCTAAAATTCATTATTAAATTTTATGGAAGATAAGGTGTACAAGTGGCACCATTCTAATTAATTAACCAAGTCTAGAATTTTCTTCATATTTCCTCCACTTGATGGACGTGTAATACCAATTACATATCTGAAATAATTAATCATTTTAATTTTTACAAGATTTGGTGTATTTTTTATATGAAATGACCATTTTGCCCTCCTGTCGCGTTTTCTATACGAGCACCGATTTAATTCTAATTTCTTGCTCAATCTTACTCACATTATACTTATTTTGATCTCTAGATTCCATATAAATTATCTTCCAATGGAAATTCCTAATATTTCTCGGCAAATTCGCCGAAAAACCCTAATCGGTGACTTTTCTAAAAAAACGTACTAAAACTCATTAAAACTCAATTCTTTGCTCACGTATCCTTTCTAACACTTATTATGACTTATATTTCGGTATCCCATGATTTATTGAATTATCAGAATTTATTTTGTTATTTATTTCAATTTATTCGCCGAAAACCCTAATTTCGGCGATTTACAGCACCGGAAATTCACTTTTCCGTCTAAGGTGGGTTTTGGGGCATTACAACTTCCATCCATCTAATCGATCTAGAAGAATATCCCACGTAATAAAGATGCTCTTCTGGGAATGCATCTGATGTAGCTTCCTCTATATCTCTTTGAAAAATTTTGCTCAGATGATTGGCTACCTTATTGTCGGTCCCCTTCTTATCCCTCACTTCCCAGTCAAATTCTTGTAGTAACAAAACCCATCGGATTAGTCTTGGCTTAGACTCCTTCTTCGCCAACATTTACTTAATAGCTGCGTGATCAGTGAACACTATCACCCTCAACCCAAGTAAATATGGTCGGAACTTCTCAAAGGAATACACAACAGCTAGCATTTCTTTCTCCGTGCTGTCGTAATTCTTTTAGGCCTGGTTAAGAGTCTTTGAGGCATAGAAAATTACATAACTCTTCCCATCAATTCTTTGACCTAGCACTGCTTCGACGGCGTAGTCACTGGCATCGCACATCACCTCGAAGGGGTGATTCCAGTCTGGAGCTCTGATTATCGGGGCTGATACAAGCTTATCCTTCAGGAGTTGGAAGGCCCCTTGACATGTGATAAGGCTCGTTTCATGCATTGGTTTTTGGTGATACTACATGCCTTTTTGGGGAGATAATGCGTAAATTTGAGATTAAGTGTGCAGATATTGGCTAGGTCTAGTAGATGCTGCAAATTGACCGAGCAGATGCAAAATGAGCATAAAAGGAGTAAAAAGTGTCAAAAATCCGCTAGGTCAAAGAGAATTATCAGAAGAGCAGGTGCGTGAAAAATCTGGCGGACCCAGGAACGCACACAAATTACCCGGGGCGGGGAAAATGGAGCAGAAAAAGTGAAGAAATGAGCAAATTTAAAAGATCCTAGTTTAAGGGTACAAACGTCAAATCATGAAGAGCATACCCTAAGGATTCGAGCTTGAAGCCTCCCTATATAAAGGGACCAACATGAATGAAGAAGGTAGCGCTTAACGCTACCATTCTCATAGTTTAGGTAGGAAACTCTCATAGGCGCTTAACGCCACGACTCTCTTAGCTTAGTTTAGTTGAGTTGCTGATTTCTTAGCTAGTTTAGATAGTTCACTGCTTTCTTAGCTTAGTTCAATGGTTTCGACGGTGGAATTGACGACTCCGACATTGGATCCTTGCTTTCTTTACCGCTTTTGAGACGATGTAGTTAGATCTCAAGTTTCATCGGAGGAATTGACGACTCCACCTTTGGATCTCAACCTATTTCTGGTTTTATGAAGCTTCAGTGTTTATTTTCATGTTGATGACGCTATTTACTCATGTTTCTTGGATGCTTTTCGCAATTAGTGGCTTAGATGTTTATGTTAGGGTTTTGTATACTAGAAATCACCTTTCGAGTGATTGGATACTGTAAAACTCTACTTGTTATTTTCCAATGAATAAAACAGATTATTTTTGTCATAATGTTGTTATGTTTTACATTAAATGGTTGTTTATTGTATATTTAAATGTATAAGAACGTAACAAAGTCTAAGTCTTTGTTCTAGTAGACCGGTTGTGCGCGTCGTCCACTTTAAGGTAACACGGTCAGTTATGAACAAAGAAAAAGAAGAATTTCACAACCCAGATAGGCCTAGACTACCTATCGTGAAAGGTTGCAATGTCAGTCCGATTATTTCTAAGCCTTATTGAAATAAGATGACGTAGGTGTGGTATAGCACTGAATGGATCTAACAACAAGACGAGTCTTTATGCTATCTACTGAAAGACGAGATCTTGATAAATATTTCTTAATCAATGTACGTTAGCATTGAGCATACGATATTGAGTATCTACTACCTTGACTTACCAAAGGTGCGGGTTTTTCGTAACCCAACGATCCAGGTGTATTGGGTAGTGGTGATCATTATCTAGCGGTGCTAGGATTGCTATTACGTTGAATCGTGCGCAAGGAGAGTCTCTTTTGATAATATCCACAAGAGGAGCTCGAAATAAGGTTTTATTATTCGGAACCTAGCTAGTTGGAGTTAAATTACTTTATGAATAATAAATAAGAGTTTCTTACTAAGTCCACTCTTGGAGATTAAATATGTTGATTAACTAAGTCCATAGTAGACATTAATTAATTAATGGATGTTTCTATCTTAAGCGAGGGAAATGAATTGAACGCAAATAAAGGAAACCCGGAATACTTGTAATTTCGGATTTGGAAAGGTAGTGCAATATTACTTCTGTAGTGGCTGCTTGTAATATTCCAATATAAGCTTATATTAAATTGTGGGTTCAATTTAATTAATAAAAAGCTAATTGGGTGAGGCCTGATCCAATTCTTCCTTAGATCCCTGACTGGGCCCAATTTGTGACTTAATATAAATAGGAGAATAAAGGAGACAGAAAACACTTTTTTCTACATAAAAATTCCGTCCCCCTCTAGAGAGAGAGAGTTCGAAATTTGTGCCTCCTCCGTGAGCAGTTTCTGTCTTCCATTATTCGTGTCCTAGTACGCTGGTGAGATTTGTCCACACAAATATCAGCGTATAGTCCGGGACACCAGTCAGAAGATCCGAGGTCTTGTATTGAATATCTTCACGTGGAGACGGAGCAAGCCATCATCGATTCTTGATTGAATCAATGAGGTAAATTGACTAATTCCGTAGTAAGCATGTTTTAGGGATTTTATATGCTAAAGCATGTTTTAATTTAAGTTATAAGCATGATACATGTGATAATTGCGCGAATAGAATTTGTCTGAATAATCTGCTAAATAGATCAACTTCATGTGATCAGATATTTCTGCATGCTTCCGCTGCCAACCCCTTCAATTGGTATCACCAGTCTTTGGCTCTTATTATTTGGATTTAAATTTCACGAAATTCATGTATGAATGTCCAATTGGATTGCAAAGAATGTTCTTGTGTTTTTGTTTAACTTTTTATGCATGTTGAACTCAAGAACTGTTGAATCAATGAACTTGAATTGCTCGAATGTACGAGACGTGCGATCTGTCGGCGCTCGCACCGAGACGGATCGCACCACGCGCGATCGAGGTAGGGTTGTCGATTGAGTGGGAGCCGAGGGATCGCGGTCATAAGGCGACGTGCAGACGAGCGTGGGCTCGTGCACGTCGCCGGCCGAGACCGCAAACCCAGGCAGAACCCGCGTCGAGATCGAAACGGCGGATGTAGTGGCACGGCAGTTCGACCGAGAACGTGCCGAGGTGCCGAGAAGCCAGGTTGAACCCTAGGCGGAAGGTCCGGCGCCACCCAACGGAACACCTGGCCGAGAGCGTCGCACCTGTTGGCGTGTCGCTGGTTGGGGCAGTGGGAAGAGCTGGAGTGAGATGGACCGAGATGGGCGGTCCGAGCTGGCTGAGAGCTCGAGCCACCCGACGGAACACGGAGCCAAGACGGGTGCTCGCCGCTGGCCGAGAGGAGTCGCACCTCCGAGTGCGCTCCTGGGCGAGACGGAGCCGACACCCGATGAGCCGCTGGCCGAGATGCTGGGAACTGCGTGCCGGTGGCCGAGACGCTGCATGCATCGTGGTCCGACGAAGAACTCGTCGCATTTTCGTCGTTCATCGTTCGTGCGAACCTCGTACGATGAGATAACGATGAAGGATTATTTTAATGATTATTTAATTATTTTATTAAAAGATATTATTAAAATATTATTATTTAATGGAAATAAAATCTTCATGGAAGATTTGCCTAGATTTTAGGAATATTTTTATTATTATCTATATCTATGGAAATAAATAATATTATTTTGATTCCTAGTGATATGGATGTGAATAATTTAATAGTTTCCTAATATTAATCTAGATTTAAGGAATACTTTTATTATTTTCTATATCTATGGAAATAAATAATATTATTTTGATTCCTAGATGATATGGATAAGAATAATTTAATAGTTTCCTAATATTTATATATCTAAGATCCAAATAAGGATAGATATGTATGAATACATATAAATAATAAAATATCTCTTCCTAATCTTGAACAAGGAAATAATTTAAATTTATTTTTCATGTCTTATTAAGGATTAAATAATTTGTTTATTTTAGATATACCTTATAGTAGACATGAATAAGAATTAAATTCTAGAACAATAATTTCCTAAAGGAAGATAACAACATTAATCTAAAGATTTAATTATCCAGCAAATTAAATACCAACAGAATTTAATCAAGCCTTTCTATGCCCTAAGGCTAAGGATAATTAAAGAAAAACCATAACCCAAATATCTTAGCTATAATTACGAACTCAACGTTTGTATATGGTCTCCATCAATTGGTCTGCAATTTATGAAGCTTTTTTCTAATATTATCGTCACCTGCTCTGTGGGGACAATAATCCTAAGAAAATAGCAAGTTCATGAGGGCGGACTTCTCAAATATAAATGGTATGAACTAGAATGTGGTTTCCAATATTATCGCTACCTGCTCTGTGGGGACAATAATCCTAAGAAACTACGAGATTCAGAAGTTCACACAGGATTTATGAGATAGCTTGATCTTGTTAGCAACACATAAGCATTGTTATGGGAGTGTGTTGTAGAAATGAGATTCTGTAATGCTAAATTCGGTGGTCTTGCTTAGGCAACATTAGGCGGCCATGCCACTCTGTGGTCTCTGGACTATTCGTCGGTGTTGTGATCAGTAATATTGTAAGATTTTAATGCGTATTGACTTCCTCTGGAGGGTACAAAATTTTAATTTTACAGTTGTAAGATTTTGAAAAGTTTTATGGTTAATCTAATCAAATTTCTTACATAAGTTTATGACAAATAGTAAAATACTTTGTTTTGTAGTGCAATTCCAATCGTCACAATGTCGTTCAATCCTCTTTCTGCAGTTCTCAAAGAAACCAAACCCGAGGGCCAAAATTACATAGAATGGAAACAAAATTTGGACATCGTTCTTACGGCTGAAGAGTACAACTTTGTACTCACAACCCCGCGACCTCCAGTGCCAGTGGCTACCGCTGCGGTAGGAGTCAGAGATGCACACAGACAGTGGCACAAGGCGAATGAGATGGCTAAGTTCTACATGTTGGCATCTATGTCATCAGTACTCAAGCATCGGCATTCTGCTATGGAAACTGCCGCCGAGATTATGCAGAATCTCAAGATTCTTTTTGGTACTCAGAATCGAACGGCTAAGTCTCAAGCCTTTCGGAGTATCATGTCGAAGACAATGAAGGAAGGCTCGTCTGTGAGGGACCATGTCCTCGAGATGATGGGCCACCTCAACCAGATTGAGGTGTTGGGAGGGACGATCGATCCCGAGTCCCAGGTAACAATCATCCTTCAAAGTCTTCCCCCTAGCTTCCAGCAGTTCAAGCTCAACTTTGAGATGAACAAAAGGAATTACACCTTGGCAGAACTATTGACTGAACTTCAGTCAGCAGAGGACCTTATGGTCTAGGCTAAGGCTGCCATGATAACTTCGGCACTTCGTTCCTGTGGCTTCAAGCCTAGCAAAGGAAAAAGGAAGGCACCGAACTCAGAATCGGGCAAAGTGGCTAAGGGAAAGAAGAAGAAAAAGGGCTAATAAGAAGCCCTCGGGGAAGTGTTTCAAGCGCGGAGAAAAGGGGCATTGAAAGCCAGACTGTCCTAAAAGGGGCAAGGCTACAGGTATGCACTAAGCTTTAGTAGTTGAGTCATGTTTGACTTTGACATCTACTTGCACTTGGGTTATTGACACATGAGCCACTGATCATATTTGTTTTGATCCTGACTTAATGCAGGTGATAAGACGGCTACATGATCGTGAGATCGAAGTCCAGCTGGGCGATGCTACCAAAGTGGCGGCCGTTGCAGTGGGAGACATTTATTTGCGTTTTAGTAGTGATAGATTTTTTATTTTGAAGAATGTTTTGTTGATACCTTCTTTTAGAAGAAATTTAATTTCAATTTCTAAATTGGTTTTTGATGGATATTCGATTTCTTTTAATGACAACTGCGTTATTAAGAAAGATGGTTCTTATATCTGTCGTGGTATCATGGAAAACAATCTGCACACAATCATTTCTACACAATTTAATAATCGCAAATCAGAACTCAATACAGCATCGAAAATTTTAAAGAAACGAAAGGAACCTTCAAGTTCAATGAACGAAACGTACTTATGGTACCTTAGACTTGGTCATCCAAATGAAAGGAGGATCCATTCTCTTGTTCAACAAGGTCTTATTAAAGGTCTAGAGGAGGAACCTTTTCATAAGTGTGAGTCATGCTTAGAAGGCAAGATGACCAAGAGGCCGTTTTAAGGCTAAGGGCAATAGGGCCAAGGAAGTACTTGAGCTCGTTCATTCCGATGTATGTGGACCAATGTCTACGGAGGCAAGAGGTGGTTTTCGATACTTCATCACATTTATTGACGACTTCTTGAAAATCGGATATGTCTATTTGATGCGTCACAAGTCAGAGTCTTTAGACAAGTTTAAAGACTTTAAGACTCTTGTGGAGAAGTATCATGGAAAGAATATTAAAAGCCTACGATCTGATCGTGGAGGTGAATACCTCAGTGCCGAATTTTTGGACTACTTATCGGAGTCGGGTATTGAATCCCAACTGACTGCGCCGGGCACGCCCCAGCAGAACAGCGTGTCTGAAAGAAGGAACAGGACCTTGTTAAATATGGTTCGATCGATGATGAGTTATGCACTTCTGCCTATTTCATTTTGGGGACATGCCTTGCTTTCTGCAAGCCATATTTTAGACAATTTACCATCAAAATCCGTACCTACTACTCCTTATGAGTTGTGGACTGGGCGCAAGCCCAATCTAGCACATCTCAAGATTTGGGGTTGCCCGGCTCATGTATTGGAAAATGATCCAACTAAGCTAGGATCAAGGACGGAGGTATGTTTGTTTATAGGATACCCCAAAGGGATGAAAGGTTATGAATTCTTTAGTCTCCGAGACAAGAAAGTCATTGTGAGTACTCTCGCGACATTCTTAGAGGAAGACTATGTAATGAATCATAAACCTAGCAGTGAAGTGGCTCTTGATGAGCTAACTTCTGTCACAAGTTCCATTAACCAAGAACAAGTACCAAGTGTACAAACAATTCCCAAAACTTCAACTTCTACTTAAAATATTGTAGTGCCGCACCGCAATGGGAGGGTCTCGCATGAGCCCGACAGATACATTGGTTTGGGAGAATCTATGGATCACTCCTCGGACAACAATGAATTAGATCCCTGGAACTTTGCGGAGGCGCAGGCAGATGTCGATCATTGCGAATGGGTGAAAGCAATGGATTCGGAACTACAATCTATGATAGACAGAGACGTCTACAATTTGTCCGTCCTACTCGAAGGCTGTACTGCCATTGGGAGCAAGTGGATATATAACCGTAAACGTGGACCCGATGGACGAGTTAAAGTCTTTAAGGCAAGACTAGTGGCCAAGGGGTATACCCAAAATGAAGGCGTCGATTATGACGAGACCTTCTCCCCAGTGGCCATGCTCAAATCGATCCGGATACTATTGTCTATTGCAGCTTATATGGATTGGGATGTATGGCAGATGGACGTTAAGACTGCATTTCTAAACGGCGGTCTTGAGGAGACCATCTACATGGAACAACCCGAAGGATATGCCATAAAGGGCAAATAACACATGGTTTGAAAGCTTAAGAAGGCCATTTATGGCCTCAAGCAAGCATCTAGATCGTGGAACCAATGTTTCGATCAAACTGTTCGCAAGTTTGGATTCGAAAAGTGCCCAAGTGAAAGCTGCGTATATAAGAAAGTTGATAAGGGGAATGTTGTGTTCTTAGTGTTATATGTAGATGACATTCTTCTAATTGGAAACAATAAAAAAATGTTGTCATCAGTACGAACATGGTTGTCGAACCAGTTCGAGATGAAGGATATGGGAGACGCGGGACACATCCTCGGGATCAAGGTTCTTCGGAATCGAGAAAAGAAGATGTTGTGCTTATCTCAAGAACCTTACATCAACACAGTACTTAGTCATTTTAGCATGGAGGACGCCAAGAAAGGTTTCTTACCTTTTAGACACGGCATCCATTTATCTCAAAAGATGTGCCCTAAAACGTCGTCTGAGATACAAGAAATGAGAAGGATTCCATATGCTTCGGCAGTTGGAAGTCTCATGTATGCTATGCTTTGTACTAGACCTGATATTTGCTTTGTTGTTGGCATGGTGACAAGATATCAGTCGAATCCGGGTAAAGGACATTGGACTGCCGTAAAGAACATACTCAAGTACCTTAAACGGACTAAGGACTATGCTCTAGTTTACAATGCAGTCGAGCTCTGTCCTTTGGGATATACTGACTCAGACTTTCAAGCTGATTAGGACTCGAGAAAATCTACTTCAGGATATGTGTTCACCTTAGGAGGTGGGGCTGTAATTTGGAAGAGTGTGAAACAGAAATGCATCGCGGACTCGACCATGGAAGCCGAGTATGTGGCCGCTTCGGAGGCTGCAAAAGAGGCAGTATGGTTCAAGAACTTCCTTATGGATTTAGGTGTGGTTTCGAATCTGCCCAAGAGCATCACCATTTATTGTGACAATTCTGGTGCTGTGGCAAACTCGAAATAACCAAGAGCTCACAAAGCGAGCAAACACATAGAGCGGAAGTATCATATCATTAGAGATATAGTGCAGAGAGGAGACATAAAAGTGGTCAAGATTGCGTCAGAGAACAACCTGGCAGATCCTTTTACAAAGGCTTTGGCGGTGAAACCGTTCGAATGCCACGTTAAAGGGATGGGAGTTCGACTCATTCAAGACCTCAACTCGCTTTCAATATAAGTGGGAGAAATTTAGACGTGTGCACTATTTTTTTGTATACTCGAAAGCTGTTTTGAGTATAAGTGGGAGATTGTTAGGGTTTTGTATACTAGAGATCACCTTTCGAGTGATTGGATACTGTAAACTCTACTTGTTATTTTCCAATGAATAAAACAGATTATTTTTGTCATAATGTTGTTATGTTTTACATTTAACGGTTGTTTATTGCATATTTAAATGTATAAGAACGTAACAAAGTCTAAGTCTTTGTTCTAGTAGACCGGTTGTGGGCGTCGTCCACTTTAAGGTACGGTTAGTTCTGAACAAAGAAAAAGAAGAATTTCACAACCCAGAGAGGCCTAGACTACCTATCGTGAAAGGTTGCAATGCCAGTCCGATTATTTCTAAGCCTTATTGAAATAAGATAACATTGGTGTGGTATAGCACTGAATGGATCTAACAGCAAGAAGAGTCTTTATGCTATCTACTGAAAGACGAGATCTTGATATTAATTTCTTAATCAATATACGTTAGCATTGAGCATACGATATTGAGTATATACTACCTTGACTTACCAAAGGTGCGGTTTTTTCATAACCCAACGATCCAGGTATATTGGGTAGTGGTGATCATTATCTAGCGGTGCTAGGATTGCTATTACGTTGAATCGTGTGCGAGGAGAGTCTCGTTTGATAACATCCACAAGAGGAGCTCGAAACAAGGTTTTATTATTCGGAACCTAGCTAGTTGGAGTTTGATTACTCTATGAATAATAAATAAGAGTTTCTTGCTAAGTCCACTCTTGGAGATTAAATATGTTGATTAATTAAGTCCATAGCAGACATTAAATTAATGGATGTTTCTATCTTAAGTGTGGGAAATGAATTGAACGCAAATAAAGGAAACCCAGAATACTTATTATTTCGGATTTGGAAAGGCAGTGCAATATTACTTATGTAGTGGCTGCTTGTAATATTCCAATATAAGCTTATATTAAATTGTGGGTTCAATTTAATTAGTAAAAAGCTAATTGGGTGAGGCTTGATCCAATTCTTCCTTAGATCCCTGACTGGGCCCAATTTGTGACTTAATATAAATAGGAGAATAAAGGAGACAGAAAACACTTTTTTCTATATAAAAATTTCGTCCCCCTCTAGAGAGAGAGAGTTCGAAATTTGTGTCTCCTCCGTGAGCAGTTTCTGTCTTCCATTATTCGAGTCCTAGTACGCTGGTGAGATTTGCCCACACAAATATCAGCGTATAGTCCGGGACACCAGTCAGAAGATCCGAGGTCTTGTATTGAAGATCTTCACGTGGAGACGGAGCAAGCCATAATCGATTCTTGATTGAATCAACGAGGTAAATTGGCTAATTCCGTAGTAAGCATGTTTTAGGGATTTTATATGCTAAAGCATGTTTTAATTCAAGTTATGAGCATGATACATGTGATAATTGCGCGAATAGAATTTGTCTGAATAATCTGCTAAATTGATCAAATTCATGTGATCGGATATTTCTGCACGCTTCCGCTGCCAACCCCTTCAGTTTAGATCCATGATGTTTACATGATTTCCAGTAGTTTAGAGGTTGAGATCTAGTTGTTCATATGCTCGATTTCTGATATTTGTTAGTTTAGGTGATGTATGCAAGGTTAAGTTGTGTTTATTCCGCTTTCTGCTTGACCCAGGAGAGTTGTCACGACCGCCCATACAAAGGGGTACCACAACCGCGGCGATCGTGACCGACATGCATGGATAACAGTTAAAAAGAAGACTTAGTTAACTTAAGAAAGGAAAACAACCTAGTTTTAAGAAGTTTAAGGTTATAAAATTTTTTTGAGAAGACTTAAGGTAAAATGCTTTTAAAAGAGCAACGAGAAAAATTAGACTTATGAAATAAAACAATTAATAACTAAGGTAAAACAAACATTTAACTTAAATCTCGAAAAACACCATTTTCAAAGGACAACGTAAATACTTGTTTGAAACCTAACACCACCATACATGTTCAAACACAAAATTTAAAGAAAAATTTAAAGAGAAGGTTAAGGTTTTGAGACATAGTTCAAATTATAGCAGCGGAAAAATAAGGTTTAAGGAGAGTCAAGGATAACGCCTAACAATAAAGAGGTTTGAAAAGAAAGTTAAACCACCCTCATAACAAAAACAACATAGCATGACATAACAAGTTAAACCACCCTTATAACTTCACATAGTATTTTCGGAAAAATAAAGAGGTTTGAAAAGAAAGTCCACCTCGTTCGCTTAACAATTCACAACCCAACTTATGGCAACTCTCATTCCCCGAGTTCACGAATACACAATCACCCTTGTAAATGACAACACAAGTCAGCCTTCCACCAAAAACACATTACTATGCATGTCCTAACGTTTCTCTCTCATCGTCATTCTCAATTACCCAACCCCAACATACGTCACAAAGATGAAAAGACACACCGTAATATATTTCAACTTATCTCACGTGATCACATCATTCAACACGTTCCTTGGACATACATGCATCATATAATACTTTTAAACTTGAAAATAAGAGTTATTTTAACAAGGCAGAAAACTGGCAGAACTGTGCGACCGTTTTGTAAAAATCACTATAAATTCACCCGACCTCATATAAAGCTAAATTTTGGTCACAACATGGAAGACACATTCAAGTTCATCCATACAATTTTTCGCACTGAAATCACGTCATTTATTCAGTCATATCACATATTAAACTCTCTGGTCGGAACATATACTTTCTGACAGCACTGCGCAGTTCATTTGAAAATTTCACCATAAATTCATCCAATGCCCAAAAAGGCTGAAAATTTAACACGACTCAGAAGACACTTCAAATTTTCATATAGGTCAAGAATCACATCAATCGGAGGTCATTTGTTCAGTCAAAAAGAAAACGAAACCTTCCTGGAGAGAACACGAGTTTCTGGCAGATTTGCGCAGTCAACTTCAAATATTTAATACAAATTCATTTTTCGGTAAAAGGGCTGAAATTCACACGAGACACAGGAAACACCTTGAAGTTTATAGTTCGAACATCGGGTTTTCATCATCCATCAAACAAACACCGATTTTTCATGCTCGAAAACACATAATCATGCTTACAAGGTTCTCATACACATATTTGCACATAAACTCACATCATTCACCAATATTCCAATCCAACATCACATGATTTCAATCAAAAACACATAACCATCCAAGTTCTTACGACAACACACTTTCCCCCGATAAATCTTGCGATCTATTAATCCTACACCCTCTACATGTATGTAGGACTCAAGAACATGGTTCAAACGAAAAGGATGATGAAAAGTGAGCAAATATACCTTCTTTGACAAAAATAAATCGGTAGAAGCAAAGAACGAAGCGATCCGTCGGAGACTCTTGAAAAAATACCTTCAATGGTTGCAAGAATAAGCTTGAATGGGAGATTTTTGGAGATGGGAGAGTGGGAGAAGAGGGAAGACGTGTGGGAGAGAATGAGGGAGAGGGTGGCGAAAATTTGAGAGAATGGGGGGCTAGGGTTTGTTTAAGTAGTAAATATATTCTAGGTTTAGGTCCATGAGTAAATTAAATAAATAAATTGTGGAGAATTAAAACATAGGCTAATGAATAAAAATTCCACAATTATAAGGAGCATGATTTTCGAAAATTATGGCTGCAAATTAACAAGGGATTATTTGATATTTACTTGGAGGGAAATAAATCCACAATTTAGGAAATAAGGAAAATAAATATTCCATAAACAAGGGAACAAAATAAATTAAATCTCCAAGTAGGAAACATGGGGTAGGGGCTGAAAAATTTGAGGGGGGATGCACAAGGAAATTATTTAAATCCTCAATTACATAGAACATGATTTAAATTTGGTAATTTCTTTTATGGGAAAAGGCTCCCATAAAATAGGTAACAAATAATTAAATTCCCACAAGGAAAAAAAATAAGGCATAGGGGGCGTGTGGGATGGAGACAAAAATAAAAGGACAATATTTCACATCCCCAATTAATTAGACATAGGTATTTATTTGAATAAAAAGGGATTCCACAACAATAGGAAATAAATACAATTTCTCCACAAATAGGGAAGGGGCGAAAATTTGGCTTTAATTGCCACAAGGAAATATTTCAAATATCAATTCAATTAGAGTGAGGAAGTAAAATGTGGCATGATTTAATTGGATTTGAAATAAAAGAAGGGAATCAATAAGGCATCAATTAAATAAAGCAAAATAATTCATCCTCCTATTAAATAGGGGATTTTTCGAAACTCCCAAAAAAATAGCTAGAGTTCGAATTTCATGTAACATAAATTAGGGATAATTTGGTTTGGATTTAATTTGGATAAAAATCCCAAAACAATTAATTAAATCCAAGGAGAGAATATTAATTCCAATAATTTTGAAGAGGCCGAAAATATCCCATTAAATTGGCTAGAATAAAATGCATGATCTCATTTAATTAATTTCCTCACATTGGAACATATAACAATTAGACAATACTTCATTTCACATCACTCATAACAATTATTTCATATAATCAACTTAATCACATAGAAATAATTAATTTCATAAAAGGAAATTTTATTCGACACCCATTTGAAAATAAAGTCACAAAAATTTTGGGATGTTACAAGAGTAGATCTGGTAGTTCTAGCTTGAATTTTGTGTTTACATTTCGTTTTCGAAGCGAGCTCTATTTTATTTCGTCAATGGTGTTGAAGCTCTGTTCCATGCTCTGTTTTTACTTGGTTGTTTGGAGAAGATGAAGTAAGAGGTTGTTAGAAATCAGATCTACTTTTTGCTTTTGCTTTTTTGCTTTTTTGCTTTTCTGCCAGCCATATCTAGTTTAGGAAAAATGGTCCCCACTTGCTTTTGCATCTTTGTCTGCCTATTTTGGGAAAGTTTCAGCATGTTCCTTCAATCATAGGTGTTCTAGTTAGTTTAACTCGAGTTTACAAGTTGTCATGAGTTTGATTGTCATGCAAGTGTTTCCCATCCGCTAGGTCAGGTAGATAGTTCCAGTTTAATTCCGCCAGGTCAAGTAGATTAGAGTCTTAACCCACTTAATGAATGCGTGGCAGCAGCCGACCCTTTTTCCGATTGTGTCGTAGAAACAATCTCGAGTAGGTCCCTAGTCTCTGTGGTTCGACCCCCCTCTTGCCGCTTATACTTTGTAATATTTGTTGCATTAGTGCAAAAATTATAAATCTTGTTGAAAGGAGGAACACGTGCACACGACACACGTGCAAAAATTCCTCTCTTCAACATGCCTCGTCAAAGACAAAATCGACATCATTCTGCAGGAGGCGGATAAGCGGTTCCGCGATCTTCGCAAAATCCTTTATGAACCTTTGGTAAAAACCTGCATGACCTAAGAATCCTCTTACTTCCTTCTGACTTGTGGGATAAGGTAGCTTCGAGATTACATCCACCTTCGCCTTGTCGACTTGGATTCCTCTCTCAGATACAACATGGTCTGGGACGATTCCCTCTGGGACCATAAAATGACACTTCTCGAAATTGAGGACAAGGTTCTTCTCTTGACGCCTTCTCAGAACAACATCCAGATGACCTAAGCACGACTCAAACGAATCTCCGAAGACAGTGAAGTCGTCTGTGAAGATTTCTATACACTCTTCTAACAGATTGGAGAAAATGCTCACCATACACCTTTGGAAAGTTCCATGTGCATTGCATAGACCGAAGGGCATTGAAGTGTCGCAGAGTTTGTTATGTGTTTTCGTTTGTTGTGAAAATGCGATGCTAGGTCGAGACACCAAGTCCTATGAATCCACTAGATCACTTGATCTAGGAACTCAATGTAACAAGGAATACTCTGTCGTTGTACACACAAACTCTCCTTCAAAGATCCCTCAACCCGAATACTATGGATTAGTATAGAGAAGCAGGGGTCGATCCCACGAAGATGGATACGTAAGAAAGCATTTAGAGACTCTTGACTAAGGCGGCTGCTGCCACGCAAACAGGGTTGAGGTATAACTACTACTAGACCTAGGCAGGAAATATAAACGCTAGACCTAGAAAGCTGTAAACATGCTGAGATCAAACATCATCAAGACTTCGGTGTATTAAGCTTACTTCCTAGACCGTGTAAACGACTACCTAATTTAGCTAGACAGAAAACAACTAACAGTGGGGACCATGACCCAAAATTAGCAAGTACGGCAGAAAAGCTGCAAATAACTAACTGAGCATTCAACTCACAACGGCATGCATTTCTTCAACGGAAATAAACACGAAGATGAAGGAAACAGAGCACATACCCAGATTCGAACAGAATGTAAAAGTTTGGTCGTCGGAAACTTACGACAAACCAGAAATTACGCAGATCTACATATACTAAACGAAGCGAAATGAAAACTCAAAGACTAGGCATCAAAATAACCAACTCTGCTCAGATCTCACGTCGAACGCTTAATCCACTTCGGATCCAAGCAATCTGAAACCAACAACAACTAGATTCCACTCCAATTTCCAGCAATCGCACACAACTTAGCAACTACACCAAACTTAAATCTCTGATTCAACCACCAGCAAACTCTGATCACCCAGATTCAACCATTAACCTGCATAAGTTCAGAAAACAATTGCGAAACGCATCCAACACAGGCAAACTAACGTAAACTCCAGAAAATCTCGACAACCAAATTAGAAATCAACAACAACATCATAATAGAAAATGAAACTTGCATTAAACACAGAAATATTTGGCGAAATCGGAAGGCCGAGCTTCGAACAACGAAGCTCGGTGAAATACGAAATACGAAAGCAGTAAAGTGGAGCTTGTTTCTTTGCCCTCAACAGGACGGTGTTACAACCCAACTTGAAAATACGAGAAAGTGGAAAATGAACCCAAGCGCGAAACCCCTGAATTTCCCTCTAAGAACCCAAGTGTATAGAAAAGTGAACTAGCTGCAGACTGCTAGTGAGGCCTCCACCGAGAAGGTCCCTCCAGAATGCATGCAACCTTCCTTTTATAGACACGGACATAATCTTCTAGAACCTTCGTAGAAATCTCCATTCTACCCTTCAGTTCTGAGATTTACTCCGTCTTGCAATTTCTTTCACAATGTTCACTTATTCGCCAGTTTCCTCGGGCGTGTGATTGCCTCCTTCTTTTCCTGGACTGGCGAATTTCCTCTATACACATGGCTTAAGACATGTGTTAGACCCAGCAAATTCACGAATTTATCCCCTAGACCTATGCATGAAATTAGCCTTATCAAACTGCTCACACTTAAACCATGCTTGTCCTCAAGCATGAAAGACAAGAAAAATGAATAAGGCGAATTTCAATGCACGGTTCCCAAGTATGACTCTACATACAAGACACTAACAAAGAACAGACTCCTAGACCTAGACAACTACACACTCATAAAAGAAAACATCACACAAAGAGAAAAACAAAACACAACAGATAAGCATGCACTAGTTTCAACTTTTTAGGCGACTGTCCCCATAAGCTCAAGTTCTCTCCGGTCGTTTACAATCTTCAAATCCTCCCCCTTCCTTCTGCTACCTAAACGGTCCGTCAGTTTGTCAAGATAGCCTATTGATTTTCCAGCGGTTAGGTTCGCTCGATCACTCATGCCTCACCAGGGATGTTAGGATCAAAACGCTCCAAAGTTAAAGTTACACCACTGATGCGCCGGGTTATGAGAGTTTCTCCTTTCTATCGTCTCCCTTTTTTTCTATATATTTTTTCATTCCTGGGTCAGGTAATTTTTACTTCCTGCCCTTAGGTAATTAATCTTCTTTTTCCCTCTTTTTTATATTTTCCCCCTGGACTTAGTCCAGCTTATACCTCCGATTTGTTATTTTATTCCTCCCCTGGACTTCGTCCAGCTTATACCTTATTTTTCTGGACTTTGTCCAGCTTATACCTCCAGTTCTGGACTTTGTCCAGCTTATTCCTCCATAACCCATTTTTCTCCTTTATACTCTACTCCCTAAGCATCAAGTGGCGGCCCATTTTTTTACATGTTAGCTCAAAGTGTTTAGGCTTATAACTCGCTCTTATAGTAGGACTGTACAGCTAGGTTATCTAAGGCATATTCTATCGTCCTTACTTCATTCGGACCGCTTTTAGTTTATTAAGGAAAAAGGCATCAAAGTTGACGTGTATCCTTCTTCAATCGCTCTAGCTAAGGGAATTTTGCCTTATTATCTCCACTAGCTCATGCAACATACAAACACAAAAACAACCATTACACCTAAGCTATACCTAAAGACTCTAAGACACAAAAACAGACACAATACTTACTCCCACCCCCTCCCACTTCACTCAAACTTGTCCCCAAGCTATCCTTGTGAAGGGGGGAAAAAGGGAAGTATGAACAGCAGACATAAACATTAAACACAAACAAAACGCACAGACAAAACAAACTTCTCACACTTAGACCGAACATCGGGCTAAGTGGGAGAATGCGCAACATACAAAACCAAGGCATGCAAAAACAGAACAACCCCTTCTCACACTTAGACCAAAGATTGGGCTAAGTGTGGGAAGGTACAACACATATAAACAAAAACAAAGCATGCTGGCACACATAAACATAAATAAAAAATGAAAAAGAAAAGAAAAGACAGAGAAAAAGTTACTTGGTTTGGGGGAATCAATTCGGGGTCTGGCCCCCGCGGGAGCCAGCCTTGAACGGGGCAGACGGCTGGGTCACTTTAGCTTTCTTCTTTGCCGCCAAATCCGGCGTCTCCTTCTCTGTCTCACTCGGTCTGGGGACTGTCTTCTTCATGATCATCGGTCTAGTAGAGGATGGGATAGTCTAGGGCTTCGACGCCTGAGGGGGTTTCTGAACAGATATACTTCCTGGACCCAGTGATTTGGAAACGCTGCCAGGTCCAGAAAGCGACTTCGGTGCGTCAGTGAATCTCTCACAAAACCACTTCGTCATCATCATCATTAGTGAGACGGCTTCTGCCATCCTATCAGTGTGCCGGGACGCCGTTGCCACCAGATCAGTAATACGCCGCTTGAGGGCCACAACCTCCTCTCTGACCTTCCCGACTTCCGTACTCTCTCAAAATCGACGTTGTCCCTTCCTTTACCCCGTATTTCTGCGGTGGTTGTTTCTGCGACAGTGGTAGCGGGTTCTGCAACGGCATGAACGGCCTCTGGTTGGGGTGGTGAAGCCTCTGAAATTTTTGGTGGTGGTGGTGCGGCAGATGTTGAAACGGCTGGTGTGGTTTTTCCCATCGTGGCGGCGAACATGGCGAACGCCTTCATCGCCTCCTCTGGCCCCCCAAGCTTCTGTAATAGGTCGGCCATGAACGCCGCCACGTTAGATTCGGCGGTTCCAGAGGTGCTTCATGTGTCCTTTGTGTTGTCCAGGGCAGATTCTGTAGAATTTTAACAAGAACTCGGAAGAAAATTGCTCCGATTAGGGTTAGAGAAAAATAGGGTTTGAGAGAGAAATTGGGGAATTTTTTTGTAGAGAGAGTGAATATGATATGGAAAATAAAGGCTAAATCACGGTTATAGCTTGTGGGTATGAGAGAGGACGGGTTGCAGGCAGTTGCAGGTGTGACGCTAGCAACCGTACGCCTCCCCATAAAGTTACCTTTTGAAATTCGAACCGGTGCTAACTCCCTCCAAAATTTTACTCCTCAACTCCGTACCCCATGTGAATATCTCTGCAATACCATACTTAGAAAAACGCCAAACTAAAAATGAAACGCCAGACTCTCAGGTCAAGGATATGACAGTATAAAAATTCCCCTAAGGAGTCTAGTATTCCGAAAAATATTTTTGGAAATTTTTTTTTTCTGATTTGTTTGGGTTTTCTTGATTTAAAGAAAGCGATTAAATATTTACAAATTTTGTTTCCAAGTGCCCTCAAGATTCCGTAGGTCAAGGTATATATAAAACCATCTTAGTCACCTGACCCAGGAATTCTCTGAGAACACTTCCTTCCCAGACCGGTTGGGCGATATCAGGGAGTGCGCGTAGCGGCACTTCGTCCACTACACACACTGCCCAGCTTGTAGTTCCTTGGTCCGGATATTCTTGTCATGCCAGAGTCTCGTCTTTTCTTTGTACCACATTGCCAATTCATATGACTCCAGCCTTAGCTCCTCCAACTCCTGTAGCTGCAATTTTCTCTCTTCTTCGCAGGATTGGGGTCTCATGTTGATCACCTTGACCGCCCAATATGCTCGGTGTTCTACTCCCACGGGCAAGTGGCACATTTTGCCAAACACAAGCCTGTAGGGTGACATCCTATAGGCGTCTTGTATGCTGTCCTGTAAGCCCATAGTGCATCTCCAAGCCTCTTGCTCCAGTCCTTCCTAGACGGATTAACCGTCTTCTCCAGTATCGCCTTTATCTCCCTGTTGGAGACCTCCGCTTGCCCATTTGATTGAGGATGGTACGGTGTGAAAATGCGGTGGTGAACTCCGTACTTTCTCATTAGAGCTTCAATAGTCCGGTTAGTGAAATGCGTCCCATTGTCAGAGCACTCTGTACCTGTTAAAGATGTTAGTTCTAAGAAATTTTGCTACCTCTTTAGCTTCACAAGATGTGGTCGCTTTGGCCTATATCCATTTCGAAACATAATCAACTGCCACAAGTATGTATGTATTTATGTATGAAGACGGAAATGGACCTATGAAGTCCATCCCCCAGACATCGAAGATCTCACAGACAATCACTGGGACTTGCGGCATTTCGTCTCTCCTGGAGATTCCCCCTGTCTGTTGACACCTTTCACAATTCTGACAGAACTCGAAGCATAGAAAATCACCGAGCTTTTCCCATCCACTCTTTGACCTAGCACCGCTCCCACTGCGTAGTCACTTGCGTCGCACATTATTTCAAACGGCAAACTCCAATCTGGTGCTCTGATAATGGGAGCAGAAACTAATCTATCCTTCAACAACTGAAAAGCTTTCTTGCACTCCTCATCGAATACAAAATCAACATCGTTATGCAACAAGTGAGTGAGTGGTTGAGCAATCCTTGCGAAATCCTTTATAAACCTCCTATAGAATCTTGCGTGCCCAAGGAATCCTCTCACTTCTTTCTGATTCGTCGGGTAAGGCAGTTTTGAGATAAGATCGATTTTTGCTTGATCTACCTGTATGCCTCTTTCTGATACCACATGCCCTAGGACAATTCCCTCAGGGACCATAAAGTGGCATTTCTCGAAATTCAAAACCAAATGCTTTTCCTGGCACCTCCTCAGCACTATATCCAAACTTGTCAAACATGAGTCAAATGAATTCCCGTACACAGTGAAGTCGTCCATAAAAATTTCGATGCAATCCTCCAGGAGGTCCGAGAAGATACTCATCATACACCGATGAAAAGTGTCTGGCTCATTGCACAGACCAAACGACATTCTTCTGTAAGCATACGTTCCAAAGGGACACGTGAAAGTTGTCTTCTCCTGGTCCTCGGGATCCACGTAGATTTGAAAATACCCACTATATCCGTCCAGGAAACAGAAATATTACTTGCCCGCCAACCTCTCCAACATCTGGTCAATGAAAGGTAACGGGAAGTGATCCTTCATAGTAGCCTCGTTCAGCTTCCGGTAGTCAATACACATCCTCCACTCAGTAACAAGTCGAGTTGGGACCAACTCATTCTTATCGTTCTTGACCACCTGTATTCTCGACTTCTTTGGTACCATATGTACTAGACTAACCCATTCACTGTCTGGTATGGAATAAATGATTCCTAGGGATAGTAGCTTTAATACTTCCTTCAGCACCTCTTCCCTCATGTTCGGATTCAACTTGCGTTGCGGGTCCCTACAGGCTTTTGCTCCTTCTTCTAGCCTAATATGATGCATGCACAAATCTGGACTGATTCCTACCAAGTCAGATAGTGTCCACCCAATAGCCTTCTTGTTCCTCCGAATTACCTTCAACAATTCATCTTCTTGTCCCTCGGTCAAGCTGCTGTTAATAATCACCGGGAAATTTTCATTCTCCTCTAGATACGCATACTTGAGCCCAGGTGGAAGTGTTTTCAACTCTTTCTTGGGGACATCCTTTTCCTGGGGTAAGGGATTTTTCTCTGTCGACTCAGTTGTTATTCCCTTCGTAGACTCAGTAGAATTTTCCATGCTCGCCACATATGGTGTCCTCCTTGATCTAACTAGCTCCGGGTTAGTGCAGAATTCCAGAATCGCTTCAGCTAGTTCTTCATCTGATAACTCACTCGTCTTCATGGCTTCACACCAACTGGCTACTTCTCTATCAATGGCCAGACTCATCTCGGAATTCTCGATCTGTACCTGCATTAATTCGGTCTCAAGATACTCCTGGACCAAGGGGTTAATAACATCTATAGCATGCAAATTTTCAACGTCAAGAGGTTTCTTCATTGCCTCATCGATGCTGAATGTATATTTCTCCCCATTGTAATCAAGGCAGATGGTGCCGTCGAAAACATCAATGATAGTCTGTAACGCCCATATTTTTTTATAGTACTTGGAATGACACCAAATTACTACGAGACAAATAATAATTTGTCTAAACGAAAGAAAACGAACAAAAATAAATATAGGAACTTGGACCGATCCATGTAATTATAAATAAAGTCCCAATGTCCTTTTTATTTTATTATGTTGGGCCATCAAATCCCCTTATATTTTAGCCCAACTCCACAAATAATGTGTTGGGCCAATTCACTCCTAGAAATTGTTGGGGCAAGCCCAAAATCTTCTTCCTTCTTTCTTCTTCTTCCTTGCGTCGGTTCTCTCACCATGGAGACCCTCCATCTTTCAACTCTTCCACCTTCAACCTTCCTCATTCAATCCTACAACCAAAGGACACACCATTTAAACATATCAATCCCTTCACTTCTCTCCTCACAACACACACCTTGCAACAAGAACAGAGAGAGAGAGGGAGATAGCCGAGAGAGGGAGCCGAGAGAGGGAGCCGAGAGAAGGAGAGGTAAAAGAAGTTGCTGCCATTTTTTTTTTCCACAACCAAGTTCAAGTCACTGAGGTATAATCTCTACCCATTTCCAAAGCATGAATTCTTAATATTTTGTTCACAGCATATTTCATACATCCACAAGTAATTTAATCAATCAATCGAACACCACAATTGAACCCCCACTGGGATTAATCGGAAAATGCATAGCTTTGTAATAGACTTATCTTTCGGGGTTTTGCGGGGCTGTTCGGGTTGGGTTCGGGACGTTTCGGGGCTGCGCGGTGGCTGTTCGGAGTTGTTTGGGGCTGCGCGGTGTCTGTTCGGAGGGAATCGGGGCTGTTCGTTTGGTTTCGGGGCTGCACGACCGCTGATGGAGCAGCGGCGAACAGCAGCCGCCGGCTCTGTGTAGACGGAACAGTGGCGAGCAGCGAGCAACGGCGACAGCAGCAGCGTCCTCCCGGTGACAGCAGCGATAGTATTAAACCGACGCAAGGACGTCGTGGTTGAGTAGTGAACGGAGCAGCGAGGCGGTGGCTTGAGAGATAAACCGGGCAGCAGTGACCTCTGATTTTGGGGAAGGCGACGGAATTAGGGGATTTCGCTTTTGCGGGATGTTTAGAAGAAGATAACAGAGGAGGAAGAAGATGATGTCGATGGTGGAGGGGGGGAGTATTGTGGGCTCCTTTTCTTTAATTGTTTGGGCTACTTGTTGGGCCTCACAAAATTTAAATGGAGGAATAAGGTGGGCTAAGTAAATAATTAATCTTTGGGCCAATATTTAATTGTGGGGAATTACTTAATTAATTCTTGATTAATGTCAAGGATGAATAAATTATCTCAAGTCCGAAATAATTAATTCGAAGGAAAGTATTCGGTGAAAGTGAGTTAAGCGCTTAATCAAAATCTTGGGATTAAATCCTATATCATGGAGGAAAATTTCGATGAGTCAACGAAGGAGTTATAAGCGTAAACGGCCGACCGGCGCCGCACGCGACTCCTTGGGCGGCCGCCGAATAATCGAAAATGCACAAAAACCGAGAAAACGAGATAAAAGACTTTAATCAGAGTGCATGCATTCTAACTGTCTTCTTTCTTGAGATTGATGTGTACTTCAATTATTTTTCAAAAAGGTGGTTCGCACGCTCGCTAAAGTTGGATCAAGAAGTTTGTTAAGGAAACTACTAAGCTTTTGAGATGGGCTTTATTACTTAAACTCCTTTATTTGCAATGATATGTATATGGTGAGATAAGGGTGATTTAAATGTTATGTCATGCCGTATTTTATGTTTTTAATTGCCTATCTGATTGTCTACTAGAATAATGTTCTACTAGACTTTGATGGTTAACGAATTCGGGTCTGATTAGGGAGTGAGTCCCTACTCAGACTAGTGCACTGATGGGGATCGTGAGCCGTCCCTTGGGTCGGCCGGTCCAGTGATCGAGTTTGTGGCTACATTCTCGTTTCACATGATGGTTCAGATATGGTACATGATGGAGGATGACGATGATGTTGGCATGCGCATGCACCTTTTTATGGAAATGATTTTAGCGGTTCTCGGCATTTTAAAGTAATACCCGAGTTTCACTCAACGGTGACTTGACATAACTTTACTGATGAAATGTATTTTGGGCATGAGTTCACTGAGTGCATCAAGTACTCAGCCCCTGCATATGTTTTCCCTATGTGCAGGTTGAGCGTGGATGGGGGACGGCGGATGTTGAGCATTTGGACAAAGACAGTATTCAATAAATGTTCCGGTTGCTATTGTGTCTTCATACATAGTAGTAGCTAACTCTCGATTGCTTCCGCTACGTCAAGTTTTTAGAACTCTTATGTTTCCTTAGTCTGTTGGACTATTTTCATATCAACTTTGTTGCTTAATGCTTTTCAACTATGATTTGGTAATAAAGTTTCATCCTTTGATCTATATGTCGTACCCCTTGATTGTTTCCCCTTTCTTCCCCGCTTCTTAATGCCCCCATTAGTCGCGACCCACCGTGCTTTCTATCCTTAGGGAGTGCGGTTGTGACATAGTCTTAGCGGTACGTAGGAAAGGTCTCCCTAAAAGTACTCCGCCAGACTCTGCAGACTCACTATCACTCATTTTAATCACATGTAAATCAGCTGGGTACAAGAAGTCATGTACCTTTACTATCACGTTCTCAAGCACTCCCTCGGGACAAATGCATGACCTGTCTGCCAATTGGATCACAACTTTCGTGTCTACCATGCCTACCCCTACTAACTTCTTGTATATAGACAGTGGTAACACATTTATGGATGCACCCAAGTCACACATAGCATGCTCAATTTTTACATCACCAATAGAGATGGGCAAAGTAAACATACCTGGGTCATTACATTTCGAAGGCATCCTCCTCTTTTGAATCACCGCGGAGACGTTCTCGCCTATCAAAATTTTTCCACTGGGTCTAGCCTTCCCAGCTATAAATTCCTTGATGAACTTGCTAAACACCGGCAATTTCAAAGCCTGTGAGAATGGTAGATTAATCTCCAGCTTCCCAAAAATATCCATGAAATCTACCGGCTCTTCCTTCTTCTTCTTGGCTTCCCCCCCAGTTTGAGAAAGGCTTCGGTCGCTTCCCTGCTCCTGTAGAACTTTCAGCCGAGAACTCTCCAGTTTCCTCCCCTACTGCCTCGTTCTCCAACTCCGGCTCTGGATCGAGGAAGAATGGTTCATTTGACCTAGGCAAGGATCTCTCCAAGTCTCGTGCCTTAAGGTCATCCTTGAGCAAGGAATTATCACCCTCTAAGTTCCTGTTGCCTTCCTTGGGATCTGTCGCTTCCTTCGTTCTTACTACTGGCCTCTCATATCCTTTCCCGGATCTCAAGGTAATCTGACTTATATTCGCTCTATCAGGTGGCCTAACTGAGGCGGGAATCTTTCCTTCATTTCCCCTCATATCACTCAAAGAGGTGGCTATCTGAGATAATTGCTTTGCCAGCATATCCATTGCTGCCTTTTGCTCCTGCTAAGCGTCTTGAAGCTTGTGCACTACGTCATTGTTCGATTGCAGGTTGTTTTGCATATGTTGTTGAGAACTAACGAGGCCGTGCACCATATCATCGATACTCTTTGGTGGCTTTGGCGGCTGACTGGGCCCTGGCCCTATACTCAGAGTCGGTCCACTCACTTGATTCTGACGAGCGTTTCCTTGACCTCCTGAAGAGTTGTTGTACTGATTTCCTGGACCCTGGTAATTGTTTTGAAAATTCCTTTGGTGCGGTGGTACATAAGAGTTCCCTTGATTGTTCTGATTTTTGTTTCCCCAGCTCGAGTGGTCTCCTTGGTTCCGATTGATCATTTGCCCTGCCCCTCTTGCTTCCTTCCTGACCAGTTACCTTGTCTCTCGGGCTGAGGTGCAAACTACTGATTCTGTTGTGGTGCTGGCTGGTTCTGTTCGTTGTCGGTCCATCTGAAATTTGGATGGTTCCTCCAAGGTGCATCTCTCTGTCTCCCTGGATTCCAGCTCCCATCGGGATTCCAACTTCCCATTGCATTGACTTGGGCCTGATAATCTCCTTCCTGGGTCCCGTAATATTGCTTAATTTGATTATCTCCTGGACCAGGAGATTTCTCCTTCCCTTGTGAAGCTAGTGGAATTGTCTTTTCAATAGCGTTCAAAAGAGCCTTCTCGAGCCTGTCAATCATTGCTTCTACTTTATCATCTTCTTGCTCTCTTATGGCATTCACCGATCCTCTCCTCACTGCATTCCTAGGGTTATCGTACGCCTTCTTAGCGTTGATCAACTTCCCCAAGATTTCTCTTGCTTCACTTCCTCTCTTTCTTGTGAAATTCCCCCCACTCGAGGAATTCATTAAGTCCTTCGACTCAGGAGTCGCCCCTTCGTAAAACTGAGAGTAGGTCTCTGCCTCTATCATTCGGTGATTCGGGCATGCATCCAACAACCCCTTGAATCTCGACCAATACTGACTCAAAGATTCGTCGTAATCTTGCTTACACTCTAATATTTCTTTTTTCAGTGCTTTCGTCTTGCTGGATGGGAAGAAATAATCTAAGAATTCTAACTTGAAATCCCTCCATGTGCGGATAGAATCCGGGGGCAACCTCAATAACCACGTGTTGACTTTCCCCTTCAAGGCAAACGGAATTGCACGTAGGCGATAATCCTCATCTGTTGCATCACTCGGCCTCTTCTGAATGCCACACAACTTACTGAATTCATTTAAGAACTCGTACGGACACTCATTTCTACGCCCAGAGAACGTTGGCAAGATGCCGAGTACGTTTGTCTTGATCTCAATAGTCCTCTGGCGTGGATTCGTCACTATAGCTTGAGCTGGTTCTCCATCTAAATGGGCGGTTAACGAACCGATCTCTGGATCTGGATCTACTGCTTGCGCCATGACTACTTCCTCTGTTTCTGACTTTGTTTCCGACTCTGTTGGTGACTTGGGATCCTCCCTTCTGGATGAACTCCAATCCTCTTCACTTTCCGAACCGAACGGAAATGGATCTCCCGTAGATAACCCTGATCTGGTGGTGACCGTGGATGCTGTGTCCTTGATCTGCCAAATAAATCTATCGTCCATCCACCCAGATGAGTTACTCCAGAATCCAGTCCGCGAGCCTCTGCTCATAAACTGAAAATAAAAGAAAAATAAATCAAAACTATGTATGCCAAAAACCTCTAAAAACAATCACAAAATACGTCATCCATCCCCGGCAGCGGCGCCATTTGAAGTGTCGCAGAGTTTGTTACGTGTTTTCGTTTGTTGTGAAATTGCGATGCTAGGTCGAGACACCAAGTCCTATGAATCCACTAGATCACTTGGTCTAGGAACTCAATGTAACAAGGAAAACTCTGTCGTTGTACACACAAACTCTCCTTCAAAGATCCCTCAACCCGAATACTATGGATTAGTATAGAGAAGCAGGGGTCGATCCCACGAAGATGGATACGTAAGAAAGCATTTAGAGACTCTTGACTAAGGCGGCTGCTGCCACGCAAACAGGGTTGAGGTATAACTACTACTAGACCTAGGCAGGAAATATAAACGCTAGACCTAGAAAGCTGTAAACATGCTGAGATCAAACATCATCAAGACTTCGGTGTATTAAGCTTACTTCCTAGACCGTGTAAACGACTATCTAATTTAGCTAGACAGAAAACAACTAACAGTGGGGACCATGACCCAAAATTAGCAAGTACGGCAGAAAAGCTGCAAATAACTAACTGAGCATTCAACTCACAACGGCATGCATTTCTTCAACGGAAATAAACACGAAGATGAAGGAAACAGAGCACATACCCAGATTCGAACAGAATGTAAAAGTTTGGTCGTCGGAAACTTACGACATATACTAGACGAAGAGAAATGAAAACTCGAAGACTAGTCATCAAAATAACCAACTCTGCTCAGATCTCACGTCGAATGCTTAATCCACTTCGGATCCAAGCAATTCGAAACCAACAACAACTTGATTCCACTCCATAACTTCCGATCTAACAGATCTACTCCGATCAACTCCAATTTCCAGCAATCGCACACAACTTAGCAACAACACCAAACTTAAATCTCCGATTCAACCACCAGCAAACTCTGATCACCCAGATTCAACCATTAACCTGCATAGTTCAGAAAACAATTGCGAAACGCATCCAACACTGGCAAACTAACGCAAACTCCAGAAAATCTCGACAGCCAAATCAGAATTCAACACCAATGTCATAATAGAAAATGAAACTTGCATTAAACACAGAAATATTCGGCAAAATCGGAAGGCCGAGCTTCGAACAGCGAAGCTCGGTGAAATACGAAATACGAAAGTAGTAAAGTGGAGCTTGTTTCTTCGCCCTCAACAGGACGGTATTACAACCCAATTTGAAAATACGAGAAAGCGGAAAATGAACCCAAGTGCGAAACCCCTGAATTTCCCTCTAAGAACCCAAGTGTATAGAAAATTGAACTAGCAGCAGACTGTTAGTGAGGCCTCCACCGAGAAGGTCCCTCCAGAATGCATGCAACCTTCCTTTTATAGACACGGACATAATCTTCTAGAACCTTCGTAGAAATCTCCATTCTACCCTTCAGTTCTGAGATTTACTCCTTCTTGCAATTTCTTTCACAATGTTCACTTATTCGCCAGTTTCCTCGGGTGTGTGATTGCCTCCTTCTTTTCCTAGACCTGGCGAATTTCTTCTATACACCTGGCTTAAGACATGTGTTAGACCCAGCAAATTCACGAATTTATCCCCTAGACCTATGCATGAAATTAGCCTTATCAGGCATCCTACTATAAGCGTACGTGACAAAAGGGCAAGTGAATGTTGTCTTGTCCTGATCCTCTGGGTTGACGTAAATCTGAAAGTAGCCACTGTAACCATCAAGAAAACAGAAGTATTGTTTCCCTGCTAACCTCTCCAGCATCTGGTCAATGAAAGGCAGGAGAAAGTGGTCTTTTCGAGTGGCTGTATTCAACTTCCTATAGTCGATGCACATTCTCCACCCCGTGACTAATCGCGTAGGTACGAGCTCATTCTTTTCATTCTTCACCACATGTATTCCCGACTTCTTCGGCACCACGTGAACCGGACTAACCCACTCACTATCTGGGATCGAGTAGATGATTCCCAAGGACAGTAACTTCAGTACCTCCTTCAAGACTTCTTCTCTCATGTTCAGGTTCAATTTCCTCTATGAGTCCCGGTAGGCCTTTGCGCCTTCTTCCAAGCGAATATGATGCATGCAGAGATCGGGACTGATTCCCACCAGAACTGATAAAGTCCACCTGATAGCTTTCTTATTATTTCTGAGCACTTCCAGTAATTTACCCTCCTGCTCCTGGGTCAGGTTGCTGTTGACTATCACAGGGAAAGTCTCATTCGCTTCTAGGTAAGCATACTTCAGGCCTGGTGGAAGTGTCTTCTACTCCTTCTTTGTTGAACTAGACTCCTGGGGCAGGGGTTTTTTTTCCATTTCACTTGTGGTTGACTCCTCTAGGTCGGGTAACTTTTCCACGCTGGCCAGATGGGTTGATCCCATTGATCTGGTAGACGTCGGACACTTACAGAACTCCACAATCGCCTCTGCTATCTCTTCATTTGTCAACTCCGGTGTGTTCATTGCTTCGCACCAACCTGCTACCTCCTTACCAATGGAATGGCTCAGTTCTGAATTATCAATCTGTTTCTGCATTAATTCAGTCTCAAGATATTCCTGGACCAAGAGGTTAATGATATCCACAGCATGAAGATTTTCCACATCTAAAGGATTTTTCATAGCCTCATCAATGTTAAATGTGAATTTCTCCCCATGATAATCTAGACAAATTGTTCCATCAAAAACATCAATTACGTTCTTAGCGGTGCGTAGAAATAGTCTACCTAAAAGCAGTCCGCTAGACTCAGCATATTCATTTTCACTCATCCTAATCACATGGAAATCGGCTGGATACAAGAAATCATGCAACTTAACAATCACATTTTCTAACACACCTTCTGGACTAATGCATGACCTATCCGCTAACTGAATCACCACTTTCGTGTCAACCATTCTTACTCCTACCAACTTCTTGTAGATGGAAAGCGGTAAAACATTTATCGAAGCTCGTAGGTCACACATAGCATGCTCAATTCTAATGTCCCCAATTGAAATAGGCAGAGTGAACATTCATGGGTCAGTGCGGTTTGATGGCATCCTCCGCTTCTGAATCACTGCTGAAACACTTTCTCCGATCAATATTTTGCCATTTGGTTTAGTCTTCTCGGCGATGAATTCTTTGATTAACTTGCTGAACAGAGGCAGCTTCAAAGCCTATAGGAACGGTAGGTTGATTTCCAGCTTGCCGAATGTTTCCATAAAGTCTATTGGATCATCTTTCTTTTTTCTAACTACCCCTCAGTAGGGAAATGGCTTCACTTGTTTGACCGTGTTGATGGAATCACCTTTGGAAGACTCTCCAGTCTCTTTCCTTACTTCTTCTTTCTCCACTTCAGTTCCTGGGTCTAGGAAAAATGGGTCAGCCATTCAGGGTACTGGTTTCCTCAAGTCACCGATCTGGATATCACCCTCTACTCTGGCTTCCCTTGTTTCCGTTTCTTTTGTCCCAGTGTCTTCCTTCTGATGGAGCATATCATATATTTCTTTGTTCACCTCAGTAGGTGTCCCTTCATCCATCATCATTGTCGGACCTTTGTACTCTCGTCCGGACCTAAGGGTGATTTGACTGATGTTGGCCTTATCGGGGGGCTTAACTGTTGCAGGAATTCTTCCTTCATTCTGTAACATCCCAAATTTTTTTTTTTCGATTTTTATTTTAATATGTCGATTGGAAATTTCATTTATGAAATTTAATTGTTGCTACTTGATTGAGTTGACTATGTGGAATAAATTGTCATGAGTGATTTGGAATGAAGTGTTATTTATATTATCCAATGTGGGGAGTCAATTTAAATAAAATCATGCATCTTGTTCTAGCAAAAAAAAAGTGGCTATTGTCGGCCCCTCCAATTAATGGGAATTTTATTCTTTCTTGGATTTAATTAATTGTTTTGAGATATTCATCCAAATTAAATCCAATTAAATCTTGCCACATTTTATTCCCTCACCCCAATTGAATTAAGAGTTGAATTATTTCCTTGTGGCTAATTAAGCCAATTTTCGGCCTCCCTATTTGTAGAGGAGAATATATTTGTTTCCTATTTTGTAGAATTCCTTTTATTCAATATCAAATTAATACCTAAGCCAAATTAATTGGGGATGTGAATATTTTCCTTCTATTGTGTCTCCATCCCACACGTTTTTGGCTTAACTTCCTTGTGGAAAACTTATTTAATTGTTGCCTATTTTGTGGGAGTCTTTTCCTATAAAGAAATTACCAAATTTAAATCATATTCTATTTAATTGAGAATTTAAATAATTTTCTTGTGCACACCATCAAGATTTTCGCCCCTCCCTCATTATTTCCTACTTGGAGATTTAATTTATTTTGTTCCCTTGTTTATGGAATATTCATCGTTTTATTTCCTAAATTGTGAATCTATTTCTCTCCAATTAAATACCAAATAAATTCCTTATTGAATTTCTAGCCATAATTTTCGAAATACTTGCCTTCCTTTTAATTGTGGGATTTTATTTATTGGCCTCTATTTTATTCCTCCACAATTAATTAATTAATTAATTGGATTAAACCTAGGACTATATATTCACCTAAACTAAACCCTAGCCCCCATCTCCCTCATAAATTTCGTGCCTCTCCTCTTCCTCTCCATATTCTCTCCAAAAATCCTCCATTCATCCTTGTTCTTGCATCCGTTGGAGTTTATTTTCAAGAGTCTCCGACGAATCGCCTTCATTCTTGTTTTCTACCGTTCGTTTTCTTGATTCAAGAAGGTATAACTAAGTTTTCTTCTCATCTCCTTCATTGAAACTTTAATCTTGAATCCTACATGCATATAGAGGGTGTAGGATTGATAGATCGCAAAATTAATCGGTGGGAAAGTGTGATTGCATGAGAACTTTGATAGTTATGCGTTTTTTATTAAGTTTATGTGAAGTTTGATTTGAATCATTGGTGAATGATGTGGGTTTATATGCAAACATGATTATGAGGAACTTTTAAGCATGATTGTGTGTTATAAGCATGAAAAATTGGTATTTGTTTGATTGAAGAAGAAACCCTAAATTCGAAATTATGAGCCTCAAATCTGTGACGTTCGAACAGTGGCTTCTGATGTGTGATTGACCTAGCAAAAGATCGAATTTTGATATGAAATTTTTACTGAGTGAATTTCAAGGTGTTTTCTGTATCTCGTGTGAATTTCAGCCCTTTTGGTCGAAAAATGAAATTTTAATAAATTTTTGAAGTTGACTGCGCAATTCTGCCAGAAACTTGTGTTCTCGCCAAGAAAGTTTCGTATTCTGTTTGACCAACCAAATTACCTCCGTTTGATGTGATTCTTGAACTATATGAATATATGAAGTGCCTTCTGAGTCGTGTAAAAGTTTCAGCCTTTTTGGGCATTGGATGAATTTACGGTGAATTTTTCAAATGAACTGCGCAGTGCTGCCAGAAATTTTATGTTCCGACCAGAGAGTTTAATTATTGATTTGACTGACTAAACGACGTGATTTCAGTGTGAAAATTTTCCTAGATGAACTTGAATGTGTCTTCTGTGTTTTAACCAAAATTTAGCTTCATATGAGGTCGGGTGAATTTTTAGTGATTTTTACAACACGGTCGCGCAGTTCTGCCAGTTTTCTGCCTTGATAAAATGACACTTATTTTCAAGTTTAAAAGTATTATATGATGTATGTATGTCCAAGGAACGTGCCTAATGATGTGATCACGTGTGATAAGTTGAAATATATTACGGTGTGTTTTTCCGTCTTTGTGAACGTTGGGTTGGGTTAATTGAGAGAAATGATAGGACATGCATAGTAGTATGATTTTTGTGGAAGGCTGACTTGTGTTGTCGTTGACAAGGGTGATTGTGTATTCGTGAACTCGAGGAACGAGAGTTGACATAAGTTGGATTGTGAATTGTTAAGCGAACGAGGTGGGCTTTCTTTTCAAATCTCTTTATTTTTCCGAAAATACTATGTGGCGTTATAAGGGTGGTTTAACTTGTTATGTCATACCATGGTTTGTTTTGATTGAGATTGTGTGCCTGATGCCTAGTTCGTCTGAGTTTACTCCGTTAGGCTATATGGCTGTGTTGTGAAACGAATTCGGGTCTGAGTAGGGCCGCAAACCCTATCAGGCTGTGTACACTGGTGGGATCATGAGCCGTCCTTGCTAGTCGGCCGGTCTCGTGGGCGAATAGTGTGGCCACACTTTCGTCGCACATGGAATGATGATTGTGATTGATGGATTGTTGAGAAAGTGGGGAGATTATTTGACTGGCCAGTCTATGAAATGTTTTTGTGTTCTCGATGATATTTCTTTAGTACATATAAAACTCGAGATCACTGGTATGGATGACATAACTGTATAAATGTTTTCGGCATGAGCCCATTGAGTACAACAAGTACTCAGCCCTGCATATTTTTTTTCTTATGTGCAGGTTGAGCGGGATGTTGCGGAGGATGTTGACTTGGTCTAAGAACTTAGGATGCGTTGTGTCGTCATACATAGGCGTTATCCTTGACTCTCTTTAAACCTTATTTCCGCTGCTATATTTTGAAACTATGTCTCAAGACTTAAATCTTTTTCGTACTATGTTTGAGTATGTTTGGTCGTGTTAAGTTTTAAACGAGTGTTTACTTTGTTATCTGAAAATGGTATTCCCGTGAATTAAACTAAATGTTTTTCTTAGAAGATGATTGGGTTTTTAATAATTATTTCTCTTCGCTGCTTTCTTTTAAAGGTATTTATTATGAGTCGTTTTTATTTAATAGAAAAGTTATAACTTTAAACTTCTTTAAACCAAAATGTTTCTCTTCCTTTAAGCTAATTTAGTTTTCATAAATGGTTATACTTGGTTAATGTTGTCCCTTGGTCGCGATCGTCGCGCTTGTTGTACCCCTAGTATGGGCGGTCGTGACAGAGTGGTATCAAAACTTTTACCTTAAAATTGAGATGTGGAAAAAAAATTTGGAAAGTGTGAAAGTGTAAAGAAATTTTGTTTCAAAAATTTTGATTATAATGTGAAGTTCGAAAGTGTTTTGCTATGGGATGTGAAAATGTGGTGTGTTTATCTTGAGGTATGAATGACGTAAATTGAAGTAGATGATGATCTATGAGATGATGAATTTTGTTGTGAACTTAGAGTACCTAAAATATAAGCCTAGTTGACCGCGCGAATCGTAGTTCTAAGTTGAAAACTTAACAATTGCTTTTCCGAGCAATGAAACGTACGAGAATATGAGAGTTTAGGCAAACGCTTAAGTCAAGGTGCGAGACAAGAAGAACCGATGCTAAGAGATATTTTCATGCAACGACGGGCGATCATACTCGCGATTTAAAATAGTATAGTTTAATCTTGCGTAAGTGGAAGCACGATGGAGATGATCTTCATACCCTGCTAAGGAGCACGAGGATGACAACAATATCCTACGAGGATAATCATTATGACATGCAGAGAACTTTATGAAGATATGGACTCCGACTATCATTATTAGTGGCAATGACACGTAGAATCTCAGCGTGGAATCCACAGTTCTTAGAGCGATGTTACCAGTCTCGGCTTGCGAAAGATGAACAAGGTGGTACGACTTTAATAGCTATAACAAACTATTTTAATCAACAGTTCTTACTTGGATTCTAAGAAGTTATTTCTCAGGACCTTTCAAATAACCATGAGCCCTTGTCTACTTAACGGCTTGTTTCATTCACCCCTTGCAAGTGATGCATATTATTTCTTTTCCTCCATTGAGTCATAACTCACTTTCAATTCTTGGAAAGTGGTGTTGCCTTCATAACTTTGGACAATTGGATTGATTGTAGTCTTCTTTGACTTATTATTTATACAAACAATATTTTGACTTTGTGAGCCTTTGCTATTGAACTTCATTCCTAAGACTGCTTGCAGTTATGTCCTTCAATACAATCACGTTTCGCAGACATGTTTTTTGTGGGATATTTCTCTTGGAACTTTTGTTCAACTTTTCATTTGGTCACCATGTCTGTGTCAAGTTCTTTCTTACAGAGTGAAATTCTTTTGGTTCAGTTCCACTATATGTATCCTTTCCATAATAGGACCTTTCTTTCTACAAAACAAAGTTAAGGCCTACATTTGTACCTTGCCTTAACAAACTTAATACACTTGATTTTTTATTCAAAAGCCCCTTTGACTTTGGTTATCTTTCACAAACTTATGAACACGTGAATCTATCATTCCATATTAAGATTTTCGTTGAACCATGATCTGTACTGCTTTGTGACAACTGCCTACATTTCTCAATCCTTACGCAACTAATCCTTTTTATCCTCAACTCTTTAAGTAATTATCCATTGATGTGTGGACCTTCCAAATTTGGTCGAACAACTGGATTATCTTTTGGTAGCCTACTATGAGAATTGACATTTATTTGATTCCATCTCATATTCATGACCTATCTTATGTTCTTTCAAGCTCCGTGCGGATGATCATAACCAATTGTTATATTTCAAAATCGGTCCATATCTAAGTTAAGACTGTTTGACTAAAGTTTGTGTTAGGAGAGTTAGGAGTAGTAGCTCGACTTTTACACGTCATGCATTTGGAGAACGTTGACATAATTTTGAGAATGGTTTTGCTTACCGAGAACCACGCAATGATTCGCTGTAAAGAGACACAGATTTCTTTTCAAACCCCTGGTGACGAGCCGGTCATCTTGTATGGAATCTCCATGAACCGACGAACCTCCATAATCTCTGCTATGCAAGCAACCTCGATGATAAGAAAAGGGCGTCCGGCATATTTTGTGTATTTGAACGGATAGGAGAAGAAGGAGTTGAAAGTGAAAGACGTGGCAGTAGTACGAGACTTTCCCGATGTGTTCCCTGAAACCTTACCTGGACCACCGCCTGACAGACAAGTGGAGTTTACCATCGACCTAGAACCCGGATCTGCGCCAGTGTCGAAGGCACCATAACGAATGGCCCCTAAAGAGTTGGCAGAGTTGAAGATTCAGTTGCAAGAAATGTTAGATTTGGGTTTTATTTGGCCTAGTGTGTCACCGTGGGGAGCGCCAGTGTTGTTCGTTAAGAAAAATGATGGCACGATGAGGATGTGCATTGAATATCGTGAGCTCAACAAGTGGACTTTGAAGATTAAGTACCCGCTACCAAGAATTGACGACTTGTTTGACCAACTGCGATGAGCGGGTGTATTCTCGAAAATGGACCTGAGGTCGGGATATCATCAACTAAAGGTCCGACGAGAGGATGTGCCTAAGACTGCTTTTCGCACTTGTTATGGCCATTATGAATTTGTCGTGATGCCATTTGGGCTGACCAACACCCCGGCCGTCTTCATGAACTTGATGAACCGAGTCTTCCACAAGTATCTCTACAAGTTCGTGTTAGTCTTCATCGACGATGTTTTAGTATACTCAAAGAACGAGGAGGAACATGGATGGCATCTACAAACAGTGTTGGAAACGTTGCGAAAGGAGAAGCTTTATGCCAAGTTTAGTAAGTGTGAGTTTTGGTTGACTCGAGTGAAATTTCTTGGTCATATTATGACGGCAAATGGAATTCAAGTTGACCCAGCAAAGGTGGAGGCCGTACAGAATTGGAAATCGCCGAAAACGCCGAGTGAAATCCGCAGTTTCTTGTGATTGGCGGGATACTATCGACATTTTCATTGAAGGATTCTCTAAGATTGCGAGACCGATGACGCAACTGTTAAAGAAATGAATCAAGGTGGTTTGGACGCCAGAGTGCGAGGCGAGTTTCCAACTGTTGAAAGAGAGATTGACTACAACACCAGTCCTAGCGGTACCAGAACCCGACAAGGACTTCGCCGTCTATACTGACGCGTCGAAAGTAGGACTAGGATGCGTGTTGATGCAGGATGGGAAGGTGATAGCATATAAATTTCTGACTCATGATTTGGAGTTAGCAGTAGTGGTGCATGCACTGAAAATTTGGAGACACCATCTCTATGGAGTGAGATGCGAGATATATATACAGATCACAAGAGTCTCAAGTACTTTTTCGAGCAGAAGGAGCTAAACATGCGACAGTGACGTTGGTTAGAGATTGTGAAAGATTATGATTGTGGTATTCACTATCACCCGGGCAAGGCAAACGTAGTAGCCGATGCTTTGAGTAGGAAGAACCAATCTCAACTGGCTTATTTCCTAACGCAAGAGGAAGCGTTGATTCACGAATTCGACAAGAAGAGATTGGAAATAGTGAAAGCGCCCGAGACAGTAGAAGCGAGATTGGCGACGCTAGTGATTGAGCCAGATTTGAGAACCAAGCTCATAGAAGCCCAGCGACGTGATGAGAAGTTGGAATAATTACGTGTGAAGGTGAGAGCCGAGAAGCTGGATCATTACCGTGAGGAGGCGGATAATGCTTTGACGTACGATGGACGATTGTGTGTGCCGAGCGATGAGGCGCTAAAAGATGAGATTTTGAGTGAAGCGCACGACACGCCTTACACCGCACACCCCGGAAGCACGAAGATGTATCGGGATTTGAAGCAACGGTTTTGGTGGAATGGAATGAAAGGGGACGTAGCGTCATATGTGGAACGATGTCTAGCATGCCAACAAGTGAAGGCCTTACACCAACAGCCATATGGAAAGTTACAACCGCTTGAAATTCCCGAATGGAAGTGGGAGCATCTAGCTATGGATTTCGTGACGGGTTTGCCAAAGTCACAAAGGGGTAACACCGCGATTTGGGTGATCATCGATCGACTTACTAAAAGCGCGCACTTCTTACCGATTAAGATTACTTATGGCGCGGACAAGTTAGCAAAGCTGTACGTGAATGAGATTGTGCGTTTGCATGGAGTGCCAAAGACTATTGTGTCCGACCGTGATACGAAGTTCACATCGAAGTTTTGGATGAGTTTGCAACGAGAATTGGGCACACAATTGAACTTCAGCACTGCTTATCACCCGCAATCAGATGGGCAGTCAGAGAGGACGATTCAGACGCTTGAGGGTATGTTGCGAGCCGTTGTCCTAGATCGAGGGGAAAGTTGGGAAACTGTTCTACCGTTGGTTGAATTCGCTTACAACAACAGCTACCAAGCAACGATCGATATGACTCCGTATGAAGCGTTGTATGGTAGGAAGTGTCAATCTCCACTTTATTGGGATGAAGTTGGCGAGAGAAGATGTTAGGACCCGACGCTATAAAGGAGATGACCGAAATTGTGCATCAAATCCGCGCAAGGATCAAGGAAGCTCAAGATAGGCAGTAGTCGTATGCTGACGTCCGTCGAACGGAAATCAAATTCGACGTTGGTGACAAAGTGTTCTTGAAAGTATCCCCGACGAAAGGAGTTGAGAGGTTTGTAGTAAAGGGCAAGCTGAAATCGCGTTTTGTAGGGCCGTACAAGATTATCGATGAAGTAGGTCCTGTAGCGTACCGTTTGGCGTTACCTCCCAGTTTTGGAAACGTGCACAACGTGTTCCAGGTATCGCAGTTGCGCAAGTACGTGTTCGACCCCAAGCATGTGATTCATCAAGAGAAAGTGATCCTGATCCCCGACATGAACTATGAGGAAAGGCCCGAGGCAATCCTAAATCGGAAGGTGCAAGAGTTGCGAAACAAGTCGATAGCATCCGTGAAAGTGTTGTGGAAACACTATGGTCCCAAGGAAGCCACGTGGGAGATAGAAGATAGAACGAAAGAAAAATACCCCGGGTTGCTTATGTGAGACGGTCAAAATTTCGGGACGAAATTTCTGTTATGAGGGGAAGGATGTAACATCACAAATTTTTTTTTCGATTTTTATTTTAATATGTCGATTGGAAATTTCATTTATGAAATTTAATTGTTGCTACTTGATTGAGTTGACTATGTGGAATAAATTGTCATGAGTGATTTGGAATGAAGTGTTATTTAAATTATCCAATGTGGGGAGTCAATTTAAATAAAATCATGCATCTTGTTCTAGCAAAAAAAAAAGTGGCTATTGTCGGCCCCTCCAATTAATGGGAATTTTATTCTTTCTTGGATTTAATTAATTGTTTTGAGATATTCATCCAAATTAAATCCAATTAAATCTTGCCACATTTTATTCCCTCACCCCAATTGAATTAAGAGTTGAATTATTTCCTTGTGGCTAATTAAGCCAATTTTCGGCCTCCCTATTTGTAGAGGAGAATATATTTGTTTCCTATTTTGTAGAATTCCTTTTATTCAATATCAAATTAATACCTAAGCCAAATTAATTGGGGATGTGAATATTTTCCTTCTATTGTGTCTCCATCCCACACGTTTTTGGCTTAACTTCCTTGTGAAAAACTTATTTAATTGTTGCCTATTTTGTGGGAGTCTTTTCCTATAAAGAAATTACCAAATTTAAATCATATTCTATTTAATTGAGAATTTAAATAATTTCCTTGTGCACACCATCAAGATTTTCGCCCCTCCCTCATTATTTCCTACTTGGAGATTTAATTTATTTTGTTCCCTTGTTTATGGAATATTCATCGTTTTATTTCCTAAATTGTGAATCTATTTCTCTCCAAGTAAATACCAAATAAATTCCTTATTGAATTTCTAGCCATAATTTTCGAAATACTTGCCTTCCTTTTAATTGTGGGATTTTATTTATTGGCCTCTATTTTATTCCTCCACAATTAATTAATTAATTAATTGGATTAAACCTAGGACTATATATTCACCTAAACTAAACCCTAGCCCCCATCTCCCTCATAAATTTTGTGCCTCTCCTCTTCCTCTCCATATTCTCTCCAAAAATCCTCCATTCATCCTTGTTCTTGCATCCGTTGGAGTTTATTTTCAAGAGTCTCCGACGAATCGCCTCCATTCTTATTTTCTACCGTTCGTTTTCTTGATTCAAGAAGGTAAAACTAAGTTTTCTTCTCATCTCCTTCATTGAAACTTTAATCTTGAATCCTACATGCATATAGAGGGTGTAGGATTGATAGATCGCAAAATTAATCGGTGGGAAAGTGTGATTGCATGAGAACTTTGATAGTTATGCGTTTTTGATTAAGTTTATGTGAAGTTTGATTTGAATCTTTGGTGAATGATGTGGGTTTATATGCAAACATGATTATGAGGAACTTTTAAGCATGATTGTGTGTTATAAGCATGAAAAATTGGTATTTGTTTGATTGAAGAAGAAACCCTAAATTCGAAATTATGAGCCTGAAATCTGTGACGTTCGAACAGTGTCTTCTGATGTGTGATTGACCTATCAAACGATCGAAGTTTGATATGAAATTTTTACTGAGTGAATTTCAAGGTGTTTTCTGTATCTCGTGTGAATTTCAGCCCTTTTGGTCGAAAAATGAAATTTTAATAAATTTTTAAAGTTGACTGCGCAATTCTGCCAGAAACTTGTGTTCTCGCCAAGAAAGTTTCGTATTCTGTTTGACCAACCAAATTACCTCCGTTTGATGTTATTCTTGAACTATATGAATATATGAAGTGCCTTCTGAGTCGTGTAAAAGTTTCAGCCTTTTTGGGCATTGGATGAATTTACGGTGAATTTTTCAAATAAACTGCGCAGTGCTGCCAGAAATTTTATGTTCCGACCAGAGAGTTTAATTATTGATTTGACTGCCTAAACGACGTGATTTCAGTGTGAAAATTTTCCTAGATGAACTTGAATGTGTCTTCTGTGTTGTAACCAAAATTTAGCTTCATATAAAGTCGGGTGAATTTTTAGTGATTTTTACAACACGGTCGCGCAGTTCTGCCAGTTTTCTGCCTTGATAAAATGACACTTATTTTCAAGTTTAAAAGTATTATATGATGTATGTATGTCCAAGGAACGTGCCTAATGATGTGATCACGTGTGATAAGTTGAAATATATTACGGTGTGTTTTTCCGTCTTTGTGAACGTTGGGTTGGGTTAATTGAGAAAAACGATGAGAGAGAAACGATAGGACATGCATAGTAGTATGATTTTTGTGGAAGGCTGACTTGTGTTGTCGTTGACAAGGGTGATTGTGTATTCGTGAACTCGAGGAACGAGAGTTGCCATAAGTTGGATTGTGAATTGTTAAGCGAACGAGGTGGGCTTTCTTTTCAAATCTCTTTATTTTTCCGAAAATACTATGTGGCGTTATAAGGGTGGTTTAACTTGTTATGTCATACCATGGTTTGTTTTGATTGAGATTATGTGCCTGATGCCTAGTTCGTCTGAGTTTACTCCGTTAGGCTATATGGCTGTGTTGTGAAACGAATTCGGGTCTGAGTAGGGCCGCAAACCCTATCAGGCTGTGTACACTGGTGGGATCATGAGCCGTCCTTGCTAGTCGGCCGGTCTCGTGGGCGAATAGTGTGGCCACACTTTCGTCGCACATGGAATGATGATTGTGATTGATGGATTGTTGAGAAAGTGAGGAGATTATTTGACTGGCCAGTCTATGAAATGTTTTTGTGTTCTCGGTGATATTTCTTTAGTACATATAAAACTCGAGATCACTGGTATGGATGACATAACTGTATAAATATTTTCGGCATGAGCCCATTGAGTACAACAAGTACTCAGCCCTGCATATTTTTTTTTTATGTGCAGGTTGAGCGGGATGTTGCGGAGGATGTTGAGTTGGTCTAAGAACTTAGGATGCGTTGTGTCGTCATACATAGGCGTTATCATTGACTCTCTTTAAACCTTATTTCCGCTGCTATATTTTGAAACTATGTCTCAAGACTTAAATCTTTTTCGTACTGTGTTTGAGTATGTTTGGTCGTGTTAAGTTTTAAACGAGTGTTTACTTTGTTATCTGAAAATGGTATTCCCGTGAATTAAACTAAATGTTTTTCTTAGAAGATGATTGGGTTTTTAATAATTATTTCTCTTCGCTGCTTTCTTTTAAAGGTATTTATTATGAGTCGTTTTTATTTAATAGAAAAGTTATAACTTTATACTTCTTTAAACCAAAATGTTTCTCTTCCTTTAAGCTAATTTAGTTTTCATAAATGGTTATACTTGGTTAATGTTATCCCTTGGTCGCGATCGTCGCGCTTGTTGTACCCCTAGTATGGGCGGTCGTGACACATTCCCACCCATTTCACTCAGGGAAGTGGCGATCTGGGATAATTGCTTCGCCAACATATCCATGGCTGCTTTGTGTTCCACCTGAGTTTCTTGAAACTTATGTACTACATCATTGTTGGACTACATATTATTCTGAAGATGCTGCTGCGAACTGACAAATCATTTACCATCTCATCGAGGCTCTTCGGCTGTCTGGAACCCGGCTGACTGGCACTCGGTCCTTGATGGTGGCTAGGTCCATGTCCCTGATTTGAATGGAAATTCCCTTGAGGCCCCTGATTGTTGTTGTACTGATTACCCGACCCTTGATTCCCCTGGTAATTGGGTTGAGGGTTTGAGTTATTGCCTTGGTAATTCCTCTGATGGGGTGACAGATAGGAATTCGCTGGATTATTCTGATTCATGCTTGCCCAGTTAGACCGGTTTCCATGATTCCAGTTGCCCCAATTGTTCTGCCCCTCCTGATTTCTTCCAGACCGGTTGGATTGATGTTCCGGTGGATTCGAATAGTTGGTATTTTGCTGCTGAGGTGGTGGATTCGGGTTACCTTCAGTCCATCTAAAGTTAGGATGATCCCTCCATGGGGCATCCCTTTGCTTTCCTGGGTTTCAGCTTCCATTCGGATTCCAACATCCTATTGAATTTGCCTGGGCTTGGAAATCTCCTTCCCCTAGTGGACCGTAGTATGGTTGAAGTTGCAATTCCTCTGGACCTGGCACATTTGCCTTCTCGGGTGGGGCGGGTTGATTACTTTTCTCTATAGCACTCAAGAGTTCCTTCTCTAATCTGTCAAATCGGGCCTCCACCTTCTCGTCGCCTTGCTCTATGATTGAATTAGTTGATCCTCTTCTGAGAATGGCACGTGGCTTCCTAGCATCAATCAGTCTTCCTAGAATCTCTCTAGCTTAGCTCACACGCTTCTTAGTGAAATTCCCCCCGCTCGAGGAGTTCATCAAATCTTTGGACTCTGGATTCGACCATTCGGTAGTTAGGACATGAGTCAAGCAGCCCTTTGAAGCGTGGCCAATATTGGCTTAAGCACTCATCATAATCCTGCATGCATGCTTGAATTTCCTTCTTGAGGGCATTAGTCTTGTTCGCGGGGAAAAAGTAGTCCAAGAAGACCAATTTGAAATCTGCCACGTGCGGATAGAATTGGTCGGTAACCTTAATAACAATGTGTTGGCCTCACCCTTCAGAGCAAATGGGAGCGCACGTAATCTGTAATCCTCCTCAGTCGAGTCATGGGGTCTCTTCTGAATACTGCAGAGCTTGCAAAACTCATGTAGAAATTCATATGGACACTCAATCTTCCGCTCGTAGAAATGCTGCATCACGGACATCACGTTTGTTTTGATGTCGATCGCCAGCTAGGCCTGGGTAATGACAATGGCTTGGGACGGATCGCCATCCAGATGGGCATTGAGCGAGCCAATCATCGGATCATTATCAATTACGTCCGCCATATCCCCTGTACTTCCTTCCTCTGTTTCTGAATTTGACTCTGGTTCCTTCTTGATTGGCGAGGTCGGGTCCTCTTCACTTCCTGAACTCAACTGGAAGGGGTCAGATGTTGTGAACCCGGATTTGGTGGTGACTGATAGAGGCAAGTACTTCCATAGGTTGCCAGCTGAACTGAGAGTCTCTCCAATTGGGCGTACAATTCCAGCATCTGCTCATAAACTGAAAACAAAAGGAAAAAGCAACAAATCAAAACAATATACACCAAACCACTCTAAACACAAACATAAATAACGCCATCATCCCCGGCAACGGCGCCATTTGGAGTAGCTAGAGAGAGCGTGTGCAATCGATGTATCACAATCCAATAGGTGCAGAGGATTCACTAGATCACAGGGTCTAGGAGATCATAAGTCTATCAAAAATGGTCGTTGGATACGCATTCCCTGCTTCAAAACCTTAACCCATCATACTATTGGCTAGTATATGGAAGTAAGGATCGATCCCACAGAGTGTTTGGGAAAGATCGGTTGTTGCCACGCAACTCATGGGTTAAGATTTCTTTAAAACTACTGGAGGCAAGAGAATTGAAAATACTAAACTAACTACTGGACCTAAGAAACAAGAAAAACACGTACGCATGCATGACTCGTCAATCGTAAAATTAACTAAGAACAAATTAAACAAACTACTAGGTCAAGTAAAAAGGTTTCCTAAAAAGGTTAGACAAAAGAGCAAGAATTAGCAGTGGGGCAGATTCCCGATTTAGCTATTGTGATAGGTAAAGCTGCAAAAGCAAACAAACAACGGATCTGGATCTAACTACCAACGATCTTCATCTTCTTCAGCAAATAAACATGAACATGAACTAAACAAAGCATTAAAAACAGAGCAAACTTAGATCGAACATCAAACATTATGATTAAGCAAAAAACTATCATATCTAAGCTACCAGGTCGAGTAAATCGAAAGCAATAGTAAAAACAACCATAACCATGCAGCTCCACGCCAGTACGTATCAAATCTTCAACTCCGGACAACAATTCACATCAGATCCCACCAATCCAAACTCGACCACATTCAGATCCATTTCCATCAACTCCGATTCAACAACAACACAACTCCGATTCAACCTCTCTCAACTCCGATTCAAACACCAATTACGAAAAACATCCAAATCAGTAAAAACCAACATCAAGAAACAAAACCGAAGTAAAACAGAAAAAAGAAACTTCCTTAACCACTGAAATAAGTTCAAGCACAAAAGCGGTCGCCGAGCTTCCGGTAAAGAAGTTCACTGCGAGGAATAAAACGATAGAAAAGTAAATGATTGTATCTTCGCCCCCGTGAGGACGGTGTTACACCACAGAAACTACACTAAACCGCCAAGTTTGCTCAGAATTATCCCATTGATGCCAAGTGCGTGTGTGAAATGAGCTAACTAAAGTGAAACTAATAAGTATGTGGAGCTTCTCTTCAAGATAGTTGCCCCTTTTATAGATGAGGCTCAGATCCCTAGGGCTTCTTTCTTCATGATTTGTCACTTTTGCCCTCTGAAATAGGATCTTTTAGAACTGCTCCTTGCTTCACTTTTGCTCCTTTTTCTCTTCCCCAGGTAATTTGTATGCATTTCCTGGGTCCGGCAGATTTTTCACGCACCTAATCTTACAAACACTTATTAGTTTATTGAATTTACAGAATTTAACTCCATAACCAATGCATGAAATGAGCCTTATCATTGCCGTATCCCGAGTCTCCATAGCCGGGGGAATCATCATCTCCACCTTGCATTTTTTAGACAATAAAAATTGTAGAGAGTGAAAATTAGTGTTGTTATTTGTGTGAAATGAAAAATGGGTGGAATGGAGTATATATAAGAATTTTTGACAAATATTAAAAAAAATTGTAGTTGGGCGGGCACCGCGGTCCCGCGCCAAAACGCCCTGACCAGGCCACCTGTGTGGCGCTCCCTTGGGCGAACCCCCCGTTGCGGCTCTGTGTGGCGCCAGCAATAGGGAGCCGTTGCCCAGCCACCCCCGGGTCGGGAGCCGCGGCTCCCCTATTGTGGACGCTCTTAGAGATGAAGAACAAGTGTGATTTATATGAGGGGAGGCGGGTCCGGGATTTCAATCACCCGTCGTACGAGGAATCAGACTGCCCGTACATGGACCAACAGCTGACGTGTCTCCGCCACGGCCGGACGGATAAGGACTATCGCTACTGGAGATGGCAACCTAACGCATGTTCTCTCCCTAGGTCCATTTTTTGGTCTATAGTACTATAGTACTCTCTCGGTCCCAATAAATATGAAACATTTGGTTTTAGGTGTATGATTTTAAGCAGTGTTTTTTTGTAAGTTAATGAAAAAAAAGTAAAGTAAGAAAGTACAGATGGAGTTTAATGGAATAATCCAAAAAGAAAAAATGTTTCATTTTTAATGGGACAGATAGAGTATAACTTTTAAAAATTTCTAATTTGAAGTGTTATAGAATATACACGATACGTTTTCTTTTATCTTATATTCTTATTATCTATGCATAGTAACAAAATCAATGCGAACGTTTCATACAGAATGTAGATGGATATAAATGGGTGTTAATGATTGTATATGATTTATTATATGAGGAAATTAATATTAATATATACTCCTCACATCCCATAAAAATAAGGACATATTTTTATTTTGGAATGACCTATAAAAATATCTCCTTTACTTTTGGTAATTTCTTCCTCTCTAATAAGGCGAGCCTTATTTTCCTTTAACAATAATATAATTACTTTTTCTTTCTATTTGTCTCTTACTTTAACAATTGTGCATTAATTCTCCTGCCGTCCCAGATATGCATATTTTCGTGGAACGGAGGGAGCATTAATGATGAAGAATACTTGCTGTAGTTTTAACGCAACAATGATGTTGGAAGAGCTTAGAGGGAAGAGAATGATTTTGGTAGGAGATTCTCCTTTGAGAGGTCAATTTACCTCATTGGTTTGTGTTCTTCACCGAGCCATACCACAACATGCTCAATCCTTGGGAAGTCATTCATTCCCTATCAATTTTCACAGCCAAGGTCTCTTTCCATTTACTTATCTATATATAGTAGTACTACATTCTTTAAATTATAGTAGTTCCATTTTGCACATAAATGAATATTGTGACATTATATTGCATGATAATTTATACATTAATCAGGATTATAATGCAACAATAGAGTACTATTGGACTCCATTTTTAGTAGAATCAAACGCAGATGACCCCAAAATGCACAAGGTGGATTACAGAATTATCCGAAATGCATCTATTGATAAGCATGGCCAATATTGGAAAGGAGCAGACATAATCCTCTTCAACACTTACATTTGGTGGGTCGAAGGCGTCAATGTATTATTGTAAGTCATTGTTTAATTTCAATTAAATCAAGATAAATCAAGATAAAGTTAGTACTATTATGGTGTGTTTGAATTGGTAGATAATAATATTTAAAGTGTATTTAATGGTCCAATCTAATGTTTGATATGTTGATTAAATTTTCTATATGGTATGTTCAATAGGTAAGGACCGTTGAATAAAGGCTGAAAAATTAAGTGATAATAATATGTGCAACACTATATCAATCTTAAACTACGTGAAATTTACTAATATAGCCCTCAACCTTGGAAGTATAGAAAAATACATAGGATAGTTTTGGAATTTCCTACTATAGTGTGGCTTTAAATAACAAACCAAACATGTGATATTAAGGACTATAGATAACATACCATCAATTCAAACACCACAAATAGAAATGGAAAACCAAGAAAAGCATTTCTACAAAATAATTGTGTTCTTATCTTAATGAAAGATAAACTTCAATTCAAACACACCCTATCAAGTCAGCACATCTTACCTACCACGCGGTCGTTTCGCTTATCAAGGAAAGGGTCTTTCGACGATGAAAAGAGGGAGACTGTTAAGTTATCGATGGAGACGGTTATCGCCTTGCGCTGAAGAAGTTGATAGAATGGATAAACGAGAATATTGATTCCAACAAAACAAGACTATTTTTCGCGGGCTTGTCAGTTACTCATCAAGGGTAATATAATGTTGCTTTAAACTTATCATGCCTCATTTTATATAGATGTTTTTTTATGCTTGCCACTTTAATTTGTGGACAAAGGAGCTTCAAATGGGGCGGAGCTCGAAAAGGCAAATGCTACAACGAGACAACGATGATCGAGGATCCAAGCTTCGTGGGAGCATCACCAAGCTTGTATCCCATAATTGATGAAGAATTAAGGTTCTGAAACTGGATTTGAAACATCTACAAAGCATTATGGACTGCTATTTCATCGAATATGAAGCGGAAAAATAGAATAAAATAACGTCAAACTAGTCTAACAAATTCATTATCAATATCAAATACGTCCTGAACATTTGAAAATCTAAGCATGGCCAGTGCCGATTGATATCAAAAAACCTATGGCAAACAACTATCCACCATAAAAAAACAGGTACCCACCATCCAAAAATCAGTACCACCATAAAAAAAAGTAGCTAAGAACAAAAACAAGTATTTAGAGTAATATGAACTAGGGTTCGTCGTCGTCCTCCTTGCTTTATCTTCTTCCTGTGCGACTTCGCAGCCGGCAACCGTCATCGTCGGCAACGGGACTTCTTCCATTTGCTTCGGTGGAAGAGAAATCAAACCATCACAATCAAGCTCCGACAAGTCCGCCATTGGAACGGAAGTAAAGATTCGGCTAGTCCAACTTATCTCCAACAACAATTACTCGATTTTGATTGGAATCGAACGACGGATTTTGGGTTTCGTCGAGAACGACGAGAGAGAAGAGAGAAAAGAAATCTGTTGGTTTGATTTGGTGGAGACCAAAAGTCGCGATATTTATTCGTTTTAATTAAATTTGAAATATGATTTTTTAACAAAATAATTAGAAAATAATTAAGCCTAATCCGGTCAACAAAACACTAATTGACAGTTGACCGATAGAAATTGACGGCGCCGTTAAAAAGGATTGGATCAACACGGATTTCATTTGTTATGGACCTGTTTTCCATAAAGTGAATGTTTTGGACCAAATTCGTATTTTGGTCATATGTTAAGGACCAAAATTGACCCTTACTCTAATAAAAACCAGCCAATTCAGAATTAATTCAATGGCAATATCGATTCAAAAATTATTGAAAAAAATATTGTCCGTTATCAACGTGCAAGGATTCATATCGCATATCTTGGTTCCTCGACGTGCAAGTTTCTGTTCCATTAAGATTGTGCAGAAGAGCTACTAAGAAAGCTTGTAACATAATATAATTAAGAAGATATTTTTAATGGGAATGAAAATCAGTATAACTATATGTAAGTAAAGTAATTAAATGTTGGGTAAAAACAAACAACAATAGAACTCATATGGTGTGTGGTTGAAAAATATTGGTTGCCCTTCTTGCAGGACAGAAAGAAATGATCGAGGTTAGCTAGCACGCTGGAAGACCGGGTGGAGGCGCCTCAAGTGTCTCCAGTTCGCCAACACCGTTGTCTACTAGGAAAGCCGTTGCTAGACCCCACCCGATGTGAACATCCAAGTGACAATGCATCAACCATACCCCTGTTTTGAGTTCCAAGTTTTTGTTAGAGCATTGGAAATTTATACACTGCTATGAATTAGTCTCATTCAAAACCAACCTGGATTGTCTGCCAAGAATCTGATTACTGTCCATCCACCAACAGGAACACTTGCTGTGTTCCGTAGAGGAGGATCTATGAGATTGAATTTGCCTGAATCACGACTTGGATTGAAATTTCCGAATCCTTCAGCAAGTATGTAGAAATCGTAGCCGTGGAGATGGATTGGGTGGTTTTCGGCTGTGAAGATGCTTGTTCCCTGTACAACCACCTGCACTGTTTCTCCGTATTTTAACTTGTAGAGTTTAGTCCCCGGAACAGGCTGCCAAAGTGAGCGGCTGACGTTCCCGGTGTAGTCATATCTTACGGGAGGGGTTGCTGGAAAGTCTGTGGTGAAGACACCAGGCACGCGCTGTTGATGCGCTTGAAGCAAGGATAAAGTGGATGGGAGTACGAAAGATACGTTGTTCATGCTGGCGGTAAAACGAGTGCCATTCGGACCCTGGCAGCTACTACTACTGGCGCCAGGCGGACAGTTGTTGAGGCCTAGTCCAACGGTGAAGAAGAGATTGTGGTCGATTTTAGTTGGTACTTCAACTCGTCTCGGGCTTCTGAAGCTGGTTGTGAAGGCTGTCGCGGTAGCAGTGTCGTTAAAACCCGGCATTCTTGGCATGACTGGCTTAACATTGGGACCTTTAGCCGGGCAGGGGGCGGATTTGTATTCTAGTATGGCTGTAGTTGTGGTGTTATCGAATGGGGCGCCTTGCGCACTAGCGTAGGCTTGTGCTGCGATGTAGTATCTCGCAGGCGGCTGATCAGCGGTGATTAGGACGTCAGTGGTCTGGCCTGGCCCGAGCATGAGCACTGAGGTGGTGAAGGGCTTAACGTAAGAGGCGTCAGCTGCAACCACCGTCAGCTTGTGATTGGCGACTTTCAAGAAGAGTTGCTGGTTCAGCGCGGCGTTCACAACTCTGACGAGATTCGTCTCGCCAGAGTCCAACGGCACTATCACTGTATCTGCATCATATGGATAATCAAATGTGTCATATGCAATTAGTTATTTCAAATTCTATCGTTTTCCATAAACCAACCTTTACTAGAGCAGTTGTAGAGGTCACCAGGCTGGCCATTGATAGTGTAAGCATCGGAAACGTTGGGAGCGGCTCCTGTTCTTGTGGCTTGTCTAATAACCGCGATCGGATCAGCATTCCACCATTCACCTGATCAACATTGACATTTAGTCACAATCTGAGCATTATTATTCAGAGGTGTAGTTACTTTTCTTACCAAGAAGAAGGGCAGTTTCGCGCTTTGGCTTTTGGAAGGGATACGAGTCTCCTTGTTTCGGGCGAATGATCAAAGCTCCATAGACTGTAGCCCTGATCCATGAGCTGTGCGCGTGCCACCAAAGAGTACCTTCTTGTCCTCGGATGGTGAACCGGTAAGTGTAACTCCCTCCCGGCCTTATAGGGCATTGAGTCACAAATTCCGGTCCATCAGCCCATCCGGTTGTAATCTGCCTCACACCATGCCTATGATAAATACGAAACAGTTAATCGCTTCATTTCAGATTACTGATTTTGATATAGACGTAATGGTTTATAAATAAGTACCAGTGAATGGTTACATTGTACTGGGCTGTGTTGACAACGTTAACCACGAGAGTATCGCCATTGTTAACTTCCAGGGTAGGCCCCGGGAACATTCCATTAACAGTGATCGCGTTCTGAGTCTTGCACAGCCTCTTCACTGGGGTTGTTTGCACCTGTTTCACAAGGCATATATAATAAAGCTCATGAATGAGCAAATGACATACGTGTTAGTTAGAAACATACGACGAAATCGTGGTAGCGGACTTTGGCATTTGCTGTGGAGAGGAGCAATAAGATGAAACAAGAGCAGAGAGAGATGCTGACTCCTCCCATCTTATTCACTTAATTAGATTGAACATTTGGGGTGTGAGAGAGTGGGAATTTCTATTATATAGTATACACAAGAATAGGGTGGATTTGAGGTTGGCAGATTAGGTTAAGATACTCAGATTATAGTTGTTGCACCCACTTGGTAAGAAATTTCCATTTTACAACTCCTGTTCTTGAGTTACAAATTTCTCATCTTCATTTTTCCCACCCAAAAATTGATCTTCTTAAATCTACAAAATTGCACACGCACATACAAATTAATATTTGTAGAATAACATATGTTTGAAGTGTGTGTATTAGTAGTATATTGAAATACGAAATGAGATATCGTTTTATGTTGGAAAACTTGTATTTTGGTGTCTTAAAATACCAAGTCAAACGATGATATAAGTTAGCTTATCTAAGTGTGGAAAAATAAGTTGGGGGTGAGGAGAGGCTATGGTACCGATGAAATTATTGGATTACTCTAAACCAAAACAAAACGACAAGTTAATTGTAAATATTTGTGTATTCTTGAAAATTTAGAGGTGATACGCAAAATCAACACTTTCAAATCAACTTCTTTGTTTCCTCCAAGTTAAATACACATGTTACACTATAAGGGAAAAGGGGGGAAATAGTGATATTAAAATAGACTAAAGGCCGATTTTGGTCCTTAACATATTGCGATTTTTTTTATTTTGATCCAAAACATTATCTTTTGAATTATACAGTCCCTCACAAATAAAAACATGTCACATTTGGTCCATTTTGGACGGTTCCGTCAAAAATTTGACGGTTAACGAATTTTAAACCTATTTTAACTGAATTAACAAGTTATAATTAATTTATTTAATTTACCAGAAAATAAAATATACAATTATTCAACAAAATTTTTTTATTATCGTTGTTTTTCTTCCTCACAAACTGAAATTAATGAAGCATCCCTCATCCCTCAAGTCAGCGCTCCTCCTCTACCCCTTTCTGTCAATTTTGCCGACCGCCGTTCACTGCCCTCATACCGACTCCAACGGGGCACTAACCGTGGCCGGCATGTGAGCCAAAACTCTCTCTGTTTCACCACTGCCGCTACTTCGCCTCACTTCTCATCTGGTCCATCGCCGGCGTGTGGCGGTGAGGCACCTCCCTCCTCTTTTCCCAGTTGCCCTCACTCTATCCCTCTCTCTCTCTCAACCCCACTGCAGCGCCTCTCGGACAGCCTATTCGAAACCACCCCCGTCTTCGGTGAGCGGTGGCACGCAGTGTTGGTCTCATTCCTCATCGCGAATCAGAGATGAAGCTCAACTGTGGCAGTTCAGCCAACGCTGTCGTGTCCTTCGTGCTTCAGCCGTGGGGTGCTGCCTACCGTCAGTCCCTAACTCCTCGCTGGTTCTCTCTCCATAGCCACTGCTATTCGAACAGCCGGCTCGCATCTTGGTCCGACAGCCCCCAAACTTCGATTAAAGGTTCGTTCTTAGCGACGGGGGATCCCCGAACTTGCGTGCTGACTTGAGGGAGGATCAATTTTATTATGCATGTTAATAAATATATTTTATTATGCATGTTTTATTAAATATATGGAGTGGGATCAATAATCTTTTGTTGCATCATAAAACAAAGTGTAATCTTTACACTCCCTTAGTTGACCGTCACGAACGCACCGTCACGAACGTATAAATAAACGTAAGTAGGGACTAAACTTTTACAATTTTACTTAAAAATAAACTGTTAGGTATTTTAGATTATTAATAAGAGTTTTTATATAATGATATGCATAAAATATGAATAAATTATAAACTTTATAATAGAAAAAAAAATGAATTTATTAGAGGCTAAAGCCCCTCCTCTCCTATACATGTAGTTCCGTCCGTAACATCAATAGGCTTCAAGATCCGAACACAAATAATAAATAAAAACTTATAATAAGACAAAAGAGAAAATGTAGTTTTTGTTAAGGATGTATTTATCAAAAATAGAAAAAAAGAAGGACTAATAATAATAATAATAATAATAACAATAATAATAATAATAATAATAATAATAATAATAATAATAATAATAATAAAAGTAAAAGAGAAATAAAGTAAGTGTAAATAATTAGTTATGTTGAAATACTGACTAATAGGATAATGATCAATTGCTAACTAATTAGCAATCTTAAATTAAGATCAAATTTTTAGCTATTAGATTAAGAGATCTAGTGGTTAAAAATAATGTCATTGTGTATTATATTTTAAATAAAAAATTATTAAATAAATTTAAAGAGTTTTAATGTCAATTCTTATATATAGTAGTTAAAATTAACTACTTTCTTTTTCCTCAAAATCATCTTAAAATTTTAAATTTATGTAACTCTCTCGATTTAAATTGTTTTTTCGTAAAAAAATATATCAAATTAAAGGTGATTTCATAAGGATTCTAACAAGATCGTAATTGCATATGTTCCGACGATGATTGAATGATGAAATTTTATAATTTTAATTTTCGTATATGTTGATTAACACATTTTATATCAACAAATGCATCAAACAATCTCAATATAATGTATGTACAATATCAATAAAACTGTGTTGATATTTTATGGTACTTGTGTTGAGATTTTTATGTCATTATGTTGATATAAAAAATTTGTGAAAATTATTATGTTATAACAGATTGATTATTTTACCTTTTTGTGATATTTTATCTACTATTTATAGATTTAATCTACGAGCTTTAATTTCATCCACTCATTTTAAGATCTAATGGTATAAAATTGGTCTTAATTGTGGATTGGATACTATATGCATTTTATTTTAACATAACCTATGACTAATATACACAGATATGTACTTACATTAGTTGTCTTACATATAAACATAACACATACTCATTTAACATCATGCAGAATGAATAAATGAATAAACAACGAATTGCAATTTTACATTCAACAAGTTCCAGTCATATCATAAATTGCGAAAAAAATCACAGTTCTTATAACAATTTTTATTAATAGTATATACTGTAAAGTTGAATCAAAAGAGAATACGAGACTAAAACCATAAACAGGTATGTAAATAGTTGTATGTCCTTAACTTCATGCCATGAGCATCTATCTCGGCTGAAACTTGAAATACTCTCATTATTACTAAATTTTTGAAAAATGCGACTGTTATAAAAAAATATACTCCTCCCAGGTTAAGCGTTTAAATTAAATTATTTGAAATTTATTAAAAGTTTTAATAAATTTTCAAAAGACAAATATGGGAAAATATGACAAAATTTTCAAAAGTTCAAGGTAAATGGTATTCATAATAATTTCAATAATTTGCTCAACCAATATATAGTTTCACTTTCAAAGTATTTTGGAGTTTTATTGTTAATGAAAAGTAAAATCAAGAATCATGGACGCCTCCCATATTTCTTATCAAATTGTAGTGAAGGCTATTCGTGAAATAGGTGGATGGTTAGCCAAATGGAATTAATTTTTTCTCAAACAAATTGAACTTCAAATTTTGGTGTCAGCTCGATATCGGTTGAACAAACTTTTACACTGCATTTCATTTCAAAATTTTCCCAATAGTAATCTGGAAATAATTAAACATGTTCACAAAGGACGAGGGAAATCCGTGAATTGATCTAAATGACTAATAATAGTAATATCCAATTTCAAATTTTGTGCTGATTTAGTTCCAACCCAATCTATATATAACTGGCATAAATTTAGAATTTTGTAAATTTTTTTGAAAAGGGTGTACAACGTAACTAATGCGAATTTTATTCAATTTTCACAATGAAATAACTCAAATATTAAAATGAAATCCACCCTATAAACGTGGTTGTTAAGTGACAAAAAAATATAGACTAAACACCAGATGGATTTCGCTGAACAAGAAAGGAGAATGCATGAAACTTTGTTGCATGAAACTTCAAATACACAATAAGATTAATTCGTCAAAATAAAGTCGTTAAAGCTAAAGTGCTAAAAAAAACCCCTAAAGTGGTAAAAAGAAAAGTTATAAAATTGACAAAGCAACAACGGAAATAATCATAAAACCTATTCAAAGAAAGGTGTAATTAATGTTCCACAAGCGCTGACCGACAAAGATAGTCGATTATTTCTTACCAAAGGAAGTTGTTTTCCGATAAATTATTTGACTTTATATTAAATGAAGATGTGTAGTTGTCACGTTGAAGAGATTGATGGTGTATTTAATGTCTATTTTTGATAAGATTTCAAGTGTGACAAACTTTGTGTGACATACGAAAATGGTAAAATGGGACAAACTTTAGGAGATAGAAGGAGTATAATTCATAACTTAGCTAATTGTAATTTATTCCACGAATAATAGATAAGAATTTCAAGCTAAGTCTACTATTAGAGTAAAAAAGATACTCCCCATGTCCCATGTTACTCGCATTTTTCTATTTAGGTTGTAACTTTGGCATTGAATTTTTAATATAATGAAATTAGTATTTTAAGTTTAATGAGAAATCACTTAATAAGGAAACACCTAATTAAATAGATATAATATAAGTAGTTTGGAACGAGTCGAAATAGAAAAGTGCGAGTAACATAGGACTGAGAGAAAATTAATTAATTAAGTCAATGGCAGACTTTAATTAATTAATGAACATTTATATCTTAAGTGCGAAAAATAATTAAATCAAACAGGAAGCCCGTATTACTTGTAATTTCAAATTTGGATGGACAACAACATTATTTTATGGTAGTGGTTGATAATAATATTTTATTATAATTTATGTTAAATTGGGGCTCAATTTAATTATTTAGAATCAAATAAGTGTGATCCAAATCCAAACTCCATAGATCCCTGACTCAAACAATATATCATAATAAGTAGATGAATAAATGAGAGACCGATGTAATGAATTACTCCTTATGGCATACTAAAACTATCATGATATTCTACTTCCTCCGTCTCCAAAGAGTATGAACTACTCCCTCCGTCCCTGAAAATTTGTCACATATTTCCTTTTTCGTCCGTCCCTAAAAATTTGTCACATTTCACTTTTACCATTTTTGGTAGTGGACCCTACATTCCACTAACTCATTCTCACTCACATTTTATTATAAAACTAATATATAAAAGTAGGACCTACATGCCACTAACTTTTCAACCCACTTTCTATTACATTTTTTAAAACCCGTGTCGGGTCAAATGGTGCCAAAATTTAAGGGACGGAGGGAGTATTTCCTTTTTTGTCCGTCTCTAAAGAGTATGAACTTTCTAATTTTAAAAAATTCAAACAACATACTACCCATAGATTTCATTTTATTTACAACTTATATCATTATCATTAACACTTATACAATTATAATAATATGGGCTTCACTCTCCACTAACATTATTTTCACTACTTTTTCTCCATCTCTCTTACTTTTTCCCTTATTTATTAAAAACCCAAAGTTCATATAAATTGATATGTTTACCAAACATACCAATTAAAAATATAAATACATACTCCTACAAATCAAAATCTCAATGCGGTTTTGAAAAAAGAAATGGCACTTTCATCATTTATTGCTTGCGACTGCGAATTAAATTAATAAATTCTCACATGGTTTGTTACAAAAATACTTTGACTTGCAAACGGAATCTCAAAAGCAAACCAAACCACATCATGTCTTCAACCAAATCTCTGAGAATAGGGATGATTGGATTCGGCCCTTTCGCTCAGTTTTTGGCAAAAACTATGATAAGGCAAGGCCATATTATTACCGCAACCTCCAGATCAGATTACACACACCTCTGCACTCAACTGGGCATCTCATTTTTCAGGCACATATATATATACATAACAATTGATGATATATTACTTGAGAGAGACATAATTGATGTGCTGAGCAGTATAACATCGTTGCCAGATTCAAGGAATGCACTTACATCTCTGGTTTTAGTCAACAAATAATCCCAAATCACATGGTATCAACATCGATTGATTCACGAAAATGATCAATACAAAAATTCATCTCAATACACTAAATACTGACCTTGAGATTTTCCCCAAAAACACGGAGGGACAGTTTTAGGTTATAGTAGTATAAAATTCGGGTCTGAGGTCATAAAATCATTTTAGATAATAACCTAAAAATACACTAACACTGGTCTAAAAATGACTTCCATACTTGGTCCTGTTAAGATTGAGTTTTGCATAGATCAAAACTCAATTGATACATATATAATAATGAGGGAACATCTTTTTTGGTCCACGAACTTTACCAAAGTATCATTTTAGGTCCGTGAACTTTGAAAATATCATTTAAGGTCCACCAACTATGAGTTAATATCATTTGAAGTACTTTTTACTATTTCCAAGTTTTTTTGGACAAAAATACCCTCAATGCCTTAAATGGTGTATATTTTTAATAAATTTATCATATACTCATATTTTTTTTATAAATATCTTTACAATATATTTTTGATAAATTTTCTAAATATAATTTGACCTTCAATATTATCATTTAATTTTGTGACATGCAAGAAAAGATCTTTATTCAATTTTTTATTATTAAAGAAAAGTTCTTTATTCAATTTAAATAAAATTAATATAAAAAATTGAAGAAGCAATTTTACTTGCATGTCACAAAATTAAGTGATAATATTTAAGGTCAAATTATATTTAGAAAATTTGTCAAAAATATATTGTAAAGATATTTATAAAAAAATATGAGTATATGATAAATTTATTAAAAATATATACAATTTAAGGTATTGAGGGTATTTTCGTCCAAAAAAACTTGGAAATAGTAAAAAGTACTTCAAATGATATTAATCTATAGTTGGTGGACCTCAAATGATATTTTCAAAGTTCACGGACCTAAAATGATACTTTGGCAAAGTTCGTGGACCAAAAAAGATGTTCCCTCATTATTATATATGTATCAATTGAGTTTTGATCTATGCAAAACTCAATCTTAACAGGATCAAGTATGGAAGTCATTTTTAGACCAGTGTTAGTGTATTTTTAGGTCATTATCTAAAATGATTTTATGACCTCAAACCCGAATTTTATACTACTATAACCTAAAACTGTCCCTCCGTGTTTTTGGGGCAAATCTCAAGGTCAGTATTTAGTGTATTGAGATGAATTTTTGTATTAATCATTTTCGTGAATCAGTCGATGTTGATACCATGTGATTTGGGATTATTTGTTGACTAAAACCAGAGATGTAAGTGCATTCCTTGAATCTGGCAACGATGTTATACTGCTCAGCACATCAATTATGTCTCTCTCTCTCAAGTAATCAAGGCCTTGCCTTTGGAATGCTTGAAACAACCAATGCTCTTCGTTGATGTTCTCTCAGTTAAAGAACACCCCAGAGATCTCATGCTCCAAGTTTGCATATCATTTTCTTTTACTGCTATTGCTTTGCTAAGTGTGGGTTACACAAAATCCTTAATCATGTACATTGTCAATAGGTATTGCCCCATGATTCGGATCCAATGTTTGGCCCGGAGAGTGGCAAAAATGGGTGGAAAGATCTTCCTTTCATGTTTGACAAGGTCCGGATAAGGAACGAGGCTGCTTGTTCTGATTTTCTGCAGATTTTCGCAACTGAGGTTGGACATGAATTTAATAAGATTATCGTCGTTAGGCATGGATAATGGGAGTTATATTCGTGCAAACAGGGTTGCAAAATGATGGAGATGAGTTGTGAAGAGGATGATGAGTTCTCTGGTAGAAGTCAATTCCTCACCCACACCCTTGGCAGGTAATAATATGTTTTGAGATTCAAGCAAATCAGGAAGAGAGTTTAGTTTAAGTTTTTATGGAACAGGGTATTGGCGGAAATGGAGGTCGAGCCAACACCAAGGGGTTTCAGAAGCTAGTTCAAGTGGTACAGTAGTAAACATGTTTAGTGTTCTTGCCTTGCTTTGTTATATATCGAAGCTAATAGATTAAAACCAATGCAGAAGGAGAGTACGTCCAGAGACAGTTTCGACCTCTTCAGTGGCCTGTTTGTTCATAACAGATTCGCCCAACAACAGGTAATGGGTATGATTTCTCTTCTTCGTATTCGACAATTTGGGTGCAGCTGAGAAACTTGGAGCTTGCACTTGCTTCGATAAAGCTAAAGCTGGAGAGTAGGGGTGAAGAGCAGGAACAAAGCTGACTCGCTAGTTCGATCCATGTATTCAACGAAAACTTCAACTCGTGTGTATCTGAGATTATTCAAAGCCACCAAAATTGGTAGATACCAATTGAAATGCTTCAGGAGAGCTTATTTCAACAAGTTACTCCCTCCGTCCACGAATAGGAGTCCCGGTTCTCCTTACTATTTTTGGACATTATTCATACCCTCATTTTATTACTCTATTTACACCCATGCCATTACTTTTACACCCCCTCCCACCCTCTCACTCCCTTCAATCATTCCCCCTCTTCGACATTTATTCTCTCTCTCGCTCTCTCACGCGGAACCCTGGTTCTCTACTCGTCTCCTCCTCCTCGTCGAATAGGAGTCCCGTTTCGCCTCCTCCTCCTCCTCCTCTCTTGGACTAGATGGATCGCACACCTCCGGAAACCCTAACCCCTCTCTCTCTCCGAGAATCAATCGGAAACCCTAACACCAGCCGCCTCTTCCTATGTCGGCTTGTTAAATTCTCTAAATTCTGTCTCACATCGACTTGGTGAAGATCCCATCTAATCTATATAAGTGTGGATAACCCTCCCCCTTATGAGACCTTTTAAGGGGTGAGTGGCCCATTTCTAATATGGTATCAGAGCGGGCCCAAGTCGATGATGGTTTTCTCTTTATCTCTTATCTACCTCACGAGTGGAAGACCGATGTCCTTTCCGGCCCACATCGATGATGGTTTCTCTTGCATTGCCTACCCACGTGATGGAAGACCGATGTCCTTTCCGGCCCACACGTGAGGGGGTGTGTTAAATTCTCTAAATTCTGTCCCACATCGACTTGGTGAAGATCCCATCTAATCTATATAAGTGTGGATAACCCTCCCCCTATGAGGCCTTTTAAGGGGTGAGTGACCCATTTCTAATATCCTGCTCGAGAGTGGATGTTTGACACCTCGGAGGGGACGATCTCGGCTCCTATTGCCACTCATACCGTTACAATACCCACATACTCATGGGAGAAGACTGATACCCAGGAGACCGTGGTTCCTAAAACCCCTGAGCTCGAATTGGCTTCGTGGATGGAATCCCAGTCCTCGGTGCTCCCTGAAACTCCGGATCTCGAAGCCATTTCTAAGGGTTTCGACCTGCAGAGGAACTCTTTTTTAAGAAATTTCAATTCTGTATAACTCAAACTCTTACACGCGGCTTTTAGAAATTGCTATCATTAAAATGAATATGTTGAGTTCTTTAGGCATAAAAAACGGCGACCTAAAATGAACAGAGGATGATACTTGCATAGCGGGATCAACATGTACAGTTATTTTATCAAGCATAGTTTGAAAATTTGTCATGTGTCTAACCTAGGTTCCCCAGTATGAGAAAGAAATCATATTTACGAGTAATGTATTGTCTGATAGCTGGTCGGAAATCCTATGTTCCAGCAACCCTGCTATTATCTGCAAGACAAAAAAGAATATTGATCTCAGCACTATAGGTGAACTGATTATGTTCACGGCTCATTGGGTGAAGAGAAGCTTCGTATCTCTTGTTTTACCAAGTTCATATGTGTTTAGTATTTTGTTGAATTTCACTGAAACATCAAGAATCATGCATGCATCACTCTTGTATATATATCCAGTTGTATCTCCATCCCTCTCTACCTTGCAATCGGTCCACTCACCAGAGTGGTATCAGAGCCACGTTCAGTGGCAAGGTATGTAATAAACAATGTAATATTATCTAGAGTTTTGTGTTATTTGATATTTGTATTTTCTTGCTTATTTTAATTTTGTTGCACTTTTTTATCCTTTCTTTTCCGGTCTTCTGCCTCGAGAATTTATTCCTTGAGAAAACGGCTTTGGCCACTCGTCGCGTTGCCTGAATAGCATCCTGTTGAGCCGTGAGGGCATTTTGGATGTTGGCATAAATCATTGACTGTTTATCAAGCCATGAATTCTTTAAGCAGAATATTGTCGAAAAATAAGGATAATTTTGGAAGCAGTGCTTCTAGTTCTAGTAGTAATAAAGAAATAATAATTTCAAAATTTTTTGAAAAATCAATTCAAAACTGGAAAATTCCAATTGAACCTTCTGTTTATAAACGGAAAGGAATTTTTGATATATCTCCTTGCGATTATATCGTAAAAACTGTTGAAGAATCCCTTACATTAGGAACAGGATTTAGCTCTTTTAAACTTCTTTCTAAATCTTTAATTGAAAAACATAGGAAGAATTTCAAATTCCTCCATCTTGGACTAGTTCAAATTGGACTAAAACCTGCAACTAGAATTGGTTTAAACACCTCTGCTTTAATTGCAGTCCGTGACAAAAGACATATTAAGTTTCATGATTCTTTGTTAGGAATTGTAGAAACTAGTCTTTGCGATGGACCGATTTACTTTAGTTACTTTCCCAACTTTGTGTTGTCTTTAACAGACATGACCTTAATGCATGCTTTGTGCTTAGATATTAAAACTGAAGGTTTTAATATGACTAATGAAGCAAAAAAATGTTATTCTTACATACAGAATACAATATAAAGTGATGAATACTGTTTTTCCAAGATGTAAAGAAATTTCTCATGGGTCTGAAAATCAGACTACTCTCTTTATTACTAATTTAGAAAAGAGTAATGTTAAGATTCCCCAGACTATTACTTGGGATCAGGTTTGAAAAATGGCTCCTTGAAAAAGCCATAGAACCTGAAAAACCAGAACCAAGAAAACTTGCAGACATTATTGAACACCCAAACGGTGATGTCGAAATTAGGTTTTCTGATACAAGAATAGCTCGTCTAAATTTAATACAGCCAAGTAGAGTATCTACCTCTTCTGTTCTTTTGTCCGACTTTGAAAAGGAAAATATTAGAGGAACAGCTTTCTCTCCTTCGGGAATAAATCGTTTTGAATATAAAGTTGAAATTCCTTCTTCTAGTGCTTCCAGGAGAAATTCTCCTACTTCTTCTGACATGGGCTGGAGTGATTACTCCATAAATACCCTTACAAAGGATGAAAATCCTTTTGAAGGAGAAGCTCTAAAATCGTTTAATTCGAAAGATAATTCTGTCAAACGAAAATGGTTTTATTTAAAAGGTCAGAATAGCCAAGAAAAATGGATCAATCTTTATAAAAAATTCCTAAAAAAGGATATTGGTTGCTTTCTTTTTTTTTTCCTCAAACACCATCACGGCGGGGGGTTAAGGCGGACCCCCAACCTGTATATATCAAAAATCACCAAAGGAACATACATCAGACGAGCCCAAAAGTGACTCGGTCCGCACGAGAGATACAAATCACAAGAGCTAACAAAGCTACTATGGTATCCCCACAGACCGGGTACTAACCATCTAACTAAAGAGAGAATAAGCATAACAAAGCTATACATCATAAAAAGAACAAGGATGATGGCCAAATGCGGGCCAAATCCAAAGGAAATCAAAACCACGAACCAAGTAAAGTAGTCATCCATCTCGATATCTGAATCTGAAGTTCGGATAGCCCAACTGGTCCATCCTGACGAGCGACTTCAAATACCGAGGCCCTGAATCCGCATCAAAGAAGGTGATGGCAGGGGTCTGGACCCCCCTACCTGCCAAAAAGTCTGCTGGTCGGTTGCCCTCTCGATAGATGTGAGAGAACATAAACTGTATCTGTGCGAGCAAAGTACGAATGCGAGCCATATGATGTCTCACATCCGCTGCTCCTCCGCGTCCTGAAGTGAACACCGCGACCACTGCTGCCGCATCCATCTCGACCCAAACTGCGATGAGAACTGCATAGCCAGTGTCAGCCCGTGAAGAAGAGCTAAAAGCTCCGCCTCGAAGGCCGACCCAGCTACGAGAGGCGTACAAAAGGCCCCCAAGAGAGAACCATCTGAGCCCCGAACCACTCCCCCACCGCCTGCCTGACCCGTCGAGCTAGTAAAGGCCCCGTCGGTGTTCAGCTTCACCCAAGGATCGTCGGGTGGATGCCAAAGCACTTGCAGGGACCTCAGAACTCGCCTGCGAGGAGGAGCCAAAGGCATGAAGTCAACGGCCGGGGTGCAACCGCGCCAATGAAGGGGGAGTAGCACACCCGCCGCCACCAAGATCCGCAGGTGCCGAACAACCTGCCAAATAACATGTGAAGAACGAAAAGAAATGCCGCGATGCTTGCAGCTATTCCTCTCCGTCCAGATAAACCAGTATACCAAACAGGGAATAATGAAGCTGATGTGCAAGGCGGTGGCCCTGTGAGAGGACCTCCACCAAAATCCTAATCTATGTGCAATATCAGTGCACGTGTGAATGTGTGTGCTGATGTAAGGGAACCAGCCATCAAAGTAATCCCAAACCGATCTCGCCAGAGGACTCGACACAAACAAATGCTGAAACGACTCGACTGAAATAGAAGAGACACAACAGAGACACTTGGATGCTAGAGAGATACCACATGCCTGAACATAACACTCAACAGGGAGCCTCTGGAGGAGGAGGCGCCAGATGAAGACAAAGATGGTAGGGGTCAGCCCAGCATTCCAAACCATGCGAAGTCCGCAATGTCTAGGGGACCGTGTCCGGATGAGCTCCCAAGCTGAGGCCGTCGAGAACTCGCCATCGCCAGTGAGGCTCCATCGCATCACATCTCGCCTGCCCACCTCAATCGGTACAGCCCTGATAAGATCCAACACATGCAAAGGCACACCATACAAAGCCAAGTAATCATGCAGTTTATCAACATGCCAAGTATGATCATGCCAGAACCAAGAAACCTCAACGGCAGGAAGATCAGTCCCGGGCAGACAATAGGTCCTAAGGGGAAGGTCCCCGACCCACACGTCGTCCCAGAAACTAATCCGCCCTTCACCGAGGGACCATCTAATGAGACCATGCACCTGACCCCTAATACCAGTGAGGCGACGCCAAATAGAACTATCATGCACAGAGTAAGGGGAAATAAAAGCACGCCCAGCATGGAAACAGTACTTGCGCATAGTGAACTGCGCCCAAAGTGAATCCTGTGCGAGGAGTCTCCACCAGAGCCTGATGCTGAAAGCTTTGACGACCTCGCTGAAACGACGGACGCCGAGGCCTCCCTCATCCAACGGCAAGCAAATCTTCTTCTTCCAGCTAACCCAGTGAATCTTCCTCTGCTCCCCAACCGTGCCCCAAAAGAACCAGGCCAAGATCTGCTCCAACTCCCTCATCCAATACTCAAACGGCTTCAGGACCTGGAAGATGTGAAGAGGGATGGTGACAAGGGTGCTCTTGATCAGAGCGAGTCGCCCTCCAAGAGAAAGATGTATGTGAGACCAGCTGTGAATCCGGTCCACCATCTTCTGTCGGATATCTAAAAGATAGCCGGCCTTCAGCCCCCCTTATAGATAGGGACACCAAGGTAAGTGAAAGGGAGGAGTCCCTGCTCGAATCCACTCGCCTCTGCCACCTCAGCCGCCCAAGCGTCGAACTTCTCAAAGAGGTAGAAATGACTCTTTCCCCTGTTCACCATCTGACCCGACACGACAGAATAGTGCTCGAGACAATGAACCAGCCTCTCCACGACTGTCTGTGCGCCCTGAGCCGCCCAAGCGTCGAACTTTTTTGAGTTTATTGAAAAATTTTACGCTCTTCATAAAAGGAAATTTCCCGATTTTGAAGATAAAAATTTTGTTTCAAACATTAGCTCTTCCTATAAGCAATTTGTGACTATTTCGGGGAAAATTGTCAAAAGCATCCATCCTCCCGAAGTAAATCTTTCTTTTAAATACAATGAAGAGGATATAATTGCTGCTCCTTATAGAAAAAGGGATAGGGGGAAAAATTGAGGATATAATTTCACAAAATAATTATACCAATCTATACCTCAAAACCGTAGGAGAACAGTTGAGTAGAATTGAGAAAATCCCTAAAACTCATGTGGAAAAGACCTCTGTGAAGAGAGACGATAAGGTTTTATTTAAACCTATGTCTTCTGAAAAATTAAAATTAAAGGTAATTCCAAACCCCTCTTCAGAAATGATAGAAGAGTTAGGAAAGAGACTTAAAAGTCTCAATATTGAGGAAAACAATTGTGCTCCTTTAAATCAAGGAGAAGGATTGACGTCTGAATCAGATCAAGAAGATTAAAGTTTAGATGCTTCAAGCGAATCTGATAAACAGACAGACCTTACTGATAATCAAATAGATCAGTTTAAAAAATTAAGCATAGAAGGGAAAAATAATCCTTTTGAAATCAATAAGATATCATCTTCTTATAAGAAGAGAATGGTCTATAATATTCCGGCAAAGCCTTATTATCATAAGCCAACACCAGTTGACATGCAACTTGAGCAATTTGTTGAATATAATGCATGTTCTTATGATGGAAAATCCATTAATGAATGGAATATAGACGGATTATCTGAATATCAAATTCAAGCAGTCATTAATTATATGACTATGTATGCTTCGGCTTGCAGAGTTAATGGTACTAATGACAGGACCATTGCTCAAGCGATTGTCCAAGGGTTTACTGACCAACTAAAAGGTTGGTGGGATTTTTGTTTTAATGAAACAACTAAACAACAGATTCTATCTGATGTTAAGGTTGAAAACAGGAATGACACTCTTGTCAATATTCCTGATAGTGTTAATACACTACTATACACTATAACCAAACATTTTATAGGAGAAGTCTCTTTACAGCTTGATAAAACTCAAGAACAATTGATGAATCTTAGATGTCATAATCTCTCTCAGTACATGTGGTACAAAGATGTTTTCTTTTCCAAAGTTTTTACGAGAGAAGATTGCCATCAAGATTTCTGGAAAGAAAAATTCTTATTAGGATTGCCACACTTCTTTGCTGAAAGGGTCCGAAATAGGATTAAGCAAAAGAATAATGGGGAAATTCTCTACCATATCTATACATATGGATATTTATCTTCAGAAATAATTTCTGAAGGAATCAATATATGTAGTGAAATAAAACTTCACAAACAAGTACAAATAGAAAATGTACTTAGAAAAAAGATTATCGGTGCCTTCTGTGAACAAATTGGAGTACAGCCGATTAATCAGGAAAGCTCTAAAAGAGTAAAAAATAGAGAAAAGTTTAGAAAACCCTACAAGTATAGGGAAAATGAGTTTAGAAAAATCAGAAGGAAGAAAAAATACAAAAACTCATTTTTATTAAGGAAAGAGAGTATCCTTCCAAAAGGAGTAAAACTCCGGTATGCTATAAATGCCATAGGCCAAGGCATTACGCTAACAAGTGTAAAATAAAAAAGAAAATCAATAGTCTATCTATTGATGAAGGATTAAAAAGATCCTTAGAAAAAATTCTCTTATCTGATTCTAACGAAGAAGAAGATTTGAAAATTTTAATTTTTAAAAGTCTAAATGCGAATAAAAACATGAACTTATAAAATAAATAAATAAACTATTCTATATTTCTATTTCATCGGTGATTACTTTATTAATTATTCCTAATTAATAAACCCGCTGCAAACCAAGTTCTTCGTCGGTCATCTCTCACACCTCCAAAAAGTGAAAAACACACACACACCACGCGATATTTCTCTCCTTTTCTTCTGCTCCCTCTCCACAGTGTATATATTATTTTCAGCGATTCAACATTCATGTAAGGTCTTAGCAATTCAACATTCATGTCAGATTTTATGAGTTAGTTTTGATTTTTTTTATGTTGACGATTTTGCGCTGAATCTGAGCCGTTGAAATCGACGATTCCACCACCAATGCTACTCAGATCTCTTCAATTTAGTCCGTCTGCTTACCTTTCGTTGAGCCCTAGTAGATCCGTGCAGGATTCTCAGTGAACTCGCCGTAGAAATTCTCCGATTTTCGATAGGATCTGGGGATTGCGTAATATTTGAGGATTTGTGAATTGAATTTGGTTGAAGATGGTGGCGGCGAAATCCCAGGGGCGGCTGTTCACGATCGGGCTGGTGGCGTCGTGGTACTCGTCGAACATTGGGGTTTTGCTGCTGAACAAGTATTTGCTGAGCAATTACGGGTTCAAGTACCCGATTTTCCTGACGATGTGCCACATGACGGCGTGCTCGTTGCTCAGCTACATCGCGATCGCGTGGATGAAGATGGTGCCGATGCAGACGATAAGATCTAGGGTTCAGTTCATGAAGATCTCGGCGCTCAGCTTGATTTTCTGCGCTTCGGTTGTCAGCGGCAACATCTCACTCAAGTACTTGCCGGTGAGCTTCAATCAGGCGATTGGCGCCACCACGCCTTTTTTCACTGCGGTGTTTGCCTACTTGATGACGCTCAAGAGGGAAGCGTGGTTGACTTATTTAACGTTGGTTCCTGTTGTTACTGGAGTTGTCATCGCGAGTGGGGTATGCCTCTTTCCTTTGATTCAAGTTTGGTTTGGTGAATTTGATTTGTTTATTGGCATTTTAATTTCTCCGTTGTACGGGTTCATTGGATGAGGTTTCTATGGGGAAAATATGAGCAAAAGAATGATCTCCTGTTATGTGTTGCAATGAACCTGTCGAACAATTGTTCTGCTAGTTTAGGGCGTGTTTTTTATTAAATGCCCCTCTTTTTGCATTTAGGGAAAATGAGCTTCTTTTGTGTTCTCATCAAACTGATGTCGATCAATTTAGGTACTATTAATAAGTAATTTGTGTATTTAAAGCCTTGTATTCTCTGCTGGTGGAGGCTGCTTTGTCTGGATCAGATAGATCATTTTTCTGGGGCCATTATGATTATGATGTTTCCATGATACCATTTTGTGCGAGTGATGTCGTTGAAGTAAGGTTGCCTGATAAGTATTTAAGAGTCATGTTGATTCTAATTTCCTCAGCACATAACTTTTTTTCATTTTACTATGTGCCAGTGACACATTTTGTTCTAATTGTCTACCTCTTTAATTGGTGTAGGGCGAACCTAGTTTCCATTTATTCGGGTTTATCATGTGTATTGGTGCAACAGCTGCGAGGGCTCTCAAGTCAGTGGTTCAGGGTATTTTGCTTTCTTCTGAAGGGTAATGATTCTATATTCACGCATAGGGCTAAGTTGACAATGTGCTATATTATTACATTTGGATTCTGAAAGTCCTCCTTCTGTTTGAAGGGAAAAACTGAATTCAATGAATCTGCTCCTCTACATGGCTCCCATAGCTGTAGTATTTCTACTTCCTGTAACACTCCTCATGGAAGAAAATGTTGTTGGTATCACATTGGCCCTGGCAAGAGAGGATATCAAAATTATATGGTTATTGCTGTTCAATTCTGCACTTGCATATTTTGTGAATTTGACCAATTTCCTGGTCACGAAACACACCAGTGCCCTCACTCTTCAGGTACTTCTTTCCCAGTAAAAGTACTCTTGTTGGGTTATATGTATTAATTTTCTTTCCCAGTAAAAGTACTTCGTTTACTCTTGTTGCTTTGAGCCTTTGTTTTCTTTATCTGCTGATCTCCGTTTTCAACTATTGCCTATCTGTAAAATCCAAGCTAACCGTGCCAGCAACATTTTTTCTGCATTTATATATTCATTTAATTGGAGAATAATATGCC